>NC_037679.1:103374823-103678510 GCF_003255815.1 Theropithecus gelada | reverse complement strand
TTTATTTTTTTTTTTTTTTTTTTTTTTTTTTTGAGACGGAGTCTCGCTGTGCCGCCCAGGCTGGAGTGCAGTGGCCGGATCTCTGCTCACTGCAAGCTCCGCCTCCCGGGTTCACGCCATTCTCCTGCCTCAGCCTTCCGAGTAGCTGGGACTACAGGCGCCCGCCACCGCGCCCGGCTAGTTTTTTGTATTTTTTAGTAGAGACGGGGTTTCACCATGTTAGCCAGGATGGTCTCGATCTCCTGACCTCGTGATCCGCCCGTCTCGGCCTCCCAAAGTGCTGGGATTACAGGCTTGAGCCACCGCGCCCGGCCCATCATTCATTAATTTTGGTATCCAAGGTGTGTGTTGGAACCAGTCCCCCATGGACCCATGGATACTGAGGGATGACTGAATAATAAAATAGCTAAGACTTGCACACTTACTATAAACATTCTTTATAACGTGCTGAGTTAGGCATATTATCAACTCCAAATTATAGACGAGGAAGCTGAGGTAACAGGATGGTGCCTAGGAAAACACAGCTAGTAAGAGGCAGGATTTGGTTTTATACAAACAGTCTTCTTCCACATACTGCTTACAATTTCTTTACTGTACTGACCTATACTAGGCTGTGCCCACATTTGTCAAAGTGTCAGCAAAAACTGCTTCGGAAAATAATTGTCGGCTGAGACTGAAATACAGCATTTAAAAAACCAAACTTGTGCTACTTTGGTAGATTTGCTATTTATGGTCCACTTTATAGTATATAGTAAAAAGTGAAATATTTTGGTGGAAAGGGTCTAATTTGGTTTATGGAAACCATATATTGTCAAGAGGGAAGGTTGATCGATAACTTCCTTTTTAAAATAGCTACTATTAGTAATTTCTGCATTGAGTCAGACAACAGGCTAAGCACATTTCACACTTTATTTTATTGAATCCATAAACAGTACAGTGGCATTGGTATAATTTCTCCTTATTACTGATTAGGAAACTGATTAGGAAAGTAATTATTCAGGGACACATAGCTAACTTAGTTCTGATGTGTGATTGTCTGCAAAGCCTTGTGCTCCTAAGCTTTGTATTATATTTACTTCCCCTTTATAATATCTTCCTGTCTCAGTCTTTAAGGAAAATTTGTGCTTCTAAACTCTGCTTTTCTTTTTTTTCTTTTTCTTTCTTTCTTTTTTTTTTTTTTTTTTGAGACGGAGTCTTGCTCTGTCGCCAGGCTGGAGTGCAGTGGCCAGATCTCGGCTCACTACAACCTCTGACTCCCTGGTTGAAGCGATTCTCCTGTCTCAGCCTCCTGAGTAGCTGGGACTACGGGCACGCGCCACCACGCCCAGCTAATTTTTGTATTTTTAGTAGAGATGGGTTTCACCATGTTGGCCAGGATGGTCTCGATCTCCTGACCTTGTGATCCACCCGCCTCGGCCTCCCCAAGTGCTATGATTATAGGCGTGAGCCACTGTACCCGGCCTAAACCCTGCTTTTCATTTAAAATGTTTTCTGTCTCAGTCTTTAAGGTCAATATAGCATTATTTGAAGCTTACTTAATAATGCAGATGATGACGAAACAGATTTTTATATTTGTTTTTGATCACATGATTGGAGGTAGCTGGAAATTTGAATAATCTTTAAGTCATAGTTCTTTAGCTGAGAAAATGGTAACACTTTGAACATCCCCAAAATATTCATTCGTACAACAGATGTATTTTTGTTACAGTCAGTATGTTAGGGAATGGAGTAATACTAATGGGTTGTTTTTATTGATAAAGGAATATCATAAAAGACTCCACGCTGTTACAGTGTGTGGTAACTCCTGGGTACATACTATTTTGCAGGATGAATATAGCCACCATTTAAAATTACCTTCCACTGATGTTTTTAGTATCCTCAGGTACTTTGTATACAGTAAGCATACAGAAATATTTGTTGAATGAATATATCTCTAAGAAGAGATTTTATGCGTATGAGAAAAATACTTAATCTTTTTTGAAACAGAAGGCTAAATTGGAAATTTATTTTTGGTGCTCCTCAAATGTCTAATTTTAATTAATGTGAAATTTATTTCTTCATGGGAAATTGTTCTCAAAAGCTTTATCCCTTGTACCTAAGATTATTACAATTACAATACTTTAGATACATTCAAGGTTTTAAAAATAAAAAGATAACTTTTTGTTTCATCAGTGACACCGAAATTACTGATTGTCAAGTTTATACTTCCAGTAATTAGTATCTTTTTTAGTTCCTTGTTAGGCGGTAGACATAATGTAAAAGCAGATGTTATTTCTGTTTACATGGCTTACATTTAGGGTAAAAAAACTATTTTAAAAATTCTTAGAAAACAGTAGGAATGTAACGAAGGTGTTTGAAAGAAAATACTTTCAATGTTAAGAGAGAAATTAATCAATACACATAACATCAAATTATAGGATTTTACAAAACGACATATGTATAACCTTAAAAGTAGCTTTTTAAGGTAAGAATTTTATGCAAACTTTTGAGAATGAAAAAGATGACAATGAAAAATAAGCACAGTAGCAGCAGATTTTGAATTTTAAATAGTAGTACTGGGAGGTCTCTAAAACCTTTTGTGTTATATCTACAGTCATCCTGCATTTGACCCATCGTGTTCTGAAGAGGGCTCACCTAGAAAAATGAAAACCGTTTTATCAGTATAGTGGTGTTCAGTTGCTTACTGCTGTCTCAGAGTCATCTAATTGAATTGGAATTCCTTTCCCTCCATTCCCTTTCTAAGAGGTTTCAAAGAATATTTAGGAGACACGGTAACTGAAAACTGGACATTTACCTACTGAATAAGTTTAGGTTTTTTTTTTTTTTTTTTTTTTTTTTTTTTTTTTTTTGGCGCAGGGTTGGGGGAGAGCCAAGATTATGTGATGTGAAAAGATGAATGTGACCTGTCATACAATTCGTGCTGCATTTAGTTTCGTATTTTGTGACTCGGACCTGTCAAAGAGCCAGATAAGAGATGTGTGTTTGATTTCTTTTTTCCTTAAAGTGTGTTACTTCTTTTCTAGATTGGTCAGGTGAAACAGGAGCTGTCCAGAAAGGACACGGAACTCCTTGCCCTGCAGACGAAGCTGGAGACACTCACAAACCAGTTCTCAGACAGTAAACAGCACATTGAGGTGCTGAAGGAGTCCTTGACTGCCAAGGAGCAGAGGGCTGCCATCCTGCAGACAGAGGTAGAGAGAGTTCGGGGGTTTGTGGGGAGCTGATTTCTTGGCACCTTTTCATAAGCATTACCTGTGCTGTTTTTGTTATGTTTAGAATTGGGAAATATGAGTAATGTTATGATTAATTCTTTAGCAGCGTGATCAGTTACTGTGCTAAAATATAACCATCTCGTTTCAGTTGTTCTTAGATCTAACAAGTTAAAACGGGTGCAGTTTATGTTTTTAATTCTTTAAACTTTCACCAAGTCTGTACTTCAAAGTATACTCTAACAATATTAAAAATAAAAGGATAATTGTTAAAGAGTAATCATTGATTTAAAAGCTTCAGTTCAACCCCTGGTGAATTTTCTAGTCATGAACGACAGTGAGCTTGGTTACACTGTATTTGGAGTACATTTAAGTGTTTTTAAGTTGTGATATTATGAATAACTGTATATAGGAAACTGGAATCTGTTAAAGTTCTAGATAGTCTAATTTTAAACCACAGATTATTAGACAATGTGTCTTCATATCCTGTTTGAAAATAAAGTTAGTGTTTTTAGAAACTTTTTTTTTTTTTTTGAGATGGAGTCTCGCTCTGTCGCCCAGGCTGGAGTGCAGTGGCGTGATCTCGGCTCATCGCTACCTTTGCCTCCTGGGTTCAAGTGATTCTCCTGCCTTAGCCTCCTGAGTAGCTGGGATTACAGGCGCATGCCACCATACCTGGCTAATTTTTGTATTTTTAGTAGAGACGTGGTTTCACCTTATTGGTCAGGCTGGTCTTGAACTCCTGACCTCTTGATCTACCCACCTCGGCCTCCCAGAGTGCTAGGATTACAGGCATGAGCCACCATGCCCAGGCAGTGTTTTTAGAAATCTTAGAAGATTATCTAGACTATTGGCTATGACTTCAGTTAGGTATTGACCGTCTTCAGATAGGTATATGACTTCAGATAGATATTTAATGTATTGCTAAATAATCCCAGATCAATTCTTACCTATTTTATTTTCAATGATCAAAGAGGAAGAGTTGATGATGCCATGTGGATTTACTGTCTTAATATAAATATTTTTTAAAGGTCGCAGTGAAATAGATAATTTAAGAGTAGATAAGTAGTTTTGCTTTATATAAGAAACATAAAGCATATGATGTAGATTAGTTTTTCTTCTTTAAAGAAAATTAAGAACGTAATTTGATGGAAAAAAGAATGAGGAAGAAAAGGAAGAATAAAAACATCATAGTCCTAGAAGACAAGAGTAAGGAAGAAGGAACCTAAACTGTTTCTTATAATATTTTTATCTGTACAATTTGGGGCTTTGTTAAAAATGGGAGATTTTAGCTGACGTATTTGTCATTTTTCTTATTAACTTACACTTTTTCTATTTTAATTATGTTTCATTTTGTTGTGATATCAGCTCCATTCTACATCACAGAGCTATTTTGGGTATAAAATCATGAGATGCGGTAGTGGCTGAGGCTTTGGCTGTAGAGTCATGTTTACTGAGTTTGGACTTCATCTTTACTACTTACTGCGAATTGCGTGATCCTGGGAATGTATTGAACTTCATTACACTTCACTTTTCACATCTGTAAGATGAAGAGAATAGTAGTACTTAACTCATAAGTTTGTTATTAGAATTAAACTCATTTATTTACTGCCAGTGTTCGGCACATAGTAAAGTCTTTGTACATTCGTCATTGTTATCATTTTATAATTCTTATAATAAAATCAACTAATACATATACTGTTGAGATGTTAAGAGAACTTAGTATTTAGATGATCTTCCTTTTCTTTTATTAAGTTAAACTTAGGTTTATTCAGGGAATTATAAATATGAAATCATCTAGATAATGTTACCTGCAAAGTTATTCATTTATAGCTTTATTTTTAAAATTTTTTGTGGGTACATAGTAGGTGTATATATTTATGGGGTATGTGAGATATTTAATACAGGCATGCAGTGTGAAAATAAATGATGGGGAATGGGGGTATCCATCCCCTCAAGCGTGTGTCCTTTGAGTTATGAACAATCCAATTACACTCTTTATTTTAAAATGTAATAGCTTTATTAATAGTTTTTTGTTTCAGTAGCTTGAGTGCATGCAGTACAGCGGAAGGGTCAGAAGAGGGCGCCAGTGTTCTAGAGGTCAAACGTACTTCCGGGTTTGCTACTGTAGTAGCTTTGGGTGGAGGTGGCAGGTGTGCAAACCGGAGAACCAGGCAGTTGGCTAATGATAATGCAAACATTTAAAAGCTTGTCACAGTCTAATAAATGACTTTTCCCCCTTGGCAATCCATGCTTCTCTTTGTACCCCTCTCAAGTAATGTTCTTATTAGCCAGGTCTCACCCAGACGGGCTTGTGATTGGTTTCTTGTACCATGGAGAATAGATTGTATTTGTTGTCATTCACGAATGGTTTTTAGTTTTTAGCCATTGCAGGAGTAGCTGAGTCTCAGTGATTATTTCTGTAAGTTACCAGGGAAACTGCTCACATGGAACCATCTCATCATAAAAGATAAAAGAGTGAAAGCTTACTTCTGAATTTGGGATGATTTTAAGAATGTAATATGTCTATTTATTAGCATTACTTAAAAAATTACTATGGTGACACTTGGCAAGGGTCACCTTTTCCAACGCAACTTGCCAGTGTTAGAGCCCAGTAAAAGGCAGTTTATACCAGCTCTTTGAAAGTTTTCATGTATTTCTATAATTTGCTCTTAGCTGATTTCATCTTCTTTTCTGCAACTATCCTAGACTTTGATCTAACACTCAGATTACTAAATTAAGTATGTATGAAAAAAGAACATGGATCATGGAGTTTTTCTTTCATTTTTATTTTTAGAGATAGAATCTTACTCTGTCACCCAAGCTGGAGTGCAGTGGCACGATTATATTAATAGCTCATTGCAACCTGGAACTCCTGGGATCAAACGCTTCTCCTGCCTCAGCCTCCTGAGTAGTCAGGACTTACAGGCATGTGCCATCACACCTGGCTAATTTTTAAAATTTTTTTGCAGAGACAGAGTCTCACTGTGTTGCCTAGGCTGGTCTAGGACTCCTGAGCTCAAGCAGTCCTCCTTCCTCTGCCTCCCAAAGTGCTGGGATTACAGGCGTGAGCCACTGTGCCTAGCCTGAAGTTTGAACAGTTTTAAAAATCCTTTAAGGAAAATAGTTACATGTGAGAAGACCTGGTTTTTTTTTCCTATTTGGGGTACTTGGGATGAGGCCCTCTGGTGTTCGCAAGGTACAGTATATATGGAATTGCTCCCGTTTTGTAACCGTCTCTTTTAATCTGATGACTTTCACAGAGGTGGTCTGGATTTAGTGATACAGTGGTTAAAAGGTTGGTTTTGGAGTCAGACACAGGCTTGAAACCCAGCCCTCTACCTTTACTAGTTGTGTAACCTTAGAGGAGTTACTTTACTTCTTTGTGTGTGTGTGTGTGTGTGTGTGTGTGAGAGACAGAGTTTTGCTCTTGTTGCCCAGGCTGGAGTGCAATGGCGCAATCTTGGCTCACTGCAGACTCTGCCTCCCGGGTTTAAGTGATTCTCCTGCCTCAGGCTCCTGAGTAGCTGGGATTACAGGCATGCACCACCACGCCCGGCTAATTTTGTATTTTTAGTAGAGATGGGGGTTCTCCCTGTTGGTCAGGCTGGTCTCGAACTCCCAACCTCAGGTGATCCGCCCTCCTCGGCCTCCCAAAGTGCTGGGATTACAGGCGTGAGCCACCGTGACCATCTAGGAATTACTTCTTTAAGCCTCCCTTTCCTCATCTATAAAGTGAAGATAATGATAACAACTTAAGGTTTTTTTGGCCAGGTGTTTAATTATGTTCTCTTCTGAATTTGGAGGGACATTTAGTTTATTAATTATTATTATTATTATTTTTTGCGACAAGGTTTCACTTTGTCATTCAGGCTGTAGTGCAGTGCCTCGATCATAGCTCACTATAACCTTGAACTTGTGGGCTCAAGTGATCCTCCCACCTCAGCATCTTGAGTAGCGAGGACTATAGATGCAGGGCTACCACTCCTGGCTAATTTTTTAATTTGTATTTTTTGTAGATATGGGGTCTCACTGTATTGCCCAGGATGTTCTTGAACTCCTGGCTTCAAGCAGACCTCCCGCCTTAGCCCCCAAAGCACAGGAATCACAGGCAAGAGCCACTGTGCCCAGCCACGGAGGAAAATTTGAATTCAATAGGTTCAAACAATTTTGAAACACCTTACAGTTTATAACACTTTGATTTGATTTGGTCTTTATTGTTTTATTTGCTCTTCATAGTAATGGCATGGGTTTGACAACATAAGTATTGTTGTTTTGCTTTTATAATTGAGAATTTTATGAACTGCTTGTTAGCATACCACTTTTGATTGGCACTTGAGGCTACTCTCGCTAGTAACCCTGGGACTTTTGCTGTATCAGTTACAGCATTCTCAAGAATTAAAGTTATTTTCTTGTTCCAAAATCATGATGCTATACTAGGGAGCTACCATTAAATGTATTTTCAGGATTAATTCCCAATGTGCAGAGCAGAGCTGATTTTATCAATAAACCAAAATAATGTGGACTTTACTGCTTCAGAGTATTCCAGTTTTTTTCCCTTACTTCTCCAGGAAATTGTGTTTTGGAATTCTGTTTATTATAGGTAAGGAATATAATCTGTATCTTAGTAACAGGAAGAGGAAGTGGCTCTTTTTCAGAGGTGCTTGGGAGATCAGCATCTAGCACAAGGTGAGGAACTGCCCTTGCCCTGGGATGTTCAGGCACTAGAGCTAGGATGCTGTTGTTTGACGAGCACCCTCTCCTTGCAGTCCCAGACCCGTGCCACTTGAAGCTAGAGTTCTGACTTCTTCAGCATACTTAGAGTTAGTCGTACATTCTTAGAACGAGAGGGCAGTTTTAGAGATCATCCGGTCTTTCCGTAATTTAAAGAATATTTATGACAGTATCTAACCTGAGTGCTTTCTGTGTACCATGGAGGGTTTGTATACTTTCATTTTCCCAGTTAATTCTTAGCGTAACCTTCCAAGAAATAAGAATTGCTATAACATTTTACAGACAGGGAGCTAAAACTTCAAGAGATTGAGGTTACATGACCTAGTGCCCGATTGACTGAAACCCCCAAACTTTTGTTCTTGATCATAATGCTGCAATTCCTCCCTGTGCAGAGAGAGTATAAACAACCTGCTGAAGGCCTATCCAACTACTTGGTATTAGTTTTAGGACTGGAATTCATCATTTCTGACTTTGCGAATTACGATATGCATAGATGACCATGACTCTTGTTTGATTGGTAGGTTGGGGACTAGCCACAAAGAAAGGTGGGGAGAAGAAGAAACAATTCATGTTGGTAGAGAGGAGAAAAGGATTTAGGTTGATGGAATTATACAGCCTCAGAAAGAGATAGGCATCTTTTGTGACAAGAGATTATGAGAGAAGAGAAAGATGTATTGATTGATCTCTTCATTCATTCAACAGGGTTTTGAGAGTACCTGCTGAGAACTCTTCTGAGCACTGGGGATACCGTGGCAAATAAAACAGAAAGGCTGATGATCTATATCCCTATCTGTATCTATTAATATATCTGTATATGTCTATCGATATCTCTGAAATAGCTGCTCAGAATAAAGGAGAACTAGGTACCGTGAACAGAGAGAGGGCTTAGAATCTTTTCAAGTGAATGTGTTTTTGTCTTCCTGTTGTAGGTGGATTGTGTGAATTATGGGGTAGGGGTTGGGGCTGGGTGCTGCAGGGCGACATTGTCATGATATTCAAGTCTGCTTGTGAAGGTAGACTGGCTTTGGAGTGCTCCTTCCTCTTTCAGCATCCTCTCTATAACTGGGCAGAGCATTTCTTGTAGAAGCGGTGCAGATGATCCTACCAGAGGCGTTCTGATTGGGGAGGCTTGCTTCCTGCCACAGCCACTCCCCCAGTTCCAGCTGGTGAGATAGCACTGCTTACAGAGATGATGGGGTAATGTCTGGTTCGCGGGAAGATGTAGATAATGATAAACTTAAGAAGTTGACAGGAAAATATAAGTGTAAGTATGGCTCTTAATACACTAGAAAAATCAAAATGGAATGTATAAGTTTCAAACCATCAGAGTGAAACTCAGTTTACCCAGTGGAGAATAGAAAAGAGTAGGGAGGGGAGAGAAAGAAACATGATGGTATGTGGACATCGTGAACAAAGAAGGCTGAAATCAGTACAAATAATGGGAAAGTCAATACATACAAATAAGTACTTGGATTAAAATGAAAATATAAATCTCAGTTGGGCTAAAAAGATACAGAAGTATACTATCAACAAGAGTTAAACAGAGACAAAAAGTAACAGCAAAGTTAAAAATACAGATAGAAAAAAATTTAAAAATGAAACATCAGGAAAATAGGCCTTCCCAAATATGATTTATTTTAATATTAAATTATCTTTTAAGGCACACAGAACAATGTTATATGCTGATAGATCAAGAAAGTATAATCATGTCAATTTATGCATCTAACAACATGGCATTTAAATATGTAAAGCAGGCTGGGCACAGTGGCTCACACCTGTAATCCCAGCATTGTGGGAGGCCAAGGTGAGTAGATCACCTGAGTTCAGGAGTTTGAGACCAGTCTGGCCAACATGGTGAAACCATGTCTCTACTGAAAATACAAAAATTAGCTCAGCATGGTGGCACGCACCTGTAGTTTCAGCTACTTGAGAGCCTGAGGCAGGAGAATTCCTTGAACCCAGGAGGTGGAGGTTGCAGTGAGCTAAGATCATGCCCCTGCACGACAGAGCAAGGTTCTGTCTCTAAACGAATGAATGAATGAATGAAGGAATGAAGGAATGAATGAATATATAGCAGCAATGAGGTGAAATAGATAAATCAACAGTTGTAGTTGGTCATTTGGATGTGCTCCTGTCAGAATTAGATGAAATAAACAAGCATCAACATAAAGTTTTAATAACATTAACAAGCTCAAGTTCATAGATGTGTATATAGAATTTTGTACTAACAGAGAATAAACAATATTTTTAAGCACTTACTGAACAGTCATAAAAACTAACCATGTACTGGGTCATAAAGGAAACTTCAAAATTCCCAAGAGTCAAAGTCACATGACTTTGTACTCTTAACGCAACAAAATTAGAAATCAGGAGTAAAGATAGTAAAGTAGTTATAAAGATAATAAAGAATAGCAACAGAAAACCAAAATAAGTCTACAATCTTGAAACATACTACCGAAATGACTTGTGGGTTAAAGGAGAAATATAAACATTTTAGAAATGAGTGGCAGTGAAAGCTGTCTATATAAAAATTTATGGAACATAATTAGAAAAAAAACTGTGGGGTATAACTAAAGCAGTATTTAGAGGGAAATTTCTAGTTTTTAACATATTCATCAGAAAATAAGAAAGAAGAGCAAGTAATCTAGGTGTTCAAATCAGGAAACTTAGAAAAAAGTAACAGTTAATCCAAAAACAATAAAGAGTAATAAATATAAGGTGAGAAATTAATAAAGTAGAGAATAAAACAACACCAAGAGGTAGTTATTTGAAAAAGGTTAATAAGACAGGAACAGCTCTTACAGATGAGAAAGGAAAAGTAACTGCTAGTACTGCAGAGTTTAAAAATAATACAAGACAACTCTAAACAATTATATTCGAATAAGGTTGAAAAACAAGAAGAAATAAATTTCTGGAAAAATATAAAATGACAGAATAAGTTCAAGAGTTAAGAGAAAACATGAGTAACAGTCATTATAGAAATTGAAATGGTAATCAGCCTCATCCCTTTTTCCCTCCCAAATCCTAAGGCCCAGATGGCTTTTGAGGAGAAAATATTTGATAGTTTCTTTTTTTTTTTCTTTTTCTTTCCCACCTCTCAAGTTCACGTGATTCTCCTGTCTCAGCCTTTCGAGTAACTGGGACTACAGGAGCATGGCACCACGCCCAGCTAATTTTTTGTATTTTTAGTAGAAATGGGGTTTCACCATGTTAGCCAGGCTGGTCTCGATCTCCTGACGTTGTGATCCGCCCACCTCGGCCTCCTAAAGTGCTGGGATTACAGGCATGAGTCACCGCACCCGGCCCAATATTTGATATTTTCTATCAAATATTTAAAAATAGTCATTTTCATCCTCAAGTTGTTCCCCACTCCCCAAGAAAAAACAAGAAAGACTAATACTCTACCAGAGGATATGAGGAAAAATAAATAAAAGAAACTCCGTATCAATAGATGGTATAATTTAATCCTGCAGGGATATCAGTTTTCCTGAAATTAATGTATCTATTCTTTTGCATTTCCAATTAAACACCAAGCAGTAGGCCAGGCACAGTGACTCACACCTATAATCCCAGCACTTTGGGAGGCTGAGGCAGGTGGATTATCTGAGGTCAGGAGTTCAAGACCAGCCTGGCCAACATAGTGAAACCCCTTCTCTACTAAAAATACAAAAGTAGCCGGGCATGGTGGCGGTCGCCTGTAATCTCAGCTACTCGGAAGGCTGAGGCAGGAGAGTCACTTGAACCTGGGAGGCGGAGGTTACAGTGAGCCGAGATCACGCTACTGCACTCCAGCCTAGGCGACAAGAGCGAGACTCCATCTCAAAACAAAACAAACAAACAAAATACCAAACAGTATTTTTTAGGAATTCATTTTATTTTAAATTTTGTAAGGATGAGTTACAAAAAGACAAATACTATGTATGATTCCACTTGCATACCTAGAGTCAAATTCATAGAGACAGAAAGTAGAAAGGTGGTTACCAGCAGCTGGGAAGGAGAGAATGTGGGTTTAATGGGTATAGAATTTTAGTTTTGTAAGATGAAATGAGTTCTGGAGATTGGTTGTACAACAGCATGAATATACTCAACACTATTGAACTGTGGACTTAAAATGATTAAGATAGCAAATTTTATGTCTGTATATTTTACTATTAAATTTTAAAAAATTTATATGGATGAATAAAGCTATTCTAACATTAAAAAGAGAAGAGAAAGTGGGAGAACCCTGCCCTGTGATACATGAAAATGTAGATACGTAACCAAACGAAACCAAACAATACACCTCAGAACAGTGCGGTAACTAGCACAGGAAGGAGCAGGTAGTGAAAAGAGTAGGGAGAGTGAAATCAGAAACATTTATGGTGAAAAGAGTAGGGAGAGTGAAATCAGACACATTTATGGTGAAAAGAGTAGGGAGAGTGAAATCAGACACATTTATGTGGAGAGAGAGTCAGTCATAAACTAGTGCAAAATTCAGCAAGCATGAGAAAACTGACATACCATATAGAGAATAAAGTTGGCCACCTACTTCATTCTAGATGAAACAGTGAACTCTAGATTGATTAAAGGCCTCAGTGTTAAAGAGAAACTACAAAGCTAATCAATGAAAATGTTTAGTAGGTATATATTGGGGTAAGAGAACTTAAATGATTCTATCAAATTTAAGCATTTCTGTTCAAGAAAGAAAACCATTGGCAAAGCCAACATATGAGATTGGGAGAAGAGTTTTTTTAGAGCCTCTTGAAATAGTAAGGATTCAGATAAAGAATAAGAAAGAGATGCTTGAGGCCAGGCGTGGTTTCTCATGCCTGTAATCCCAGCACTTTGGGAGGCCAAAGCGGGCGGATCATTAGGCCAAGAGATCAACACCATTCTGACCAATATGGTGAAACCCCATCTCTACTAAAAATAAAAAAATTAGCTGGGTGTGGTGGCACACGCCTATAGTCCCAGCTACTCAGGAGGCTGAGGCAGGAGAAGCGCTTGAACCTGGGAGGCGGAGGTTGCAGTGAGCTGAGATCATGCCACTGCACTCCAGCCTGGCGACAGAGCGAGACACAGTCTCAAAACAAAAAACAAAAACAAAAAACAAAAACAAAAAAACGTGAAAATCATTAAGAAATAGAGACTATAGGGAGAGGGAAGGATTTGAATAGACAGTTAACAGATAAACTTAAGTGGTTAACAACTATGCCATGATATCGTCGCTTTCACTAGTAAATAAATGCAAATTTCAAAGATGATGAAATATTCTATTTTGTTCATCAAATTGATAAAAATTAGAATATGAGATAACAAATTCAGTGCCTGTGAGGATTTGGGCAAACCGTAACACAGATGATGTAGGTGGTTTCAGTAATCCCATTCCTTGGTATATTTCCCAGAGAAAGTTTCCTGCTGGTCCACAAAAGGACATGTATAAGGATGTTCACCACAGTATTATTTGTGGTAACAAGGAATTAAAAGCAGCATAAGTGTTCGTTACTAGGGGGTGGGATAAATAAAAGTATTGTGGATATGTACCATGGAATACTGTACAAAAGTCAAAAGCAGTGATGCAGAAGCATGTATACATTAGACCATGGATAGATATAAGTACTGTCCATGTTTCCTTTTTTTTTTTGAGACAGAGTTTTGCTCTTGTTGCCCAGGCTTGAGTGCAATGGCGTGGTCTCGACTCACTTTATAGTACTTGTTATATGAGTAGTATATTGTTTAAAAAACAGCATCCATCCTGTTTTTTAAAAGTAAAAACAGGTTGAGGTATATAGCATTAATATAAATTGAAAAACATGTATGAATATAAAAATCACCCTCTGTGTTTCTAAGATACATATTCAGGAACATATTAAAATGTATTAGAATAGCTGCATATTGAAGGAGGGTATGGGTATTGGACATAAATGGAAAAATAGTAAAACAAAACGAGTAGAACTTTACCTGGATCAACGATAACGCATGGACAGCAGATAGACACTGGTCCTAAATGAGATAGGGATCTGAAGCCAAGACCTCTGCATACATCTAGTACTCTCCTGAGAAAGGTTGGACGAGAAAAAAATTCCTCCTACCAGTATTAGTGGCAATACGAGAGACAGACTGATTCTCTTGGGCTTTGATTTTGTGGAGAAAGGTCTCTTATCATGCAGGTTTGAGTTTTAATAGACATAACTGCTCTGAAGGGACATTCTTTCAACTTAGTACATGTAGATTCCCACAGATAAAAGCATTGCTTAGAATGAATTTACAAGTCCACATTAGTTCATCACTTGTGGATTGTGATCTCCCCTGAACCAATAACGGGAGTAGGAACAAATGGAGTGATCAGACGCTTAGGAACGTTGGATAATAGAGCGAGACCATACGTTAAATGATTAAGGGATGGACTAGGAGGCATGGGAGCACCCTCCAGAGGGATAATCAGATATAGCTTGTTGGATGTTGTTTCATGACTGTTGAGAGCAAAAGCTGCGGTAGCACTAGGTATTTAATTTTTATTTCCTTAATTTTTAATTTTTATAGACAGAACCTCCTTATGTTGCCTATGCTGGTCTTCAGCTCCTGGGCTCAAGCGATCCTCCCGACTCCGCCTCCACTAGTGTTGTGATTGTAGGCGTGAGGCACCGTGCCCAGCTAGCACTAGCTGTTTAGTATAGTGTCTTTGAATCTTGGCTCTGCCACTTGCTGTATGAGTGTATACTTTTTTGCCTCAGTTTTCTCATCTGTGAGAAGAATAATAGCCTTACCTCTTAATGTTGTGAGAATTAAATGTTAATGTATGTATATAGTAACACTCAGTAAATATTAGCTGTTATAATTAATGAATGCATAAAGGGATGATTTAAAACATGAGGAAAAAACAAAGGCACTGTGTATAAAACCAACCGGGTTATAAAATATCAAAACAGGATTTTAGACATGAAATATATAGTAACTAAAATGGAAAACTCAGTATATTAGTTTAATTGCAGATTATAGAGAGCTGCAGGAACAGTTAGTGAATTGGAACATAGATCTGATGAGATATTACCCAGCAAACAATAGGAAAGATAGGAAGACAGAAATTATTAAAAAGAACTCTATGGAAATTGAGCCCAACTTATATCTGTAGGAGTTTCAGGAGAGGATAAAGAGGCAATCTTAAAAGAGAGAATTGCTGAGAATTTTTCTGATTTTGGTGATAGGAATGGATCCTTCAATTCAGGAACAAATTATTCTTGAGCAGGAAAATATCTACACCTACATACAACATAGTAGAACCATAGGTAACCTGATCTTAAAAACTGCCAGGTAGACCAGACATGGTGGCTCACACCTGTAATCCCAGTACTTTGGGAGGTCAAGGTAGGAGGATCACTTGAGACCAGGAGTTTGAGACCAGCCTGGGCAACATAGTGAGACCGTGTCTCCACAAACAACAACAACAACAAGAAAAAACTAACCCGGCATGGTGGTGTGTACGTGTAGTCCTGGCTACTCAGAAGTCTGAGGCAAGAGTATCCCTTGAGCCTAAGGGCTTCAGGGCAGTCGTGAGCTATGATGGTGCCACTGCACTCCAGTTTGGGCAGTAGAGCAAGACGCTGTCTCTAAAAAAGGAAACAAACAACCTGCTAGGGAGAAAAAATACGTTACCTACTAAGGATTAACAGTCCAACATCAGACTTTTCAGTTACGACAACAGTAGTGAGAATATGGTAGTGTAAAATCTTCAAAGTTTAGTGAAAAACATTGGCAACTCAGAATTCTGTACCAATCTGAACTCTCACCATTCTTCAGTAAAGAGAGAAGAAAGACTTTTTCTTTCAGATTAATACAAATGAGAGTTGACTACCCAGGATCCCTATGGAAAGAACTGTTAAAAGATGTATGTTAGAAAGAAGGGAAGAATGAGATGCAAGAAAAAAACAGGAGACAAAAAGGCATTAATGTAATAGGAAAAAATAATCTAATGTCAATATAATAGTATGGCATAGACCTTACAGTAATAATGCCTTTAAAGCCAAAACTCGCAAGTCAACTGAGGTTTATTCAGTAAAGGTGAAGAATTTCAGAGAAAGGCCACAAAAGGAAGAGCTTGTCTGTTGCTTCTCCTTGTTGATATAATGTTGCTAAATAATAGAGCAGGTGGAATTCTGCATCTAGATTGTTTCTACCTGTCAAGAGCACAGGAATGAAATAAAGGAATATATATTTCAACAGTGGCAAAATGAAAATGAAGCTCAAGGTGTGTGAAGACAGAAATTGTAAGAAAGCATAAAGACCTCTGCAATGGCCGGGCAGAGTGACTCATGCCTGTCATTCCAGCACTTCGGAAGGCTGAGACAGGAGGATCACTTGAGCCCAGGAGGGTTTTCACATAGAGAAAGCTGTAAGGAATTCTCCCTTTCTGTGAGGGTTTTCACATAGAGTTATAAGGCTTTGTTGATCTTCGTTCTGATACCAGAATGAGGAAGTGTTACGTTATGTGTTGGCTTAAAGGGGTCACACACAGTAGGTTGGCTGACTGCCATGCTGTATCAGGTTTCCAGAGGCCAAGAGTTTCTTGGGGCTGCATACCTGATACCACTTATTGCAGTAGACTTTGTATAGCCAATACTGTGTCTTCTTTGCTATGAATTTTCAAGCGAAAGTGAGTGAAGGTATCAACATTAATTTTTCAGAATGTAAATTTGCGAAATGTATAGTCATTTTTTTTTTTAAACTGTGTACTGTGGAATGACTCATTTCTACCTTGACTATTTTGATTTCTGAGCTTTTCATCTTTTTGTCAAGTGTGGGGCATCAAACAGAGCTCAATGCAGTTTGTTGAAATAGTGCTCTAAAAAGTTTACTTCTGTCTGATCTGTAATGCTGTCAGTCCCGTGGCTCAGTGCCCTTCACCTGGCATTCAGCCTCCCGTCTAGGTGGGGTCAACTCAGTGCCCTTCACCTGGCATTTAGCCGCCCGTCTAGGTGGGGTCAACTCAGTGCCCTTCACCTGGCATTTAGCCTCCCGTCTAGGTGGGGTCAACTCAGTGCCCTTCACCTGGCATTTAGCCTCCCATCTAGGTGGGAACAATGGGAAATGCAGTCATAAGATATATCATTTAGAGTGGATTTGAGCAAGTCACTTAATTAGTTTGGGCCTTGATTTTTCTCAGCTTTAAAGTTGGAAGTTTAATTTCAGTTATTTAACTCTTTAAAAAAATTATGAAATACTGCAGAATACAGGAAAAATGTAGAAAATATAATAGCAGTCAGATTTAACATACATTTAAAAGTTCTTAAAAATATCTCTTTCTAAACAAATCAATGGAAGATGTGGTTTAAATAAAAATTATTAAAAGTTTAGGTTTTTAGAACTCGTTTGGGGCCAGGAGTAAAGATTTGGAAGCTGTGGAGATGGTGGTTAAAGCCGTAGAATTGGGTTAGTTTCTCCAGAGGAGGTTCCATGCAGTGCGATGTGAGGAGGGGAAATGACAGAGGACAGAGAACACTGAAAAGCTGTGATCACAGAGTTAGAAAGGGAAAGTGGCATGTTGGCAAAGCCAAGAGAGGAATGATAGGAAACAAGCCACATTTCCATGCAACTAATTATTACTACTAGTATGCCTTTAGATAGATCTGTTTCTTGATTTAAAACAAACGAAAGTTAAGGTAGGTTGAGAGACTTAATTGTTTTGTTTTTGAGATGGAGTCTGGCTCTGTCGCCCAGGCTGGAGTGCAGTGGTCGGATCTCAGCTCACTGCAAGCTTCGCCTCCCGGGTTCACGCCATTCTCCTGCCTCAGCCTCCCGAGTAGCTGGGACCACAGGCGCCGCCACCTCGCCCGGCTAATTTTTTGTATTTTTAGTAGAGACGGGGTTTCACCGTGTTAGCCAGGATGGTCTCCATCTCCTGACCTCGTGATCTGCCCACCTCGGCCTCCCAAAGTGCTGGGATTACAGGCGTGAGCCGCCGCGCCCGGTCAGAATTAATTGGTTTTTGATCAGAAGTGGGAGGCCAAAACAGTAGGGTAGCCATTTTCTGTTCACTTCCATTGGTACGGAAAACCTTGTGGACAAAAGCCTTCTGTTTTTATTGAAGTTGGCGTGACCCGTTTGCCACAGACAACCTTGGCAAGTTGGGTGAATGCTGTTCCTCCAGCTCCACCGGTGTGAATAAACAGGTTTGATTCCTCCTGCCAGGATTGGTGTTAGGGTGATGACTGTGTGTCCTGCTGGTCTTTGAGGGGTTTTCCTGAACGTGTTTTTTGTGGTTTGTAAAATATGGACCTCACGCAAAATTATACTACAAATTTAGTTCACTCCAAACCACAAGATCAGTGTAGAATTCAGAGCAATTAATCTAGCAGTGGCAAAGTGGTTTTTGTGGTGGTTTTTATCTCAGATCTCCAGACTAGCGTATTTGAATTCTGTACTGCACGAAAAAGCAGACTAAGAAGGAGTATACACAGGTGATTTGAATTGAATACTTAGTAAAGAAAAGATCGTTTAGTAATTGGGGGTATGGACTTGGGCAGTTTCTGTGTCTAATGTTTATAATATGAAATATTTTTGGTATCAAAGCCTGTGTTTCCAGCGACACTTATGCTAAAGGTTGATACGTTTATAACAAGAGTTCTTACTCTTCACCTTTTTCAGTCACCGATTCATACTTGACCCTCTCTCAGTGCCATGAGGGTGTTTATGTCAGGTCAGCATTGGCACGTTTCCAGGTCACTTAACTGAATCGTGGATCCAGTGTGAAGCGCAGCTTGGGCATCTGGGTACCTTCCATAAAGAAGCGGCAATGTGGGGTCTCACAAATGTTGTCTTATGTGGTATTGGAACCATCAGAATGAAAAACACTTAGAAGTGATGAGGGGTGTTTTCCTACATACAGGTCCATGGCCTGCCGAGGGAACAGCTTTTCTTTTTCTGAAATTAATGCTTAGAAGAACTGAGAGACAAGAAAATTAGGTTTGAGACTTTAGGTTTGAATGTCTTAGCTTTTCACCTTTATAATAAGAATTTAATTATGTGTTTAGGGGATGTAGGATAAAATAATTTTTTTTTTTTTAATCGAGACGGAGTTTCGCTCTTGTTGCCCAGGCTGGAGTGCAGTGGCACAATCTCGGCTCACTGCAACCTCCGCCTCCTGGGTTCAAGTGATTCTCCTGCTTCAGCCTCCCAAGTAGCTGGGACTACAGGCATACACCACCACGCCTGACTAATTTTTTTGTATTTTTAGTAGAGATGGGATTTTACATTGTTGGTCAGGCTGGTCTTGAACTTCTGACCTCAAGTGATCTGCTCACCTCAGCCTCCCAAAGTGCTGGGATTACAAGCATGAGCTACCACGCCCGGCCGGCTTTTTTTTTTTTTTTTTTTTTTTAATGAGTTGCTTTGTTTTTTGCTTTTGGTTAGAGGCAGTAGTAGAATAATGTATAGTATACAAAATACAGATTAACGTGTAGTAATTAGATACAAATGATCATGTGATTTATTTATTTTTCAAATTTCTGACATGTATACTTTTCTAAGGCTTTGAGTTCCTTAACTGTGTAGAAGGGTCACCAGATTCGGTAAGCGCCTTTACCATCACTGATGCCCTGTAATGGGTTCAGCTAATAGGAACCAAATCTGATACTGTCAAATAGGATTAGTAGCGGCGCTGACTGGCTTGAGCTGTGCCTGAGTGCCAGTGGATAAGGGTCCGTGCCTTCTTTGGCATCTTGAACAGCCTGGTTGCTGAATTTCATATTCCACTAAGGTCTTTACTCTGTGGTTGCTTTTAACGGAATCAATATTCAGTCTCTTCTGACACTTCCCTTTTGGACCTTTTTTGTTTGCGTGGTGGAGTGTTGTGATTTTTACTCTCTTAGCAAATTTCAACTCTATAATACAGCATTATTAATTACACGCTGCTGTATGTTAGATCCCCAGAACTTACTCATTTCATAACTGAGGGTTTGTACGCTTTGATCAGCGTCTCCCCATTCCTCTCCCTGTTCCTATCCCCAGCCCCTGGTAACCACCATTCTATTCTGTTTCTTTGAGTTCAACTTTTTTTTTTTTTTTTTTTGAGACGGAGTCTCGCTCTGTCGCCCAGGCTGGAGTGCAGTGGCTGGATCTCAGCTCACTGCAAGCTCCGCCTCCCGGGTTCCCGCCATTCTCCTGCCTCAGCCTCCCGAGTAGCTGGGACTACAGGCGCCCGCCACCTCGCCCGGCTAGTTTTTTGTATTTTTTTTAGTAGAGACGGGGTTTCACCGTGTTAGCCAGGATGGTCTCGATCTCCCGACCTCGTGATCCGCCCGTCTTGGCCTCCCAAAGTGCTGGGATTACAGGCTTGAGCCACCGCGCCCGGCCGAGTTCAACTTTTTTTTAGATTCCATATGTAAGTGAGATCATACCATAACCTGTGTTATTTCTGATTTCAGTTTTCATTGAACGCTTTTTGTCCTTATTATGAGTTGTGTTTTTCTGCTTCTTTGCATGTCTGGTGAGTTTGGATTGGATGCCAAGCATTGTGAGTTTTACCTTGTTGGGTGCTAGGCATTTTGTATTCCTGTAAATATTACTGAACTTTGTTTTGTGATGTGGGTAAAATACTTGGAAATAGTTTCATTCTTTTGGGTCTCTCATTTAAGCTTTGTTAGATGGTACCAAAATTGCATTTATTCTAAAGCTAGTCTTGTGCACCCCCTGCTTGGTTATAAGCCAGATATTAAAGAGATTTGCAAAAACTTAAAACAATTATATTCTTCTTACTATTTTAGGGGGAAAATACAGGTTTTTGAAATTAAAATATTACTTTGATTAAGTATAGAAATATTGGTAAGTTCTGTATGATAATGTTACTAAGTTCTATAAGAGGAAAAAAAGTGTTAAATTATATAACAAAATACGCTGGGAAAGGATGAGGGTGACAGCACTTGTCTGTGGGGGGATTGGAACGTATTTATTAAAATGGCAGCATAGGAAGAGGGTCTTGAAAGATGGGTTCAACAGGCAGAATTGTTTGTAAGTGGTAGGGGTTAAGGATATTACAAGCATAGGACAAGATGAACAATGACAGGAAAGGATGGTATTTATTCAGAGAATGGCAGTACTGCTGGAACAGAGAGCCACCGAAGTGGGGCAAAGGGGCATATGGCAAAGGTTAGGCAGTGTGGGTGCATTGGGCCTGTCTGACCATGGAAGGCCTCGAATTCCCTGCTGGGCTCCTGTAGGTTAGGGTGGTATTAGAAAATTAGTGGTTCAGAGTGTGGGATCTGGAGGCAAGACCGCTTAATCTTAAATCTCTGCTCTGTTGCTAATTTGTAGCTGTGAGATCTTGGGCCTGCTGTCTTCTCTAAGGCCCAGTTTCCCACATTGCCATGAGAGAGAGTGAAATTTTCCACAGGGAGAATGCAAGGGAAGAAAATACGATACCTGAGAACTGTGAGGATTTTAATGTATATACAGTAGTCCTCCCTTAACTGCTTTTGTGCTTTCCTTGGTTTCTGTTACCTGTGGTCAGTTGTGGTCTGAAAATATTAAATGGAAAATTCCAGAAAGGAACAGCTTACAGATTTTAAATTTATGCTTTTTTTCTAAGTAGTGTGATGAAGTCTTGTGGCATTCTGCTCTATTCCACCCTGGAGGTGAATCTTCCTTGTGTCCAGTGTATCCACGTGTCCACACTACCTGCCCCTTAGTCACTTAGTAGCTGTCTCAGTTGTTAGATCGACTGTTGCAGTATCTCAGTGCTTGTGTTCACATAACCCTTATTTTATTTAATAATGACCCCAAAACACAAGAGTAATGATGCTGGCATACTGTTAAAATTGTTCTATTTTGTTACTAGTTATTGTTGTTAATCTCTTGCTGTGACTCATTTGTAAATTAAATTTTATTATGTAATAGGTATGTATATAGAGGAAAAACAGAGTGTGTGTAGGGTTTGATAACTGTCTGTGGTTTCAGGCATCCACTGGGGGTCTTGGATTATATTCCTTGATGATAAGGGGGGGATTACTGTATATGGTGACAAAAATACACATGAACACATGCAGGAAGGCCCAGAAGACTGTTTAATTCAGAAATAAAGTAGTAAAGTAAAACAGGTATGATTTTCTTTTTTTAAGGAGTTGATATGAGACTGAAATCATTGCTTAAGCTGGGAGGAAAACAAAACAAAACAAAAAACAGAATAGAGACGAATGACAGAATAAGAAGATATGATAGATCAGAGGTAATGCTGTGGACAAAGGTAGATTTAGTAGGTGTAGGAGAAAGAAAAGAATAGTATTTGTGATTGAGAAAAAATTTTTTTAGAGTTTGAAAGTTCTCAGGTAGATCTTTCCAGATTATATTTCAATTAACTATGTATATTTATTAAAGTAGAATAGAGGTAAATTACCGCTGAAGGAGTCTTTTGAAGGAGCATGGTGGAACTTGTGGTGAATAACTACAAATGGGAGCTCAAATGATTGTTCTTTACTTTCTGACTTGGTGAGACTGGTTGCATAGAAGTAGTTGGTAGAGACCAGGTACGGTGGCTCACGCCTGTAATCCCAGCACTTTGGGAGGCCGAGGCAGGCAGGTCACGAGGTCAGGAGATCGAGACCATCCTGGCTAACATGGTGAAACCCTGTCTCTACTAAAAATACAAAAAATTAGCCGGGCGTGGTGGCGGCGCTTGTAGTCCCAGCTACTGGGGAGGCTGAGGCAGGAGAATGGCATGAACCCAGGAGGCGGGGCTTGCAGTGAGCTGAGATCGCGCCACTGCACTCCAGCCTGGGCAAGAGAGCAAGACTTCCTCTCAAAAATAAAAATGAAAGAAGTAGTTGGTAGAAATGTAGTTTAGCAGAGTGAAATATGGCTTATCTACATGTTTTTCCTTTCCAGTATGGTCCAACATGACTTGTAAGTACTTACAGTAGTAGCAAGTACTTATTATAGCAATCTCCAGTGAGACTAAGTTTTGTTAAGAAATTTTCCATGCTCCTTAACTGAGCAGGAAGTACCACCATACACACAGTATTGGTTCTCAGATACCTTGTAGTTTAAATACACCACACATTGGATATCCCTTACCTAAAATGCATGGGACTGGGAGTGTTTCAGAGTTTGAGTTTGGGAATATTTGCCTTACACTTATGCTTACTGGTTGAGCATTCTTAATCCGAAAATCCAAAATGTTCCATTGAACATTTCCTAAGTGTCATGTCAGTGCTGAAAAAGTTCTAGAGTTTGGAGCATTTTGGATTTTGGATTTTCAGATTTTGGGATGGTCAACCTGTATTAGATCTTCCTGAGTGCTTTGATGTACCCTAAATATGAAACATTATTCATATTTTCTTTGTGGTTTAATCCACGTTCAGATAGGAAAAATAAGATAAGACAAGTTAAAGATGAGAGACCGTAGAACCATACTTGATTTCTTAGATTTGCACTGTTCTCTGTGGTAGCCACCAGCCATTTGTGGCTGTTAAGTACTTGCAATGTGGCTAGCCCAAATCGAGATGTGATATAAAGGTGAAATATACATTAACTATCAAAGAGTTATTATGAAAAAATATAAAATAGTTCATTAATAGTTTTTTTATGGATTATATGTTTGAAATGACAATAATGAAAAAAGAATGTAAAACAGCTTATTAACAATTTTCGGCTTGAAAATATGACTCACTGTTTTCCTGGTGAACAGCCCTGAATCTTAGATAAAAGAAATCCACTTCCTTCTTTTCCTATAATCAAGTATTTAACTATTTGTTATTAATCCTTGGGTGGAAAAGCAAAAAGCAAATTTGGTGTGTGAATATGTATGGGGTGCTAAAAGCTTCATAAAATTTTCTGTGAATGGATTTTAAAATAAATGTCATTAGATTTCTTGTTATTTTAAAGTTATATCTAATGAAAGGCATTAAACTTCAGGGATAAAGGTAACTAGTTACCAAACTTTTTAGCTGGTTAGTCTTGCCATCTAAAAGTAGACCTTTGCTTTTGCTTTGTATGGATATCTAAGTGCATTATGGGGTTGTTTCTCATACTAGATTGTATTATCTGAGATAGCCAGTGTTATGCTTGGTGATGCTTTTTTTCCCTTTTCCTAGTTTTAGATTTTCTAAAGCAGTGTAGCTTCATTTGGGAACTTGTTAGAAATACTCATTTTGAACCCCAGCGCTGTTGAATCAGAAACGACGGACTTGATTTAGGCCTCCAGATGATTCTGATGCACATGAAGTTTCAGAAACATAGTCGTAGAGGTTCCGTTGTGTAATGGTGAGCACGCTGGACTCTGAATCCAGAGAAACATAGACGTAGATGATACTTACTTCTATAGAGTAACAAAACTCAACCTCTTTATAACCTTTATAACATATCTATTTGAAAGGAATTACATGCGTTTCTTTTTAATTCATCACTTGTAAAACTCTTACATTCTTAGGTGGACGCTCTCCGGTTGCGTTTGGAAGAGAAGGAAACCATGTTGAATAAAAAGACGAAGCAGATTCAGGATATGGCCGAAGAGAAGGGGACGCAAGCTGGAGAGATCCACGACCTCAAGGACATGTTGGATGTGAAGGAGCGGAAGGTTAACGTTCTTCAGAAGAAGGTAGGGTGCAGGTCTTCTGAGTTCAGTGGCCCATTCCTCATACGTCCTCACACCTACCACTAAGTTATATCTAAATGCTGTCAGAGTTTCTTGCTCATTCTTCAATTTATGTTTTTGTGATTAGTAATTTGG
The DNA here is from genome assembly GCF_003255815.1 of Theropithecus gelada. Lineage (NCBI taxonomy): Eukaryota > Metazoa > Chordata > Mammalia > Primates > Cercopithecidae > Theropithecus > Theropithecus gelada. The sequence goes on along the minus strand of NC_037679.1, from coordinate 103,653,874 downwards.
AACTGTTGCTGCAGTAGGTAGATTGTTAAGATTGCTGTTTCATATTCAGTTTTTTAAAATTTAAAGAACTGAAAATTGCATATTCAGTTTTTAAAAACTGAAACACGGTTAGTATCTTCCAGTAGTGCTTTTCATGCTGTTTCTTAAAAGTGCCTTGTAAATTGCCAGAGTGTGTGAACTGACATTCTTTTTGCCCGTCTGACTTTTACTGAAACTGTACTAAACTGGTTTAGTACATGGACTTGGGATGGTACAACTTCATTTATGTGTTTAATAAGATGACAATTTTAAGCCCAGACCAGGGGCATCCAGACAAACACGTCGTTCATATATGAGCCAAAAAATGTGTGTGTTTGTGTATTTCAGTACAAATCTTACTGTTCCTTGCTACTTGTTCTTTCTCCTTTTTTCAGTTAATGTATTTTGGTATTCTTTCCAAGGGTTTCTTCATTGTTCTTACTAATGACATTGTATGGATATACTATAATTAGCAACATTTCTACTGATGGACATCTATTTTGCTAAAAATTTCTACCTTTACATACAATGATTCTATAGTAAAAAGCATTGTACATATTTAGTTTATACATATGTCAAGTCAAGTATATTTCTAGGATAAAGTCCTTGAACTGCTGAGTGAAAGGATATGCATTTATAATTTTGATGGATTTTGCCAAGTAGCCTTAAAGAGATTGTACCAAGTTTCATTTCTACTATCAGTGATGAAAGCGATATATTCCCGCATAGTTGTCTACAGAGTGTGTTAAAAGACTTTTTTACTTTTTGGCAATCTGATAGGTGAGAAAACACTGTCATTGTAGTTGCAGTTCTTTCATTGTAAGTAAAGTTGAACATATTTTTATATTTAAAATCCTTTGTATTTTCTGTTATTTGATTATATGCTTTACCCATTTTTATTTTGAGTTCTTTTCTGCTTTTTTTAAAAGTTGATTTGTAGAAATTGCTTCCCAGTTTAAACATTAGCTCTTTTGTCTGATGTGAGTTCTAAACATTTCTTCCTGTTTGGCTTATTTATTGAGGTGGAGTCTCACTTTGTCACCCAGACTGGAATGCAGTGACACGATCTCGGCTCAGTGCAACCTCTGCGTCCTGGGTTCAAGTGATTCCCCTGCCTCAGCCTGCCAAGTAGCTGGGACTGCAGGTGCCCACCACCATATCTGGTTAATTTTTTGTATTTTTAGTAGAGATGGGATTTTACCACCATGTTGGCCAGGCTGGTTTTGAATTCTCTGGCCTCAAGGGAGCCACCCGCCTTGGCCTCCCAAAGTACTGGGATTACAGGTGTGAGCCACTGCACCCAGCCCCTGCGCTTTTTTTTTTTTTTAAAGAAAGATGTCGTCCAGGCTGGTCTCAAACTCCTGGCCCCAAGCCATCTTCCCATCTCGGCCTCCCAAGACCACTGCTCCTAGCTCTGTTTGGCTTTTGACTGTGTGTGTGTGTGTGTGTGTGTGTGTGTGTGTGTGTGTGTGTGTGTGTGTGTGTTCAGACGTCTTAAAGTGAATGTTTTAAGACTTCTGGATTTTGTGACATATTACAAAAGTTATATTTTAGAATGTTTCTTATTTTCTAGTGATATTGATCTGTGTATCCATTAACATTACTTTCATTTTTGTGTTTTTGTGATATATGTTAATAGCTAATTCCTTCCAAGGTACTTTTCTTTTTCAGAAGTGCCCTAGCTTTTTTTTTCTTGGCTGTTTTTCTATTTGAAATTTAGAGTCAGCTTTTATCATCTCCTGCCTTTCTGTTGTGTTTTTTGTTTTTGTTTTTTTGTTTTTTTGTTTTTTTTTTTTGAGACGGAGTCTCGCTCTGTCGCCCAGGCTGGAGTGCAGTGGCGCGATCTCGGCCCACTGCAAGCTCCGCCTCCCGGGTTCATGCCATTCTCCTGCCTCAGCCTCCCGAGTAGCTGGGACTACAGGCGCCCACAACCGCGCCCGGCTAATTTTTTGTATTTTTAGTAGAGACGGGGTTTCACCGTGGTCTCGATCTCCTGACCTTGTGATCCGCCCGCCTCGGCCTCCCAAAGTGCTGGGATTACAGGCGTGAGTCACCACGCCCGGCTCTGTTGTGTTTTTTATTGGGATTACGTAAAATATGTAGTTACTAATTTATGGAGAATTGACAAGAGTCAGGTATATCTTACCGTGAATTCATTTTTTGTTTCTCAGAAATGTTTTAATGTTTCCTTCATATAGATTTTATACATTTATTCAGCTTATTCCTAGGTTTTCATTTTGTTACAAAGTGTTATAGTTTTCATTATATCTTCTAACTGCTTGTTTTTTTGTACACATGAAGGCTTGTGATTTCTGTATATCAGTTTTGTACGTAGTCATCATACTGAATTCTCTTAAAGGTTTGGATTTTTTTTTTTTTTTTTTGTTTATTCTTTTGGCTTTTCCAAATATGTAGTGATACCATTTCTAAACAATGCTTATTTTCCAGTGTTGAATTTTAATGTATGTCCCCATTTCCTCTCTTTTCTACGGATGTGTACCAGTGCACATGAAACCACACTGCATGGTCGTGGACGTCTTCAGATTATACCTGATCTGCATGAGAATGCTGTTAGTTCTCTCCCACTAAAGTACAGTGCTTGCTTTTGTGTTAGAATTGATAGATACGTCAAGAAAGTATCCATCTAAATAAAATGAGTTAAAACTTAAACTTTTTTTATTGTTATTTTTTGTTTCAATAGTTTTTGGAGAACAGGTGGTATCTGGTTACATGGATAAGTTCTTCAGTGGTGATTTCTGAGATTTTGGTGCACCCATCACCTGAACAGTGGACACCATACCCAAAGACTACAAGTCTTTCATCCCTCACCCACTCCCACGTCCCCTTGACTCCCCACAGTCCATTGTATCTTTCTTATGCCTTTGCATCCTCATAGCTTAGTTCCCACTTGTAAGTGAGAATATGCAATGTTTGATTTTCCATTCCTGAGTTACTTCACTTAGAATAATGGTCTTCAGCTCCATCCAGATTGTTGTGAATGCCATTATTTCGTTCCTTTTTATGGCTGAGTAGAATTTTGTGGTGTATATATATACACACACACACACCACATTTTCTTTATCCACTTGCTGATTGATGGGTATTTGGGCTGGTTCCGTATTTTTAGGAATTGTGAATTGTGCTGTTATAAACATGCCTGTGCAAGTATTTTTCGTACAATGCCTTCTTTTCCTCTGGGTCGATGCCGGCAGTGGGATTGCTGGATCAATGGTAGATCTACTTTTCGTTCTTTAGGGAATCTCCATACTGTTTTCCATAGTGGTTGTACTAGTTTACATTCCCACCAGCAGTGTAAAAGTGTTCCCTTTTCACCAAATTCATGCCAATATCTATTAGTTTTTGATTTTTAAATATTGCATTGTGGTTTTGATTTGCATTTCCGTGGTAATTAGTGATGTTGAGCTTTTTTTTTTTTGAGATGGAGTCTCGTTCTGTTGCCCAGGCTGGAGTGCGGTGACACAGTCTTGGCTCACTGCAACCTCCATCTCCTGGGTTCAAGCAATTCTCCTACTTCAGCCTCCTGAGTAGCTGGGATTACAGGTATCTGCCACCACACCCTGCTAATTTTTGCATTTTTAGTCGAGACAGGGTTTCACCATGTTGGTCAGGCTGGTCTTGAACTCCTGACCTCAGGCGATCTGCCCTCCTCGGCCTCCCAGAGTGCTGGGATTACAGGTGTGAGCGACCACACCTGGCCATTGTTGAGCTTTAATATGTTTGTTGGCCATTTGTATATCTTCTTTTGAGAATTGTCTATTCATGTCCTTAGCCCACTCTTTGATTTATTTGTTTTTCACTAGATGATTTGAATTCCTCGTAGATTCTGGATATTAGTCCTTTATCAGATGCATAGTTTGTGGATGTTTTCTCCCATTCTGTAGGTTGTCTGTTTACTCTTCTGATTGTTTATTCTGCCGTGCAGAAACTTTTTAGTTTAATTAAGTCCCATCTATTTATCTTTTTGTTGCATTTGCTTTTGGATTGTTGTTCATGAAGTCTTTGCCTAAGCCAGTGTCTAGAAGAGTTTTTCCAGTGTTATCTTGTAGAATTTTTATGGTTTCAAGTCTTAGATTTAAGTCTTTGATCCATCTTGAGTTGATTTTGGTGTAAGGTGAGAAATGAATTTTTCACACATGGCCTGCCAGTTATCCCAGCACCATTTGTTCAATAGGGTGTCCTTTCCCTGCTTTATGTTTTTGATTGCTTTGTGGAAGATCAGTTGACTGTGAGTATCTGGCTTCATTTCTGGGTTCTCTGTTCTGTTCCATTCGTCTGTGTGCCTATTTTTATACCAGTACCACGATTGGTTTTGGCGACTATAGCCTTGTTGTATAGTTTGAAGTTGGGTAGTGTGATGCCTCCACATTTGTTCTTATTGCTTCGTCTGGCCTTGGCTGTGCAGGCTCTTTTTTGGTTCCATGTGAATTTTAGGAATGTTTTTTCTAGTTCTGTGAAGAATGATGATGGTATTTTGATGGCAGTTTCATTGAGTGTGTAGATTGCTTTTGGCAGTGTGGTCATTTTCACAATATTGATTCTACCCATCCATGAGCATGGGATGTGTTTCCATTTATTTGTGTCATCTGTGAGTTCTTTCAGTAGTTTTGTAGTTTTTCTTGTAGAGGTCTTTCATTTCCTTGTTTAGGTATTTTACTGTTTTCTGCAGTTATTGTAAAAGGGATTGAGTTGTTGATTTGATTCTCAGCTTGGTCACTATTGGTGTATAGTAGTGTTGCTGATTTGTGTACATTAATTTTGTATCCTGAAACTTTACTGAATTCGTTTATGAGATCTAGGAGCTTTTGGATGAGTCTTTAAGCCTTTCTAGGTATATGACCTTATCATCAGCGAACAATGATAGTTCGACTTCCTCTTTTCCGATTTGGACGTAGTTGATTTCTTTCTCCGTTTCATTGCTCTGGCGAAGACTTCTAGTACTTCGTCGAATGGAAGTGGTGAAAGTGGGCATCCTTACCTTGTTCCAGTTCTCAGGGAAGATGCTTTCAGCTTTCCCCCGTTCAGCACGATGTTGGCTGTGGCTTTGTCATAGATGACTTAAGGTATGTCCCTTGTGTGCCAGTTTTGCTGAGGGTTTTAATCATAAAGGGATGCTGGATTTTGTTAACTGCTTTTTTGGGGCCTATTGAGATGATCATCTGATTTTTGTTTTATTTTGTTTGTGTTCGTTTTGATCTGTCAATAGTAATATTTTCAAGTAATAGACTTAGTAGTTTCAAAACATTTTTCACTTCTCATGCTGTCACTTCTCATGATCTCACTTGATCATTGTATATTTTTCCCCAATTGTGCTTCTCGTGCATTTACTTCTTATTAGGCGCAATAGCATGTTGGTAAGAAATAAAACCAGACAATTTTTAGTGGATTAGAAGTTATTTGTAATTTTTACTATGATTCATAATGTGTAAGCCTTTTGGGTTCCGTTTCCTATTAAACTTTTCTTTAAGTGTAGGATATTATTAGTAAAATACGAATTTTTAAAATTTCACTGGTTATTGCAGTTGTGAGGTTTGTGGGGAGGGGAGTGATTTAATTATTTGGTTTAATACAGTGCAGGTTTCTGAAGGCATCTGGATGCACAAAGACTTGACTCAACACTGTGCCCACAGCCTGTTTGTCGCCGTAGGCTGATTATACCCAAAATGTTGGTGACATGATGGATTATCACTTTATTAGGTCATAAGTGTTAGGGGCATGTATTTTACTTTTATAACATTTATTTTTCAGCTCCCATTTTCTTCGCTCTCATTCTATAAGGATTACTTCATTTAAAACCAAAGTGTTGAAAGATTGCATGGGTCTTCAGTCTTTAAATTTTGCCTTTCAGATCGTGAGAACATGACAGCAAGCTACTAAAAAAGCCTTAGATGATTAACGTTACAAGAAAAGATAGACTGATTAGAATTCAAAGGTCATTTGCAAGTAATGCATTTCTTATTTTTTACTAGGTAAACATTTTTAGAAAAGTTTTCGTATTAGTCCATTTTCACACTGCTATAAAGACACTACCTGAGACTAAGTAATTTATGAAGAAAAGAGGTTTAATTGACTCACATTTCCATATCTGAGTCACTAGGGAGGCTTCGGGAAACTTACAATCATGGCAGAAGGTGAAGGGAAAGCAAGGCACGTCTTACATGGCAGCAGGAGAGACACACACACACATACACACACACACCATACACATACACACACACACACCATACACACACACACACACACACACACCATGCAAATCTTGAATATATTTTCTTTGTCTTTCCTCTTCATCCTTCACAGGAGGCAGCAGAGGATCAGTAATTGTGCTCTCTTCGTACACTACAGCCCCAATAATTCATCATGTTACACACTTTTGTGTGTCTTAAAACTTACCAGATAGTTAGTACAGCTATTTTCAAAATAGGTTTATGTTATTAGTGCTTCTTTTTTATTTTATTTATTTATTTTTTGAGACTGAGTCTCACTCCGTCACACAGGCTGGAGTGCAGTGGCATGATCTTGGCTCCCTGCAACCTCCACCTCCCAGGTTCAAGTGATTCTCCTGCTTCAGCCTCCCGAGTAGCTGGGATTACAGGCGCCTGCCACCTCGCCCAGCTAATTTTTGTATTTTTAGTAGAGATAGGGTTTTGCCATGTTGGTCAGGCTGGTCTTGAACTCCTGACCTCAGATGATCCACCCACCTCAGCTTCCCAAAGTGCAGGGATTACAGGCATGAGCCACCGAATTTGGCCTAGTACTACTGCTTTGTAGACAATTACCTTTATGCCTGTTGTTTTTCAGTGCTTAGATCCTGCCCATTCTATGTACTGTTTTTTGTTGACGTTACTGTATTAATGTGATCAAAATCAACATTTTTGATGTATTTCCAGCACCATTGTTGGCTGATAAAATAGAGATAGCTTTAAATTTAGTATCCATAAAAAATAAAATGAATATGGTAGGTTTAGAGACAGGTTAAACTTCTCAAGGGATCTGTGTATTTTTAAAAATTGTATAAAAATAACAAAATAAGTAATCATTTTTTTCTTGGTAAAACATGTATTTTTAGGCAGGAGTAACAACTTTTTCCACACTTCTGTCCAGCGAGCAAAGGTCAAAACAGCATTTATTATTCCAGCCACCGTATTTTTACTGTTTAAACTTTTGAAATTTTGTGTAGGACCATGGAGAGAAGAGTGGTGCTTACAGCTGAAACTTAGTTTTAATACAGTATCATACGTACATATATGTCGGTTGATTTGTTTTAATACAGTATCATACATATATATCGGTTGATTTATTTGTTTTAATACAGTATCATACATACATATATGTCAATTGATTTGTTTGTTTTTATACAGTATCATACATACATATATGTCAGTTGATTTGTTTGTTTTAATACAGTATCATACATACATATATGTCGGTTGATTTGTTTGTTTTAATAGAGTATCATACATACATATATATCGGTTGATTGGTTTGTTTTTGAGACAGGATCTCACTGTGTTGCCCAGACTGGAATGCAGTGGTGCAATTATGGCTCACTGCAACCCTTGTGTCTGGGGCTGAAGCAGTCCTCCTACCTCACTTCCTGAGTAGCTGGAACTACAGGCACATGCCGCCATGCCCAGCTAATTTTTTGTATTTTTTGTAGAGATGGAGTTTCACCATGTTGGCCAGGCTGTTCTCGAACTCCTGGACTGAAGGGATCTGCCCGCCTCAGCCTCCCAAAGTGCTAGGATTACAGGCATGAGCCACCATGCCTGACATCTTTTTTTCATTTTGTGTTATCATTTATTTCTGAAACTCAGCCAATATGATGTATAGAGACAAATACATAGATATTGACAGGCAAAAAGTCATGGAGATAAAGTGTATTACTTGAACAAGACTTCAGATTGAATATTATTATTCTTTAGTTTTCATTCATTTGCCTGCTTTGTGAGGTATTAGGAATGACATGGGTGGTGGTAGATGAAACACAGAAAAATTTCAGCTACTTAATATTACTTGAACTAATCTCTGGGACCATAGTCCCTTGGCCATCACCAAGACTGAGAAGAATTGAATCAAGATTTTGCTTGAGGGGAAGGGTGTTTTGAATATCTTAGCGGCGTTTACAGTGCACTCGCCTGTAGCTTACATTACAAAGCGTTTTGGCGTGGGATAAAATGTTCATAACTGTGTGTGTTATCTTTAAACAGAGTCTTTGAAGCCGTTCACTCGGACAGTACAGGACATTTTCCTACTGAAGGAACTCAGATGCAGTTTAGGCGTACTTGTATGTGGAAACGATCCATCTCATAGTTTATTTCTGAACCCTGAATTAGCTGGTAGCAGCAACCCCCTACCGTCTCTCCCCCAGTCAGAGGCTTCTCCTAATAGCCATGGCAGTAAAAATACAACAGTGGAACTAAAATGTTTTCCAGAAGCAGAACCTGTTGGTAGGGAAAGGATAAATTCAAAGTTGTTTACAACTCTTTTATCTTCAAACCATTACATATAAATTGATCAAATAAAAATAGCTAATGTGTTTTGAGCAGTTATTACCGTTTTTATTTATTATTTATATTGCTTATTTTTGGATCATGGTATTTCAGCCTTTTTATTTGATGAGTCAACATCTTAAGATTCCCAATGAGAATGGGATATAAAAAATCATTGGGTCATTGTTAACAGTGATAGGTCATTTTGACAGTGTGTGCACTTGAAATGGTCAATGATACTTCACCTCTGTGGTTCTCTTCCCCAAAACGCACAACCCCAGTCCAATTATGAACAAAACAGTAGACAAATCCTAGCGAAGAATCATTCCACCAAACACCTAACTAGTGCTATTCAAAACTGCCAGGCCTCCAAAAACTAGGAAAGTCCAAGAAACTGCCGCAGCCAAGAAGAGCCCCAGGAGACACGCCATCCAAACGTAATGACGTATCCTAGGCAGTATCTTGGAACAGAAAAGTGACAGCAGACAAAAACTAAGGAAATGTGAATAAAGCATGGACTCTTGTTAAGAATAACGTGTCCGTGTTTCCGTGTTGACACTAATGTAAGATGTTAACAGTACGGGAATCCGGCCTCTGGGTACATAGGAATGCTCTGTATCACCTTCCCTGTACCATCCTTACCTCTCTGCAAATCCAAAACTATTCTAAACAAAAAGTGCATTTAAAAAATCAATTCCAATTTGGCAGTGTATTAGGGTTAAGAAAAATATAGTAACAGTGATTTTGAGAGAGCTCAAAAATAAAAAATTTGAATTGCCATTCTTTTCAAAGCTTGGTGGACCCAAAACCTATAAATACTTGAGTGGGGGAGATCAGGGATTTTACCTTCGGAACAGTAAGGTTAGGTGTGAATTTACTGGGGAAGAAGGAAGGGAACAAAGTAGTCAACCTAATTCTATTTGTCGTCTTTGCCCCTGGCTTCAGGATCTCTCTCCACACCGTAGACCATTTGCACCCCACTGTTGAATATCTCATGAACAAACAGGACAGATTTGATCTAAGAAAGACTCAATGCAACAAATCCCTGTTATATTCCAGTGGAGAGTGTTAGTGGAACGGACCCCTCCATTCGAACTCTTAAGTTCTGTTTCAATTCAGGTCATTATTCTCCTCTGCTTTCCTTAGAGGTTTATACAAATCTTAGGTACACTGGGAAACCGTCCTTTGAGCCAGGGTTCTTTCTCAGTGCCAGGCACTTTTCCATGTGAATTATATCAACAGGTAGCCCTGTGAGCCATGTTTCTACCTAACACAGTTGACAAATTTCAGTCCTGTTTCATTTCACACAGCTGCCTAACTTTTGGTGGCTCAGAAGACAACAGGTAGAGATAACCAAGTAGCCACCAAATAAGACTAGGAGACTTTCTGCAAAAAAGACAGCTTTCTGAAATGCTTGGTGAAACTGTTCTTTAGACAGAATGTACATCACTGAATTGATGATGGAGTTTAAAAATAACAAGGCTGGGCGCGGTGGCCCACGCCTGTAGTCCCAGCATTTTGGGAGACCTAGGCGGACGGATCACCTGAGGTCAGGAGTTCGAGACCAGCCTGGCCAACATGAAACCCCGTCTCTACTAAAAATACAAAAATTAGCTGGGAGTAGTGGCAGATGCCTGTAGTCCCAGCTACTCGGGAGGCTGAGGCAGGAGAATCGCTTGAACCTGGGAGGCAGAGGTTGCAGTGAGCTGAGATTGTACCATTGCATTCCAGCCTGGGAGACAAGAGCGAGACTTTGTATCAAAAAAAAAAAAAAAAGCTCAGCAAGATGAAAATGTTCAGTATGGTTGGGTGTCTTGGCTGGCAGAGACACAATAAAGAGGGGCAGCCAGCAGATGTTAAAAGCCCCTAAAATGATCCCCAGGGTTTCTATGGCTTTCCTTGTTGGTAAGTAAATTTCCTGTTGTTCTAGGACATGATCAGCATGCTTGATTTTCATGTGTTTAACAAGTGGAGGACAGCCAGTTAAGCACCTTTGCCTCTCATGGAGGTTGGGGTTGAGGGAGCAGAGTGAGCTGTGATGACCTGGGAGTGGTGCTGTGATGACCTGGGAGTGGTGCTGTGATGACCTGGGAGTGGTGCTGTGATGATGGCGCCTGGATGTTCTTGTTGGGCACTGTGTGAAGATGATGAACAACACAGCCAGAATGTAGAAGGTCTTACATGTGGAGTAGGTGCTGCAGGAGATCTAGGAGAAGAGCACTCGGATAAGAGATACAATTTGAGATGGCCCATTTACTGTACTACAGGGCACTGGTGATGGCCCGGTACCTGGTCAGAGCAACACAGAAATATAGGTTGGAGGCCATGTAGCACGTGATGCTAGAAGACAGCCAGATGTTGCATAGGAGTTAGCCACATTTCCAGGTGTGTGTGATGGTATATGTGATGCTCATGGATATAAACAAGATGAAAACGAAGAGACTTGCGCTCCAGGGAGCCAGTGAGATAGTTGGCTGGTGTGTGTAGCTTCCTGGTGAGAAAGACGGTGTGGCTGGTATGTGTAGCTTCCTGGTGAGGAAGACGGTGGCAAGCAGAAAGGTGTTGGAGAGAACTGTTGTCAGTGTGATGGTGGAAAGGACCACAGCAAGAGATCTCTAGCCCTGGAAGTTCCCAGCTCCTAAGCCTCTGGTATTTTTGTAGTGTCAAGGGGTCTGTTGGAGGCCTCCTAGAGGATGTCTTCCATTGGATGGTTTTGTGAGGGCATTCTAGGGAGCTTTCTCTTCCACGGTCGTAGCTTCTCCTTTCACAGTTGTCTGTGAAAGGTCGTCTTTCCATTTCATACTACTGGGAACCGTACATCAGAAGGGCGAACCGCAACAGAAAATCCCCAAGGCTTGATTACATGAAGAACATTGAGGTGAGGTGACTCCTAGCTACAGTTAAAAAGCTTTTCCCAAATCAGATGAAATCCCAAGATGTCTCTGTGTTCCGGAACTCTGATGGACACATGCTGAATTGCAGGTTGTCACACCACTGTGGTCAAAGCTGCACAATTTCTTGCCTTTGGCATTTTGACCCTTTTTAAAGCTTGAGACTTATCCATGTTTAACTGTGTCTTCAGAATATTTCCCATCCTATTCCAAAGAGATTGTGGATTTCAGGTTGCTGCCTGGGAGCTTTTAAAGTTAGAGACAAAAGGGAGTACCAGCTTCTTCAGAGAAGCAGTCCAGTCAGCAGCTCACAGTTTTCCTAGGTGAATCCTGACATACGATTGGTACTTAATTTTGGTTCCACTTGCACTGACTGTTTTTGAGCCTGAAAACACAAACATTCCGGTTACCAAAGCTTGAAGAATGCGTGAACTCGGAGAAGGTAAAGCAAACCATCACTGAGTTTGCCAAGAGGTGCAGGTGTGTAGAAGCCCCTCCCTGGCCATGCATGTGGAATGCTAGGCTTGCCCTCTTGGGCTCTCCTTTCTTCACATGGTCTGATTTTGGTCTACATGATCACAGCCCCCAGCCCTGCGCCTTCCCCTGGCTCTTTCCCATCCTGCACTTTTGGGATACTCCATTTCTTTTTTTGTTAATTAGTAATTTTATTCGTTTGGAGTAGTTTGGGAAGTTCCCTTATACTTCCTCTTCCTTGCTCACAGCTTCCCCTATTAATAGCACTTGTATTAGTATGCTACATTTGTTAAAATCAGTGAGCCAGCATTGACACATTATTACTAACTAAAGTTCATGGTTCACATTAGGGTTCACTCTTTGTTTTGTGGGGATCTCTGGGTTTTGCTAAATATCTAATGACATGTATCCACCATTACAGTCTAATACAGAGTAGTTTCACTGTATTCTACAACTCCTCTGCACTCCATCTCTCTCTCCCCCACTCCCTCCCAACCCTTAGTCAGTACTGATTGTTTTATTATCTCTGTAGTTTTGCTTTTTCCAGAATGTCACGTCATTGAAATCATATTGTACGTACTCTTTTCAGACTGTCTCCTTTCACTTACAATGTGCATTTAAGGTTCCTTCATTTATTTTGTGGCTTGATACCTCATTTCTTTTTATTACTGAATAATATTCCATTGTCTATATATACCACAGTTTATCTAATTATCTGTTGAAAGACATCTTGATCTTGGTTGCTTCCAGTTTTTGGTGATTTTGAATAAACTACTATAAACATTTATGGGCAGATTTTTGTGTAGACATACATTTTCACCTCATTTGGGTAAACACCCAGGAGTGTGATGGCTAGATATGTGGTTAGTCTATGTTCAGTTTGTAAGAAACTATATTGCCGTATTGCCCCTATATTGCTGTTGAATTGGAGACTTTGAAACATATTAGCTTTACAAAAGATGTTATGCAACTTGAGTATTTTTTTTCTTGGCCAATGTACATTAATGTTTTGGCTTGCTGTCAAGCCCTTGGGTTATTACTGCTGTGGATTATTGCTATAGCTTTGCTACTGACTGCTAGCATGTCAGCAGTCTTTTTTTAATAGAAAAAGTAATTCCAGAGTATCCCTTGAGAGAGAGGATTGTACAACCGTTGTAAAAGTTTGGCCACTGAAACTTTTTTCTTTCTGCTTTTTTATGTGTAATCTAGAACTATTATATTTGAAATATAAATGCATTAAACTCTTTTATCTTTAAATTTTGTTTCAATGACTTTAGGAGTATGAGTGGTTTTTGGTCACATGGATGAATAGTGCAGTGGTGAAGTTTGGGCTTTAAGCGGACCTGTCACCTGAATAATGTACATTGTATCCAATAGGTAATTTTTCATTTCTCCCCTGCCTGCTTCCCCCTGCTCTGAGTCTCCAGTGTCCATGTTACCACTCTGTATGCCTTTGGGTACTCAGCACTTCCTCCCACTTATGAGTGAGAACACGCAGTACTTGGTTTTCCATTCCTGAGTTACTTCACTTAGGATGATGGCCTCCAGTTCCATCCAGGTCGCTGCAAAAGACATGATTTCATTCTTTTTTTCATGGCCGAGTAGTATTCCATGATGTGTGTGTGTATGTATGTGTATGTATATGTATGTGTATATGTATATACATACACACACACACACATGTATTTATACACACACATTTTCTGTCTCTTGCCATATACAAAAACTAACCAATGTGGATTAAAGACTTAATCTAAGACCTGAAACCATAAAAATTCTGGAAGATAACACAGGGAAAACTCTTCTGAACATTGGCTTAGGTGAAGGATTTATGACTAAGATCTCAAAAGCACAACAAAATAAAATGAATAAATGGGACTTAATGGACTTAATTAAACTAAAAAACTTCTGTACAGCAAAATAAATAATCAAAAGAGTAGACCACCTACAGAATGGGAGAAAATATTTGCATCATATTCAACAAAATACTAATATCCACAGTCTACAAGGAACTGAAATCAGCAAGAAAAAAATAAATAATCCCATAAAAAGTGGGCAAATAGCATGAATAGACGTTTCTCAAAAGAAGATATACAAATGCCCAAAAATGTATGAAAAAGTGCTCAACATCACTAATCATCAGGGAAATGCAAATTAAAATCACAATGAGATAGCACCCTACCCCATCCAGAAGGGCTATTATTAAAAAGTTAAAAAATAATAGCTGGTATCATGGATGTGGTGAAAAGGGAACTCTTACACACTGTTGGTGCAAATGTAAATTAGCACAACCTTTGTGGAAAACTGTATGGATGTTTCTCAAAGAACTAAAAGTAGATTTATCATTTCAGGCTGGGCGTAGTGGCTCACACCTGTAGTCCCAGCACTTTGGGAGGCCGAGGCAGACGGATCACCTGTGGTCAGGAGTTTGAGACAAACCTGGCAACATGGTCAATGTGGCGAAACCCCGTCTCTACTGAAAATACAAAAATTTGCCGGGCATATTGGTGCATGCCTGAAGTCTCAGCTACTTGGGAGGCTGAGGCATGAGAATTGCTTGGACCTGGGGGGCGGAGGTTGCAGTGAGCCTAGATCATGTCACTGCACTCACAGAGTGAGACTTCATAAAAAAAAAAAAAAAAAAAAAAAAAAAAGATTTATCATTTCATCCAGCAGTCCCGCTACTAGGTGTCTACCCAGAGGAAAAGAAGTCATTCTGAAAAACAGACATCTGTGATATGGATCAACCTAAGTGCCCATCAACTAATGAATGGGTAAAAATAATTAAACTCTTAAAAAGTCTAGGTAAGTTTTTTTTTTTTTTTTTTTTTTTTTTGAGATGGAGTCTCGCTCTGTCGCCCAGGCTGGAGTGTGGTGGCGCGATCTCGGCTCACTGCAAGCTCCGCCTCCCAGATTCACGCCATTCTCCTGCCTCAGTCTCCCAAGTAGCTGGGTCATGCCCGGCTAATTTTTTGTATTTTTTAGTAGAGACAGGGTTTCACCGTGTTAGCCAGGTCTCGATCTCCTGACCTTGTGATCTGCCCGCCTCAGCCTCCCAAAGTGCTGGGATTACAGGCATGAGCCACTGTGCCTGGCTTTTTTTTTAAAAGCCCTGAGAAAGGACAATGTAGGTTTGTAAAAATGACTAGTATTAACATTATGAGAGTAATATGTGTTCCGGGTTGGGGGGAAAAAAAAAAAGAATTACTAAAACATATGGAGTGAAATTAAAGTTCCTTCTGCCATCCTTTGCTCCTCTCAGTGCAATTTTTTAAGGGATATTAACAGCTCTTTGTGTGCCGTTTCATAAAGTTTCTATGCATATCAAGCACTTATGTGTTATATACCTTTTAAAAACAACTAGAATATTTTTTATTAATTTAAAAATAAACATTTTAATGTCATTTTATATGCAGCTTTATCTCATCTTAAAAAATATCTACATGGTTTTCTGAATAATATTTCTATCATAATTTAACTAAACTTAACCTAAGCTTTACAGGTAGGTGAAGATAGGGGTTTTTCTTATTTTATTTGTTTTTTTGAGACAGAGTCTCGCTCTGTCGCCCAAGTTGGAGTGCAGTGGTTCGATGTTAGCTCGCTGCAGCCTCCGCCTCCCGGGTTCAAACAATTCTCTCCTGCCTCAGCCCCCTGAGTAGCTGGAATTACAGATGTGTGCCACCACACCTGGCTAATTTTTGTATTATTAGTAGAGACAGGGTTTTACCATGTTGGCCAGGCTGGTCTCAAACTCCTGACCTCATGATCTGCTCACCTTGGCCTCCCAAAGTGCAGGGATTACAGTCGTGAGCCACCGCGCCCGGCCTCTTGTTTATTATAGTAGTGTAATGCATAATGACATAGCCATCTCATTCATGATTTAATGTTGTACGCATCTAAAATATTGATAGCTGTTTAATTGTCCACCAAAAGTCTTTCACTGGTTTATACTAAGAATGTTTTTCTGCACAGTTTCATTAAACATTTGTTATCAAACCTTTTTAAAATTTCCACTGACTTGGTAGGCAGTTCTGAAGTGTCTCTTTTCTCGCTTAGTATTTATTTAAAGTTGAGTTCTCATCGAACATTTTTCCATAGGTTTTTTGTTTGTTTTAATTGGGAAGTATGTGTTCATTTCTTTGCCATATTTTTCTATTTGATGATATATTTTTTCTTGTTGATTTATGGAAATTTTTTCTCTAGTGAATACATTGGTCTAGTTCCTTTTATGTTTTACAAATATACTTTCCTGTTTTTTTTTTTTTTTTTTACTTCATTTATGTATTTGTTTTGGGCTTTATGTCACCAAATTTAGTACTACTTTTCTTTATGTCCTCTCAATTTTAGGTCACACTTTGAAAGTCCTTATACATGCCAAAGTCATTTTTATTTTTATATGTTTTTGAGACAGGATCTCGCTCTGTCACCCAGGCTGGAGTGCAGTGTCGCAATCTCGGCTCACTGCAACCTCTACCTCCCATGCTCAAGCCAACCTCCCACCTCAGACTCTCAAATAGCTGGGCTACAGCCACACACACCACCATGCCCGGCTAATTTTTTAGCTTTTTATAGAGACAGGGTTTTGCCATGTTGCCCAGGCTGGCCTTGAACTGCTGGGCTCAAGCAGTCTGCCCTTGCCAAGGTTGTTAAATAATTCATACATGCTTTTCTCTGGTACTTTTACAGTTTCTTTTTTTATATCTAAAAACTGGTTTATACAATTTATATATTGCTGTAATGATTCAGTTTTATGTTTTTACATGTGGCTGGCCAGTTGTCATTATAGTATGTGTTAAATAATGCACCCTTTCTCTTCTGATTTGAAATGCCACAAATAAATTATCAGATTAGATCGTTTTGCTATATTAATTTTATTTTTGCAGGAATTTCTCACTCTTCTCACTCATTTACTTTTTCAGATGAACTTTAGTACAATTTTGTTAAATTTTCCTCTTCCAAAAAATGACCTTGTAACTTTTTTTATTGAATGTATCTCAGAAGTCAAGTGAAGAAAGGGTTTCAAAGAGGAGAGGATGATCAGCTTTTTCAGATACTGCTGATGAGTTACAAAAAATGAAAATTGACCATTGGCTTTAATAAAGTGAAGATCCAAATATCTAAAAAACCATCATGCAGAAGAAAGATTAGACTTGTTCAATATGACCCCACATTAACTCAAATCAGCAGGTGCTCTAAGGAGTCAATTCTAAAGAGGGTCAAACTGTCCTAAACTAAACCACACTACCTGGGAGGAAATCCGTTCATTCATTATAATTGGATGTATAGCAGAATTAAAGTGTAATCCTTCACTTCATCTAATTTTGCTATATGTCCAGTAGAGTGGGGAAAGTTTATGGTTTGTGCCTAGTTTCTCCTATGATTATCTATTACTTTAAACAGTATTTTAAAACTTTCTGTGTCTTGATTTAACACATTTAAAAATGAAGCTACGTTTATTGACTACTTTTTATTAAAAATAGTTTATTTATATTACCAATCCCCCTTCTTGATTTTTGTTGGTAAACTTTGGTTGTATTTTGCTGAGTTCATAGTACTTTTCAGTTTTATGTTGTTTTTTTGTAAGGGAAAAACATTGCTTACTGTAATTATGATTCATATTTAGCTTTTATTTCTGAATTTCAGTGTATTTAATGCTCATCACTAGTCGTTAAAAACAGCTTAACTCTTCCCAGGATTTTGTTTTTTTTTTTTTGAGAAGGAGTTTCGCTCTTGTTGCGCAGGCTGGAGTGTAGTGGCACGATCTTGGCTCACCGCAACCTCCACCTCCCTGGTTCAAGCAATTCTCCTGCCTCAGCCTCCCAAGTAGCTGGGATTACAGGCATGCGCCACCACGCCCAGCTAATTTTTTTTTCTGTGTGTATTTTTAGTAGAGATGGGATTTCTCCGTGTTGGTCAGACTGGTCTTGAACTCCCGTCCTCAGGTGATTTGCCCGCCTCGGCCTCCCAAAGTGCTGGGATTACAGGCATGAGCCACCCTGCCCAGCTGTTCCCAAGTTTTAAACCTTAATTTTTGGTTGCCCAGGAATTTCTTTGAATTATTTTGTATGAAGGGTTATGGGTGCTATCCCAATTCCTTGTTTGTTGACCATGTGTTTATGTTATCTTTTTATATTTTAAAAATTATCTCAGAGATACAAAAATGTATAGAGAATAATATACTGAGTGTAATCACTCAAGTTAACATTTCAAATACTGTTGAAGTTCATTGGCATATCACTCCTTGATAGTATTCCTTTTTATTCTGTCCCAGAGATTAATACTTGATTTTAGTATTTATGCATGTTCCTATACCTTAGGTCAATGAGAGGAAGTACATATGACAAATAAATATGAGAAATATGTCCAGTTATGATGAATGAATTGATTTCCTCTCAGGTAGCATGTATCAGTTTTGGACAGTTTTGACCCTCTTTTGTTTAACCAGAATTGACTCCTTAGAGCCTTTGGCACCAGGGATGAGTTTTGTGGAGTACAATTTTCCACAGGCCAGGGAGCAGGGGACGGTTTTGGGATGAAACCGTCCCACGTCAGATCATCAGGCATTAGAATCTCATAAGGAACATACCACCTAGATCCCTCGAATGCACAGTTCACAATAGGATTCACACTCCTGTGAGAACCTAATGCTGCCCCTGATCTGAAGGAGGTGGAGCTCAGGCGGTCCTGCTCACCTGTCTCACCGCTTACCTCCTGCTGTGCAGCCCAGCTCCTGACAGGCCACAGACCAGCACTGGTGCATGGCCCAGGGGTGGGGACCCCTGCGTTAGAGGATTTGCTGGTTGAGATTAAGTTGGAGCCATACTGAGTAAGTCAGATCTTTCTTCCACACGATATTTAGATATTTGGAGCTCGCTCTTTGGCAGCCCTCAAATCTTAATATCCTACGTGAAATATTTTTATGCCCCTCATTGTTCTTGTTTGCTTTGGTTATTTTTTCTGATGACTATTATTTGTCTAAACTCATTTTTCTTCCATCTTGACTTGTTTAGTTAGAATTTTGGATCTGATTGCAAGAGAGATGATTAAAATGGGATTCATGTTGCGTTCATGGCCCTTAGCTGAAATGTGGGCTACTCAGTGAAACTCAGTAACGTTCAGTTTCTTCATCTGTAGGGTGGATGTAATAGCTGCCTCAGGAGGTTCTTTTGAATGATGTAATGTGTATGAAATCATGCACCTTGGAACCTGTAAAGTGGTATATACATACTCAGGATATGTGGTATCAATATAATTTATTCTCATTAAAGTTTACTTTGCTAATTTAAATTCAGCCAATGACTCTGAATTTAGAATCATAGAGAATCTTTTCACTCTTGATTTGATTGTTTAGTTTAACAGTTGTTTAGTCTAACAATCAAATCTTGATTTGACTAACAAATAGTTTAGACTAACAAATTGTTTAGTCTTGATTTAGTTGAAGAATTGTCAGTCCTTCAATTTCATGCCTTCTACCCATTTATAAACATGCTCTTTATACTTTAATATAGGCAATAAAATATTGAACAAGCCCCCAAAAGATGTAGGTGATGCATTGTAAGAAACTGCTGATCAGATTGATGTATCCTTCACAACAATTCTAAAAGCTTTTTTTGTTGCCTGTAGAATTTTTTTTTTTTTTTGTAAGCTCACTTTGTTTGCAGGTCCAGACTTCTATAAATCTGTATTCCTATTTGTCTTTCATGTATGTTCTTCAATAAGACCCTTAAAAATCTAAGATCAGGCTGGGTGTGGCGGTGCACACCTGTAATCCCAGCACTTTGGGAGGCTGAGGAGGGTGGATCACCTGAGGTCAGGAGCTTGACCCTGTCTCTAGTAAAAATACAAAAAATTAGCTGGGCGTGGTGGTGCACACCTGTAATCCCAGCTACTGGGGAGGCTGAGGCAGGAGAATTTCTTGAACCCAGGAGGTGGGGATTGCAGTGAGCTGAGATCACGCCACTGCACTCCAGCCTGGGCGAAAGAACAAGACTCTGCCTTAAAAAAAAAAAAAAAAAATCTAAGATCAGCCTGTACAATTCCTTCTTCTTTATTTTTATTTTTGTAGAGACAGGGTCTCACTGTGTTGGCCAGGCTGGTCTTAAGCAATCCTCCTGCCTTGGCCTCCCAAAGTGCTGCGATTACAGGCAGGAGCCACTGTGCCCAGCCTGAAATTCCTTCTAATGATGATGCCTTGATAGGGAGTCAGCATCCCCGACTGTTTCGGCTTTTTCAGGACCACCACCTACACGTATTTTCCTAGCATTCTCAGCAATGTATGCATGGGAATAGTCTTTGCTGTTTCTTCTTCTTTTTCCCTAATGAGTACATTTATAGTTGTACAGTCACAATTATGTTCTCATGGGTCTCCCAGTCTTTCTAAACTGTCCTCATTCCACATAATATTTTCCACTGTGTGCTAGGCACTGTGTTAAGTACAAAGACATATAGATGTGGTCTCTGCTCTCAGGAGTCCGAGAATTATGGGAGGTTAGAAAGTTATGAATGATATACGGTGGGGCAAAAAAATGAGGAATTTTAGATTTAGCCCTGTATGAAAGGAGTCTAAGGAAGTCTTAGGAGCTGAGTCTTGAAAGTTTGCGAGGTAGATGGAGAAGGGGGCATCTGAGCCTAGGGAGCGGTGTGAATAAAAACGAGGGTGAATGTTCCTTTTCAGTGTGTCATGCCCTGGCATTTCACTTCTGCTCTTTAAACATTTGTCATAGATACTCTTAAAATTTCTGTTAGAACTCTGCATACAAATGCCGTTTCTGTCTTAGGAACTTTGAAGTCACCTGCTCCCTGAGAAAATTATCCCCAATTTTTACAGAATGAGAAAGATTTCAGTGAATGTAGTCATCTTTATCGTCCTGGTTATTTAGGAAGCAGTTCAGTTGAGTTTTTCTTTCCTCTGTCCCAGAAGATTCTCAATCAAAAACTGTAGAAATGTATCTTCGGTGGGATATTGTGGTAAAACTTTTAAGGTAGAACTTTAGGTATCCCTGTAGATATGCCTTAATTCTGTACAAAAAGCCTTAATTCTGTACTTTGCTTCTTGATTCAGACACTTGTCCCCTAAGGAAGAAGAATAAGGTAACACTACATTTATCCTTTTCTTGTTCTTTAGTGTCTACATTCTCTAATCATTTCTTTCATGAATATTGTTTATACTTGTATATTTAAGTAATATTTAAATATTGTAATATTGAGGGAGGAGTCTTGAAAAGCTATTTATCTAGATACGCTTAAACTAAATTTTTGCTTCTGAGCACAATGGCAGTTATGGTAATGGCTGGGTTATAAGTTAGTCACATACTGTGGACTGTCTGGCTGTGTCTGGGCCACCACTGTCCGCCCACAGTCTTCCTTGCTTTCTAGGTAGTTTACATATTTGTATGCACTAGGGTAACCCTGTGCTTAGAGAATGAAACGAGACAATAGCAGATGGCCAAGCGTGCAGTACAATGGGATTAGTATTGGGCTCCTCCTTCCCAGGGTTCTCCCCTGTGGTTTAAAGTAGTTTTGTGTTACAGTAAATTTCTTATCTTTATAATAAATCACTGACCTGGAAAATGTAATTGAGCATTTGAATCTGAGCTGCATTCAAAATCCGTGTTAAAATTGTACAGCTTCTTGCTTGATTGATTATAAATGATAATGTAGCTTGGAGTTTAATTTGCTTACCCAGATGCTATCAGCATTCCCTTCCATGCTTCTGTAACTTCTGTTTATTTCATTTTGCTTGCATTGCCAGTTTCCTAGGTTTTGATATTTAGAGTTTTAGATTTAGCAGGAGCAGAAAGCTGATTGATATATAGGTTTTGTTTTTTGTTTTTTTTTTTTTCTGTCCTAGTTGGTTCTTTAAATCTCTTCTGTTTTGTTTTGGGTAGACGTCAGAGAGAATAGGTTCTTTTTATGTTCTGTTTGTTTTCTGTGAAGTCTTGGATGAGACAGTTGTTAGTTTCTTCACTTTTTCCGTATCATAAAATCGGACAGGAGAGTAAGGTTGTTGTTTTCTTAATTAAAGACAGTGTTTACTAATATATTCTGAGAAAACATTTTATTTTTAAAATTGTGCCTTTTTATTTTTAATAAAGATCAGTTCCTGTATTTTCTAAATGCTATTATTTTAAATGTTAACCCAGCTGTGGAACAAGCTAAGTTTAGAGAAGACTGTGTCAGGCCTAATTGAATTTTACATCTGAAACATAATTTAGTTAGACATTAGAATTTTTTCCTTTCCTTTACTTGTAATTGTCTAAAAGAACTCACTTTGCAATTCTTTGTTGATGGAGAATATGTACAGTTAAACTCTTGAAATATCATTTTATTGCAAAAACAATGCACAGTAAGTGAAGTTTGATTTGATGATGATATTTTTACTGGTAGCTAAGGAAATATACTCTGCATACATTTGCTTCATACAGATAGAGATGTTGGATGGGGTGGGTAAGTCAATAAAGGAGTGATTGATTATTTTTATGATAGGGTTAGATTTACGTACTGGGGTCATTTGGTGCTTTTGTAGTTGAAATACAACGATGGTTTTTCGTGTCATTGGTTATGGTTAGAGTCCATATGGAAGCGATGACGTACGTTTTGTTTACATTGAGTGTGTTGTTAGTTATGGGATTTGTGGGCTTTTCTTCTAAGCCTTCTCCTATTTATGGGGGTTTAGCATTGATTGTTAGTGGTGTGGTTGGTTGTATAATTATTTTGAATTATGGTGGGGCTTATTTGGGCTTGGTGATGTTTTTAATTTATTTGGGGGGTATGATGGTTGTTTTTGGTTATACTGCGGCGATAGCTATTGAGGAGTATCCTGAGACATGGGGTTCAGGGTTTGAGGTTTTGGGATGCTTTTTAGTGGGGTTGATGATGGAGGTGGGGTTGGTTTTATGGGTTCTGGAGTTTGATGAGGTGGTAGTGGTGGTTAGTCTTAATGATATGGGTAATTGGGTGGTTTTTGAGGGGGAGGGGTTGGAGTTGGTTCGGGGTGATTCTATTGGTGCGGGTGCCTTGTATGATTATGGGCGTTGATTGGTGGTAGTTGCTGGTTGGACATTATTTGTTGGTGTGTATATCGTAATTGAGATTACTCGGGGTAATAGATTATATTATTAGGAGCAGGGTCAGGGTGAGTGGGATGAGGAAAGAGAGGAAGTAGAGTTTGATTATACCTTTTTGAGTGGTTGCTGTTGTGGAGATGGTGATATGTGTTTGTGAAATCGCTTTGGGTATTGATTTTTCTAGTCATATTGAGTCTAGTAGGAGAAGAGCTAAGTTTTGACTTATAAGTAGGTTTTGGTAAGGAATTGTGCGATGGGTGGTGGTGGGGAAGTAGCCTAGTATGTTGGAGAATTTGAATGTTCGTGATGGGGTTTTTACTTTTAATTCGTTAGTTATGAGAGTAAGGTCTAGGGCGGTGATGAAGCCTAGGGTGGTTATGTATAGGGCTGAGAGTTTCAGGTAGGGTGGTATTGCTGGTTGGGGGAGTGAAGTGGGGGGGATGTTGTTAGTAATGAGGAATCCTACAATTATGCTGGCTATTGCAAGGCGTTTGATTGGGTTTAGTAGGGCGGGGTTGTTTTCATTGATGTTTGTTAGGGCTGGGAAGCGGGGTTGTCCTGTTAGGGTAAGGAGAATAGTTCGAGTGCTATAGGCGCTCGTTAGGGAGGTGGCGATGAGAGTGATAGATAGGGCTCAGGCGTTGGTATATGACGTGTTTGTGGCTTCGATAATGAGGTCTTTGGAGTAGAAGCCTGTGAGGAAGGGTATTCCTGTGAGTGCTAGGTTGCCAATAACTAGGGAAGTTGAGGTGAGTGGTATCGTTTTAAATAGGCCTCCTATTTTTCGGATGTCTTGTTCGTTGTTTAAGTTATGGATGATGGACCCGGAGCAGATAAAGAGTATGGCTTTAAAGAAGGCGTGGGTACAGATGTGCAGGAACGCTAGGTGTGGTTGGTTAATGCCGATAGTGACTATTATCAGGCCTAGTTGGCTTGAAGTGGAGAAAGCTACGATTTTTTTAATGTCATTTTGTGTGAGGGCGCAGATGGCTATGAATAGGGTAGTAATAGCTCCTAGGCATAGTGTGAGGCTCTGAATTAATATGTTGTTTTCTATTAAGGGGTGGAAGCGAATGAGTAGGAATACTCCAGCAACAACTATGGTGCTGGAGTGAAGTAGGGCTGAAACTGGGGTTGGGCCTTCTATGGCAGAGGGTAGTCAAGGATGAAGACCAAATTGGGCTGATTTCCCCACTGCTGCTAGGAGGAGGCCTATTAGTGGAAGGGAGCTTGGGTTGGGGTTTAAGGCTAGTATTTGTTGGAAGTCTCATGAGTTGTAATGTAGGAGGAACCATGCTATGGCCAGGATAAGGCCAATGTCGCCAATGCGGTTGTATAGAACTGCTTGGATGGCTGCTGTATTGGCATCTGTTCGAGCATGCCATCAGCTAATTAGGAGGAAAGATATGATTCCGACGCCCTCTCAGCCGATGAAGAGCTGGAAGAGGTTGTTAGCGGTAACTAGGATTAGTATAGTAATTAGAAAAGTGAGGAGATATTTGAAGAATTGATTGATGTTTGGGTCTGAACTTATGTATCATAGTGAGAATTCCATAATAGATCAGGTGATGAATAGTGCGATTGGGATGAATATTATGGAAAAGTAATCTAGTTTGAAGCTTAGTGTTAGATCTAATGTTTGGGTTATTATTCAGTGTCAGCTTCAGATGGTTGTTTCTTGGTTTGAGAAAATGTATAGGGTTGTTGGAATAAGGCTAGTGATGAAGGTATATATTATAGTTGTTTTCACGTAGTTTGGGTATGAGTGTGTTTTGTTGGGGTTAATAAAGGTGGCAAAGATTGGAAAGGTTAGAGAGGTGAGGGTTATTATTATAATGGAGGTGCACATGGTTATTACTTTTATTTGGAGTTGCACCAATGTTTTTGGTTCCTAAGACCAATGGATAGCTGTTATCCTTTAAAAGTTGAGAAGGCCGTAGTTTTAAGTACGGAAGCATGGGTTAGCAGCCCTTGTAGGTCTTCTCGGTAAACAAGAAGTGGTAGGCTTCTATAATTAGATTCACAGTCTAATGTTTTGATTAAACTATGTTTACAGGCGGTAAGTCCTAGAATGGTGTTGGGATTGAGAGATAGGAGAATGGTTGGGGCAAGGTGTATGAATATTAGTGTATTTTCTCGTGTGAAGGGGGGTTTTATGTTGATTATGTGGTGTGTGAGTGCTCCTCGTTGTATTGTGACGAACATGTGGAGAGAATAGAGGGCCGTGATTAGTATGTTGAGTCCTATTAGAATTATAGTAATTTTAGATCAAGAAAATGAAGCTGTGATTACGAAGAGTTCTCCGATTAGATTGATGGTGGGTGGTAGGGCAAGGTTGGTGAGGTTTGCTATAAATCACCAGAAAGTTATTAGTGGGAGTAGGATTTGAAGTCCTCGGGATAGCAGTATGATGCGGCTGTGGGTGCGCTCGTAGTTCGAGTTAGCTAAGCAGAAATATATGGAGGAGGTGAGTCCGTGGGCAATTATGAGGATGGTTGCGCCGGAGAAGCTTCAGGGAGTTTGGATAAGGGAGGCTACGATTACTAGGGCTATATGGCTTACGGAGGAATATGCGATGAGCGATTTTAGGTCTGTTTGTCGAAGGCAGATAGAGCTTGTTATGATTATGCCCCATAGGGATAGTATAAGGAACGGATAGGCTATATATTCTGTTAGGGGATTAAGGATGGAAGTGAGTCGTATCATTCCATAGCCGCCCAGCTTTAGGAGTACTGCGGCAAGAACTATTGAGCCTGCAATGGGAGCTTCGACATGGGCTTTGGGAAGTCATAGGTGTAGGCCGTATAGGGGTAGTTTTGTTATAAAGGCTATTATGCATGCTAGTCAAGTGAGGTTGTGAGATCAGGTGGTTGTTAGTTTTTGGTCTGTGAGTGTTAGTAGTGTGATGTTTAGTGAGCCTGTTTTGTTGTGGGTATATATTAATATGATGAGCAGGGGTAGGGAACCGGTTAGAGTGTAAAATAGAAAGTATGTGCCTGCGTTGAGGCGTTCTGCTTGGTTGCCTCATTTAGTGATGATAATGAGGGTTGGGATGAGGGTGGTTTCGAATAGGATGTAGAATATGATCAGTTCTGTGGCTATAAATGTTAGGATTAGGGTGATTTGTAGAAAGATTATTATAGAAAGGTAGAGTTTTTTTTGTGAGGGGGGTTCATTACGTAGGTGGTACTGGCTTGCCATGATTATGAGGGGTAGCAGTCAGGCAGTTAGTATTAGGAGGGGTGTTGTTAGTGGGTCGGAAGATAAATAAGTTGAGTGGTTGAGAAGGTTATTGTCGGTCTGGTTAAAAAATAGTAGGGGAATGAGGCTGATAGTTAGGCTGTGCGTGGTTAAGTTGATCCAGATTGTGTTGTTTTTGGAGAATCATGTTGTTGGTAGTAGTATAGTTGTGGGGATAATTATTTTTAACATTGAAGCAGGCTTAAGTTGTTGATGTGATCTAGTCCATATGTGTTGGAGATTGAAATTAGTAGGGCGAGGCCTACTGCCGCCTCGCAAGCAGCAAATACTAGTATGATGATGGGTATAATATTGATTAGGGGGGAGTGTGCATTTGAGGCTATGAGGGCAGTTATGATAAAGAGTGATATTATTATACCTTCTAGGCAGAGGAGAGATGCTATTAGGTGTGAGCGGTAGATTAATATGCCTAGAAGTGAGATGGTGAATGCCAATATAATGTTTATGTAGGTGGGGGTCATTTGGTTAGTATGGTTATCATAATCTAATGAGTCGAAATCATTTGTTTTGTTTAAACTACTTACCAATTCAGTTCAGTCTAGTCCTTTTTGGGTTCATTCGTAGGCTAGGCTGAGGATTAGAATGATAATGAATATGATGGATGTTTTGATTATTGTTGAAAGATTTGTTGTTTGGAGGGCTCATGGCAGGGACAGTAGTAGGGCGATTTCCAGGTCGAATAGTAGGAAGGTAATGGCGACTAGGAAGAATTTTATTGAGAATGGAATGCGAGCTGGGTTTAGAGGGTCAAATCCGCATTCATAAGGGTCAGTTTTTTCTGCATAGGAGTTGAGTTGGGGTAATCAGAATATGATGATTGTTAATAGTGAGGTTAAGAGGGTATTAATTATTAAGGCTAGTATTAGGTTGATTACTCTTTTTTGAATACTGTCAAAGCTAATTGATTGGAAGTCAATTGTACTAATTATACTAAAAGAGTAGGATCCTCATCAGTAAATAGAAATATAGAGGAATAGTCAAATGACATCTACAAAATGTCAATATCAGGCGGCGGCCTCGAAGCCGAAGTGGTGGCTTGATGTGAAGTGGTAGAGTAATTGGCGAATGAGGCAGATGAGGAGGAATGTGGATCCAATGATAACGTGAAGTCCGTGGAAACCTGTGGCGACGAAAAATGTTGAACCATAAATGCCATCAGAAATGGTGAAGGGTGCTTCGAAGTATTCTGAGATTTGTAGTAGGGTGAAGTAAATACCTAGTAGGATTGTAATAAGTAAGGCTTGGATGGTTTGTTTTCGACTGTTGGCTATGAGGCTGTGGTGGGCTCAGGTGATTGTGATTCCTGATGCGAGCAGTACAGAGGTGTTTAGAAGGGGTACTTCTAGAGGGTTTAAGGGTATTTGCTTCATACAGCTTTTTCCCCATCCCTTTTTAGAAGTAAACCTGAAGGAAGTAGAGAGTTTAACTTGCGAAGTATGATTTAACTTCTATATGTTGACAGGTTTCTGGTTTTAAATGATGTTGATCCTATACAAGTGGTATTTTATAATTATTGAAGAATTATTCTCTTAGAAAGGGAAGTTTTTTGTTTAACCTTGTTATAATGTAAATCTTTTAATTATGATATGTTCCTTAGCAGTATTCCTTCCACTTCCAGAGCACTCCTTTCCAAAAAATACTACAAAATAACAAAATACCCGCTCATCCCTACATTTTGATAATCTAGGAATATAATAAACTTCAGATATAAGTGATTAAAACAACAATAAAAATTCATGTATTGTGATAGATCTAGCAAACTCTATTGCTGCATAACAACTACCCTAAAACGCAGTGGCATAAGCAGCCGTTTTATTTTGCTTATTTATTTGTGAATCTGGAATTCCAGAAGGGCTCACGTAGGTAATTTGTTCTTGATTTGTGTATTTTCACCTGGTATTGTCTATGATTGGATGATCTCCTACCAAGATGGCTTATTCACTTGCATATATTCTATCTTTGCTCCTTGGCCTCTGTCTACATCGTGGTTTTCATTTTTTTTTTCTTTATTTTTATTTTCTGAGATAGAGATAGAGTCTCACTCTGTCACCCAGGCTGGAGTGCAGTGGCACAGTCTCAGCTCACTGCAACCTCCACCTCCTGGGTTCAAACAATTCTCATGCCTCAGCCTCCCTAGTAGCTGGCATTACAGGCGTGCACCACCACACCTCGCTAATTTTTTTATTTTTAGTAGATACGGGGTTTTGCCATGTTGGCCAGGCTAGTCTCAAACTCCTGGCCTCAAGTGATCCGCCCGTCATGGCCTCTTGAAGTGCTGGGATTACGCGCCTGAGGCACCACGTCTGGCCTACATAGTGTCTTTTGCCTCAGCTTCTGCAGGTGCCTTGGGTTCCTCGTGGCATGGGGAGAGTAGTCACACTTCTAATGTGGAAGCTGGCTTCCAGATTTGTAGATGTTAGAAGCAGAAGCTGCTTGGTCAGTTAAGGGTTCTTCTTGAAAGTGGCTTGGAAGTAGCAGGTCACTTCTGTTGTATTCTGTCGGTCGTAGTAGTCACAGAACCTGCCCCCCTGCCTTTTTTTTTTTTTTTTTTTTTTTTTTTTTGAGATGGAGTCTCGCTCTGTCGCCCAGGCTGGAGTGCAGTGGCCAGATCTCAGCTCACTGCAAGCTTCGCCTCCCGGGTTTACGCCATTCTCCTGCCTCAGCCTCCCGAGTAGCTGGGACTACAGGTGCCCGCCACCACACCCAGCTGATTTTTTGTATTTTTAGTAGAGACGAGATTTCACCATGTTAGCCTGATAGTCTCCATCTCCTGACCTCATGATCTGCCCGCCTCGGCCTCCCAAAGTGCTGGGATTACAGGCGTCAGCCACCGCGCCCAGCCAGAACCTGCCCTTTTTAAAGCAAGGTGGTGGTGTTGTCAAGAATGGGACTCCACCTTTTTCCTGAGAAGAGAAGGGGTCGAGTTCATGGCAGAAGAGTATGTGAGATGGGAGATATTGTTGTGACCATTTTTGGAAAATACCTACTTCAATAGAATAAAACATTGGATAAGGGATTGGAAATCAAAGAGTGAGTTTTTTTGTGCGGTATGGCAATAAAATTCTTATTCCCTTTTCTGTCTTATGATGTTGCAGCCTTATTAACCAGAATGGAAGTGGAATGTTTCTGTTTCCATGTTTTGCTCAGTGTTATAATCTGTTATTTTTAGGGTTTCTACTGTTACCTGTTGCTTTCAAACAAGCTACTCCAAACCAGAAAGAATTCTAAACAACTTAAGAGTTGTTTAACCTATTACCACAGGGTATAAATGTAATTCGTAGGAAGAAAGTACAGAAGAATAAGATATGTGGAAAGGAAGAGGACTAACAGAAGGTGAATTAATGCTACTTATTGATTTTGGAGATTCACCTTGGGTGAGAAGCACAACTGTCTAGAAGGAAACTCTTGTGTATTAGTATTCTAACAAGAACCAGTCTGCTTGCTACAAGACTGCCTTTTAGAAGATAGAGGTGTGTATTGATGATACACAGAATGCAGGAGAATTTTAATTTTTTTTTTTTTTTTGAGACGGAGTCTCACTCTGCCACCCAGGCTGGAGTGCAGTGGCGCAATCTCAGCTCACTGCAAGCTCCGCGTCCTGGGTTCACGCCGTTCTCCTGCCTCAGCCTCCCAAGTAGCTGGAACTACAGGCGCCTGCCACCACACCTGGCTAATTTTTTGTAGTTTTAATAGAGATGGGGTTTCACCGTGTTAGCCAGGATGGTCTCGAGCTCCTGACCTCGTGATCCGCCCACCTCGGCCTCCTAAAGTGCTGAAATTACAGGTGTGAGTCACCACGCCTGGCGACAATTTTTAAGGACATTAAGAAGAGATAAACTTGGCTAAACTGTTTTGTGTTATTTGAGGGGGATAAAGCAAGATACATCTCAGAACTTTCACACTTCATCAGTGAGTATTTTCACACTTCATCAGTGAGTATTTTCACACTTCATCAGTATTTTCACACTTCCTCGATGGATATTGCTTTGAACCAGCACTGAGGGGTTAATTTGGATGGAATTTTTTTCCATTTGAGATATAATTCACAGATCATAAAATTTACCATTTTAAACTTGATGAGTCAGTGATTTTTAGAATATTTACAGTGCTGTGCAACCGTCACCACTGTCCAATATCAGAACATTTTCCTCACATCAGAAAGAAACTCACACCTGCTGGCAATTACATCCCCTCATCCTCTGACAACCGCTAACCTTTTTGTCTCTATGGATTCGCCTATACTGGATGAGATCTTTGACTGTGGACTTTGGAGCTAATGCTGAAATGAGTTGAGGCTTTACAGGACTGTTGGGAAGGCATGATTGGTTCTGAAATGTGAGGACATGAGATTTGGGAGGGGCTGGGTTGGAACGATAAGGTTTGGCTGTGTCCCCACCCATATCTCATTTTGACTGTAATAACCACAATTCCCCTGTATTGTGGGAGGGACCCAGTGGGAGGCAATTGAATCATGGGGTGGGTCTTTCTTGTGCTGTTCTTGCAATAGTGAATAAGTCTCGTGAGATCTGATGGTTTTATAAAGAGGAGTTCCCCTGCACACGCTCTCTCTCTGTTTGCCTGGTGCCATCCAAGCAAGTCACATGGTAGCTTGCCTTCCTCCACGATTGTGAGGCCTCCCCAGCTGTGTGCAACTGCAAGTCCATTAAACCTCTTCTTCTTCCCAGTCTCCGGTATGTCTTTATCAGCAGCATGAAGGTGGATGAATGTGGAAGGCTTTCAGTCTTCACCATGAAGTATGATGTTGACTGTGGGTTTTTCCTAGATGCTGTTTATCAGGTTGAGAATTCACTCCCATTCCTAGCTTGTTGCATGTTTTTATACAAAGATGTTGGATTTTATAAAATTCTTTTTCTGTATCTATTGAGATGATCATGTGGTTTTTCTCCGGTCGTCTGTTTTAACGTGGTACATTATATTGATTGACTTTTGTATTTTGAAACCAACCTTGCATTCCTGGGTAAAGATAGATGTGTTTTTAAATAGCTTTGTTTTTTTTCAGTTGAATAAATGTGGAAACTTGTTCTACCAGCATTATTATGGAGACAATAAAAGTGGACCTGAGAGAATATAGAAGTGGACCTGAGAGAATATAGCCTTTGGATAAATGCTTAATTTTCAAGTACTAAGGTGTAATATAAATGGGCGTATGCAAAGGCTTATATTGTAATATTTTTACATCATGGAAATAATTTTGGCTTTTATTAAACATTATTTCTTTGGGCTTTTAAGTAACTGAGTGAATAATTTGAGGATTTGGGCTTATCTGTGTTGTTTTTCATCGTTGTTAGTACACCACATTAATGTTCTCAGAGTCTTGCAAGTTCTAGTTGAGTGTTTTGACTGAGCACACGTTTTAAACTTGAAAAATGATAATTAACACGTCAGTAAGGAAGGGTCCGATCCCTCTTCTGATGAAGATTGTTCTTAGTTGTTTCTCAGGAGATCCTGTAGCAGGAACTTGTCAGAGTAATAAATATACAGACACATATCTAGAAAAAGACAAAGGATTTAGGGAAAAGTGCCTGGTCACAGTTTTAAAGCAGAGTCAGTATTTTTATTCTGCTTAAAAACTGCTTATAACTTGACATGAATTCTCTTACATTGCATTCTTATCTATGGTGATGGTTGTTTGATTAGATGCCCAGGTATCTGTCAACTCTAGTTGAGAAATTGAAGTAACTAACCATGTGAAGAAGTTATTAAATCAGACTCTGATGGATCTGCCTTTTATGCTCTTCCTTTTTCCTGCTACACCAGTATGTATATCCTAACCAGAAAATAGCTTCAAGAATCAGACATGTATTTTGTTCTTTATCTGTTTAATCTTCCTATAATTACCAGACTTTCTCACTTTTTTCTCCTAACAATTTTTTTTTCCTAAAGGAGTTTTTCAGATTAGAAAAATCATGTAATTTTACAGAGAAAAATTGGCAAAATTCTGTAAGATCTTTGGACCTTTTTTTTTTTTTTTTTTTCTGAGACAGAGTCTCACTCTTTTACCCAGGCTGGAGTGCAGTGGTGTGATCTCAGCTCACTGCAACCTCCGCCTCCTGGGTTCAAGCGATTCTCCTGCCTCAGCCTCCTTAGTACCTGGGACTACAGGCGACAGGCACGTGCCACCACACCCTGCTAAGTTTTGTATTTTTAGTAGAGATGGGGTTTCACCATGTTGGCCAGGATGTTCTCGATCTCCTGACCTTGTGATCCACCCACCTTGGCCACCCAAAGTGCTGGGATTGCAGGCATGAGTCACCATGCCCTGTCAGTCTTTCAGCTTCTTATATACGTTGCATATAGGTAAGGAACTGACATTTGGATTTGTTCTCCTTGCATCCCATTCAGGTTGAACTCTGCCTTTATACACAGCAAATTCAGTATTTTTATTTTTTTGAGACAGGGTCTCATTCTGTCGCCCAGGCTGGAGTGTAGTGGTGCGATCATGGTTCACTGCAGCCTCAACTTCCTGGACTCAGGTGATCCTCCTACCTCAGTGCTGCAAGTAACTAAGACTACAGTTGTACACCACCATGCCTGGCTGATTGTTAATATTTTTTGTAGTAGAGATGGGTTTCGCCATGTTGCTTAGGCTGGTCTCAAACTCCTGGGATCAAGTGATCTACCTGCCTCAGCCTCCTGAAGTGCTGGGATTACAGGTGTGAGCCACTGCACTGGCCAAATTTGGCACTTTCATAAAGCAACTAAGCAAACAACTTTAAATGAAGTAACTGGTTTGTTTTTTTTTTTTTTTTGGAGGAGGAGTCTCTCTCTGTTGCCCAGGCTGGAGTGCAGTGGCGCAATCTTAGCTCACTGCAACCTTCACCTCCCAGGTTCAAGTGATTCTCCTGCCACAACCTCCCGAGTAGCTGTGATTACAGGTGCCCACCACCACTCCTGGCTGCTTTTTTTGTATTTTTAATAGAGATGGGGTTTTACCATGTTGGCCAAGCTGGTTTCGAACTCCTGACCTCAGATGATCTGCCCGCCTCGGCCTCCCAAAGTGCTGGAATTACAGGCGTGAGCCGTCATGCCTGGCCGTGACTGGTCATTTTAAACAACATTCTGGATTCTTGAAAAGAATGCCACCGATTAATGATTTGTAACTTCTCTTTTGACAGTCTGATAAAAGCTATGGGCTTTCTCCAGGTAAAAGTGTGCATAGTTGGTTTGTGTGAACTGGGATATAATATACACCTTAAGGTTTATCCGTGAACTTCTGATGAAAAACACCCACCTTTCATCATGACATAGTGAAGAAAAAAATAAATAAGTAAAAGCACCCACCATCTGTGGAACAACCAAGTTGGTGATATACACTTTGTTCTAGGTTTCACAAAATCATAAAATATGTATATGGTTCAGATACAACAGAAATTCAGGGCAACTATAATTTCATGTTAATTATAATTTCACTAGAAAGAGTGATCGATGCAACCTGGTTCTCTCCTGAGTGTTGGAGGACTTACTCCTCCGGATCGCTGGAAGTGTTATCGACAGGAAGCCCTCAACTTTCCCTGGAGATTGTCTTGGCTAAAGACACCACCTTGCCCGAGGGCATGCCCCTCCCATGGACATCCAGTGATTGATCCTTGTGAGGGACCATGGCTTGAACTCCTTCCCCCTACTTGGGACGACAGCTTGAGAACTCCTCATGGGGTTGTCAGAATCCTTTGGGACTTCATGGCAACTGAATTGCTCCCTCTGTACAATCCTGATTTTTCTCTTCGTTTCTACTGACACTCATCCCAAAGACAAACTCTAATAAACTTCTTGCATAGTAATGTCTATCTCAGGGTCTACTTCCTGGGAAACCCAGTCTTGGGTAGAATATGGGGAAGGAGATTAGTACAAGTTAGCATCTTTCAACCCATAAAAGTAGACCTGGCGAAAATAAAAATTCAGTGAGATGAACTTGAATTTAAATTAAAAATATGTGAAACATCTCGTCATATTTCTTTCAGACCTTATATTCAGGTAGTTTTTGAAAGTCTTGATTTCTTTGAATTTATTTGTGTCTCTCAGTCTTTCTTTGGCATTGAAGAAAACTCCCCAAATCTCTGAAAGCTTGATCTGTTTGGTTACACATTATGACCTTGTGAAAGGTATGGGTTAAATAATACAGTTGCTTACATGCCCCAAAGAAACCCCTAGAGATTTTCCATGTTGACAAGTGAATATGATAAGAGAATCTCCTTTTGCTAAGATTTCTTGGATTGTATTTAGAAAATATTTGGTTTTGTCATTATCATTAAAATTATGGTTGTCTATTCTAAATATATGAAAAGTATGGAAAAGCTATAAAAAAGAAAAATCTATGTAAAAATAAACTTCTCCTCACTTGAAATTGGTATAATATTACTCATACTTTTTGGTGACCTGTCTTATTCATGTAATAGTGTATAATAAACAAGTTTTTGTATCCTTAATTCTCAAGAATATGAGCTGTAATGGTATAATATTCTTTCCACCCAGTAGATAGACCATATTGAATTTGGCCAGCCTTTTATTGTTCTGTGTTTAATTATTCCCAATTTTTAAATTATTACAATACAATGGATTTTTTTTTTTTAATTAAGCCTCTTGTGCCTGCTTTAGTTTTTTAAAAGATACTGGATCTCTCATCACTAAAATGTAGTGAACTGAGACTAGGCTACCTGGACAGCCACTGTAACGGAACAACTCCAGGGGAAGCCGCTCACATAGATGATACGAATTGAGGGCCGTGGTGAAATCTCATCATTGCTAATGCCACGGAAGGATTGCCATTGTGGATTTATGTGCCCTCTTTGTCTTTCGAGCAATTATAGCACAGGGAGGTCTGTCAATTTTATATACATGCCGACTAGATATAAAAAGGAGGGTTTGCGCTGCTTTCCATGATTGTCTACCACGCAGATTGACTGGCAGTGACCTTTGGTCTTACCAGCTTTTGTGTCATTTTATCCAGTGGTTCTAATGCAAGAGGCCCATAGTTCCATGATCTGTACCACGAACAAATCTGCCAAGGAACTTTCTTTCCTACCAGCCATTAACAAAATCTGCCTGGAGCAGTGGACTCTGAAAAGATATTTTCTTAAGGGCTGTGCCATTCCTGTATAATTAAATGTGAACAGTTTTAAAGATAAAATATAGTAGTATTCTGGTGAAGTTTATTACTTTTTAAATGTTCTCTTCTTCCTTATAAGAACATTGTTATATTTTATAATCGAAAGGCATATTAATAGTCTTGTTTTACAGTTAAAGTGATGAGAAAGATGCCACGTAACTAGTCACTCATTACAGTAATTCACTCCGTAGTCTGTACTATGAGAGAACAGCACAACTGAGAGGGACACCCAACCAAGGAAGTATTAGTTGCTGCCTGATGACATCTTTGCTGGGCTTATTGAGGACCATAAGCAGTAATTGAGAATACTGATATGAAAACTTTTAAAAACCCAAATTGAATTTAAAACATTGCTTAGAGTTTCTTATGGTTTTGTCAGTCTTGCAGCTTCTCATCACTGGAAACAAGTGGAGAAGCAAAAATTTAGATGTCAACATAATAGTCTGGGCAAGACATTTTTTTTTTTTTTTGGTAAATTATAGTTTTGCCTTGTTTGTATATTTTGTTTGAGTGTCTGATGGTAGACAAACTGTTGACTAGAAATCAGGGGACTTAGAACCTGAAAAGGAAAAATTCACTATTAATTACTATAGATCCCTCTTTGCCAACTGATTCTGACCAGTTCATCCAGACTGTATTTCTGCCATCAATACCGAAAGGCATTATTAACCAAGAAAGTAAAGATCAGAGCCTTTTCGAATAACTGACTTCATACAGTAAATTTGATGCTGATGGCTACCTCAAAGAACTGTGGAGGCACCCTCAAAAGTGTTCCTTTAAATGATATTTAAAGTGAACCAGGGGATTGCAAAAAGTGTGTTTGAGCTGTCTTGTCCTCAGAACTGTGTCCTAGAGGAAGTCTCTTCTGCGTTTGCCCAGTGATTTGGGCCTCAAAGGCAGAGTAATCAGTTCCACTTGGCTGGAAATAAATCACCCACACTGAAACATGATAGCTCCTGACAACTGGGCAGTGCTGATAAAAGCCAAAACAAAAGATGTCAATAAATCTGTGCCAGTGTGGAATTAGTATGCAGATTTGATGAATTCACTATGTAGCATTGCAGTCAGCATTAGACTTCCTCTGATTTCATCAGTGTTTCTTTCTTGTTAAAATAAAAATTGTATGAGGACAAGAAAGCCGGTATATAAAGTAACTATTTTATTTCTGTTTCTTTCCACCCTAGTAAACAAAACTGTACCATGATTACAGAGGTCATTTTAAGGAATAATGTCGTCTTTCTCCAAACAGTTAATTTAAAAATATTTCTTCCTTGGGCTGGGTACAGTGACTCACATCTGTAATCCCAGTGCTTTGAGAGGCCACGGTGGGAGGATCACTTGATGCCAGGAGTTTGAGAACAGCCTGGCCAATGTTGCCATACTTCGTCTCTACAAAGATTAACAATTGGCTGGGTGTGGTGGCATGCATGTGTAGTCTCTGCTACTCTGGAGGCTGAGACTGGAGGATTACTCGAGCTCAGGAGTTCAAGGATGCAGTGAGCAACGATTACACTGTCACACTTCAGCCTTGGTGACAGAGCAAGACCCTGTCTCAAAAACAGAACAAACAAATAGGTATTTCTTGAGTTTACTACGCAGTGATAATTATCTATGATGGTAAACTGAATATATAAACCTGTTTGATATCACCCCGCTTCTGTTATCATTGAGGGCACAGGTGTGTGGAATAAATGCCAGTTCCTTTGATCGCTACGAAATTTTGCTTGTAGAGAAATTGAATATATGCTAATGGTAGTGATTTCTTTCTATGTCAGGGAGAGTTTATACAACAAAAACCCCATGGGATTATAAAATGTATCCTTTTCTGTAACAATTATTTTATTAATTTTCAATTTTAAAACTAATTTATGTAACAGAAGAAAAACCTTTTAAATGTTTTATTAGCAAGGCCTCCTTGGTCTATCTGTCTGTAAATAAACTAGCTTCCTTTAGCCTTGAAAGTTAGGCTAAACAGATTATTTTAATAACACCGTGGTCCTGAAATCCTTATGTCAAGTATCTTTGGCTCTGCCTACCAGCTTTAGTGTATGGTGATTAGATGTATGTTTCATCCATGAAGGATGCACTTTTCCATTTGCAGTGGTTTGGTACCTCATTCTTTGGGGGTTCTTTTATTCTTTGCTTCAGTAGGGGGTACATTTTAAATACATGATCGTAGTAATGATATACTATATGAATGAACACTATAATCATAAGATCATTTATGGAAAGATGCTTTATGTGATTACTTTTTCAGTTTTTCACCATAGAACGTATTATTTATAGGGTGGTAATTAAGAGTAGATTCTGGAGCTAGATTGCCTAGTGATTTTCTCGTAGTCCTGTAGTGATGCTTCAATCATTATTACATATAAAGTCCTTACACCAGTACCTGGCACGTGTTTAGGTGTTGGCAGCTCCTGTGATCTGCCTCCACACCGCCACTGTTATCATTGTTGTTCTTGTTACTGTTTTCTAGTGATTCTGTGGTTTGTAGTCCTAAACCGTGGAGACTTTTTAAAAACTGGATATACCGAGCATATTAAAAGGGTATTTTTCCGCTACACATGATTCCAAACAATCATTTTGATCTTTATCTTCTAGTATGTGCATAATGGATCCAGTTTTTCTCTTGGCTGTTCAGAGCTTCTTATAAATCTTGTATTTCAGATCCTGTGGATTATTGAACTTAGTGTAGAATAGGCTCTCTGCTGAATATTTTGTAAAAATGGCATAACACATACTGAAATAATGTGGTATGGGACTGTCAGAGGAAACAACATTTACAACCTCAGCTTTAGCTTGGTGAAAAAGAAGAGAATAATGACAAGAATAATGTGGTAACATTCACACTTCAGCTGGTTAGTGACTCATATCAACTGAGGTCCTTGATCACAAGGAAAGTGAGGATATGTCACAGGAGCCTTCAGTGGGGCTCAAATGTTATCCATCATGATGCTGGATCAATGGAAAGAGAAGTATTTTTATAGACACACCCACCTCCCACCCCTCGCATGTTTTGGGTTTGTTCCGTGCTTGCACAACTGGTTTGCACCCATCTGGGTCTATTTCAGGTCTTCCTCACTGATGGCAGCTTGCCCAGAGGAGGTAATCTTAGTGTCCACTCTTCTTTTTTTATTTTGTGAGATCCTTTCACTATGAATGTTTGTTTCTCTTCTTTTAGAAGTAAATAAGCGTCTAAGAATAGCCATCCCTTTTCACCTCTCCGATTCAACAGTCTGTCTGTCTAGAATGGGTAATTGAAAAAGAAAGTAGCTTGTCGAGAATTTGCTGATGGGATTTTACCTGGTTCAGCAGCTTCTGCACCTGAGTATATCAGCAGAAATGTTTACTAGCAAAGAATAATGGATTCCTTTAATAGTTTAATTACATATAAGGTATAAAAGTGAAATTGTTAACATTTTAATTCCTTAATTTCTCCCTAGATGCAGACGATGGAGTAGAAAGAAGGGGATTATCCTTATTATGTATGTAAGGGGTGTTTGTATATTAGGTAGGCTCATAAAACCAATCTGTCGTCTTGTAAAACTTGGTTGGTTCTGTGAAATTTCATTTTAAATAATGTTTCTTGTATTGCCCTTTCTTGACAA
The DNA here is from genome assembly GCF_003255815.1 of Theropithecus gelada. Classification (NCBI taxonomy): domain Eukaryota; kingdom Metazoa; phylum Chordata; class Mammalia; order Primates; family Cercopithecidae; genus Theropithecus; species Theropithecus gelada. Next base: position 103,614,919 of record NC_037679.1, on the reverse strand, counting down.
GAAAGTCTAATCAGCAGCATGGCCATAGCTTTTCTTTGTGTAAGGCCTGTATGTTAGCAACTGGAATGACCTGCACAGCTGGTTAAACATGTAAACACCAAGGCATTGTGTTCTGCGTATACAGGTATACCTCAGAGACATTGCAGATTCAGTTCTCTACCACAATAAAACGAGTCAGACACATTTTTTGGCTTCCCAGAGCATGTAAAAGTTATGTTTATACTATATTGTAGTTTATTAAGTATGCAGTAGCGTTATATCTAAAAATGTGCATAACTTAAAAATACTGTATTGCAAAATACGCGAATGATTATCTGAGCCTTCAGCAAGTCGTAATATTGTTGCTGGTGGAGGGTCTTGCCTCTGTGTTGGTGGCTGCTGACTGATCAGGGTGGTCGTTGCTGAAGGTTGGGGCGGCTGTGGCAATTTCTTAAAGACATCAATGAAGTTTGCTGCATCGATGGACTCGTCCTTTCAAGAAAGATTTCTCTGAATCATGCAGTGCTATTTGATAGGATTTTACCCACAGTAGAATTTCTTTCAAAATTAGAGTCAGTCCTCTCAACCCTGAGCACTGCTTTATCAACGGAGTTTATTAATATTCTACATATTTTGTTGTGATTTCAGCAATGTTCACAGTGTCTTCACCAAGAGTAGATTCTGTCTCAAAAAAAAAAAAAACAAAAAAAAAACAACTCTTTTTACTCATTCAGAAGCAGCAGCCCCCCAGCTGTTCAGTTTTTTTTTTTTTTTTTTTTTTTTTTTTTTTTGGAGACAGAGTTTTGCTATTGTTGCCCAGGCTGGAGTGCAATGGCGTGATCTTGGTTCGCTACAACCTCTGCCTCCTGGGTTCAAGTGATTCTTCTGCCTGAGCATCCCCAGTAGCTGGGGTTACAGGCGCCCACCCCCACGCCTGGCTAACTTTTTATATTTTTAGTAGAGATGGGGTTTCTCTGTGTTGGCCAGGCTGGTCTTGAACTCCTGACCTCGAGTGATCTGCCTGCCTCGGCCTCCCAAAGTGCTGGGATTACAGGTGTGAGCCACCGCGCCTGGCCCATCTGTTCAAATTTTATCATGAGGGTGCAGCAGTTCAGTCACAGCTTCAGGCTCCACTTCTAATTCTGGTTCTCTTGCTATTTCCACATCTTGAGTGACGACTTCTACTGAAGTCTTGAGTCTGTCAGAGTTACCCAGGAGGATTGGAATCAACTTCTTCCGATCTCCTGTTAATGTTGATATTTTGACCTCCTCTTATGAATCACAAATGTTCTTAATGACATTAGGAATGGTGAATCCTTTCCAAAACGTTTTCAGTTTACTTTGCCCAGATCCATCAGAGGAATCACCAACTATGGCCTTACAAAATGTATTTCTTTTTTTTTTTTTTTTTTGAGATGGAGTCTCGCTCTGTTGCCCAGGCTGGAGTGCAGTGGCCGGATCTCAGCTCACTGCAAGCTCCGCCTCCCGGGTTTACGCCATTCTCCTGCCTCAGCCTCCCGAGTAGCTGGGACTACAGGCGCCCGCTACCTCGCCCAGCTAGTTTTTTGTATTTTTTTTAGTAGAGACGGGGTTTCACCCGTGTTAGCCAGGATGGTCTCGATCTCCTGACCTTGTGATCCGCCTGTCTCGGCCTCCCAAAGTGCTGGGATTATAGGCTTCAGCCACCGCGCCTGGCCAAAATGTATTTCTTAAACAGTAAGACTAGAAATCAAAATGGCTCCTTGATCCATGAGTTGCAGAATGGATGTTGTATGAGCAGGCATAAGAAAAGCATGAATCTCCTTGTACCTCTCTGTCAGAGCTCTTGGGTGACCAGATGCATTGTTGATGAGCAGTAATATTTTGAAAAAAAAAGTCATCTTTTTTTCTGAGCAGTAGGTCTCCACAGTGGGTTTAATACACCAAGTACACCATGTTGTAAACAGATGGGCTGTGATCCAGGTGTCATTATTCCATTTATAAAGCATAGGCAGAGTAGATTTGCCATAATTCTTAAGGGCCCTAGGATTTTCAAAATGATAAATGAACATTGGCCTCAACTTTCAGTCACCAGCTGCATTATCCCCTAACAAGAGAGTCATCCTCTTCTTTGAAGCTTTGTTTTCTTTGTTTTGTTTTTTGTTTTTTTTTTCCTTTTTGAGACAGAGTCTTGCTTCGTTGCCCAGGCTGGAATGCAGTGGCATGAACTTGGCTCACTGCAACCTCTGCCTTTTGGGTTCAAGCCGTTCTCCCGTCTCAGCCTCCTGAGTAGCTGGGATTACAGGCATGGGCCACCACACCCGGCTAATGTTTGAAGGTTTGAAGCCAGACATTGACTTATCCTCTCTAGCTATAAAAGTTCTAGATGGCATCTTTTGCCGAAGGCTGTTTCATCTATTAGGTTTGCAAAAGTAATTTCTATGGCAAAACCTGCAATTACTTTTGCACCAACCAAATGCATTCAAAGTCCATTGTTTGTTGAGGCCACCTTCATTGATTATCCTAGCTAGACCTGGATAAGGTGCTGCAGCTTCTCCATCAGCACTGCTGCTTTACTTTGCACTTTTAGATTATGGAGACAGCTTCTTTCCTTAAACCTCATGAACCAACCTCTGCTAGCTTGAAACTTTTCTCCTTTAGCTTCTTCACCTCTCAATCTCCATTGAAATGAAGAGAGTTAGGGCCTTGCTCTGGATTAGGCGTTGGCTTGAGGAATGCTGTGGCTGGTTTGATCCTGTATCCAAACCAGTAAACTTTTCCCATATCAGCAATAAGGTTGTTTTGTTTTTTGTGTGTTCACTGGAGTGGCAGTTTTGATTTCCTTCAGTGACTTGACTGTGTGGTTCCAGAGGCCTAGCTTTCAGCCTGCCTTGGCTTTTGACATGCCATCCTCACTAAGCTTAATCTTTTTTACTTTTCAAACTCTGCTTGCAGCATTTGACTTAATCATTTCCAAATTTTGACTAGAAGTGAGAGATGTGCGACTTTTCCTCCACTTGACTATTTAGAGGGCATTGTTGGGTTATGAATTGGCCTAATTTCAATGTAGTTGTGTTTTAAGGAATAGGAAGGCTGACACAGAGGGAGAGAGAAGTGGGAATGATTGATCAGTGGAACAGTCAGAACACATGCAACATTTCTTAAGTTCATCTCATACAGGCAGAGTTCATGGCACCCCAAATAAATTACAGTAGTATCATCAAAGATCACTGATCACAGATCACCATAATAGATACACTAATAATGAGAAATATTGCAGGAATTACCAAAATGTGACAGAGATACCAAGTTAGAATGCTGTTGAAAAGTAGCGCTGATAGACTTGCTTGACGCAGGGTTGCCACGAACCTTCAGTTAGTAAAAAACCAGTATCCGTGAAGATCAATAAAGCAAAGCATAAGAAATGAAGGTATACGCGTGTATAGAGTACTGAATTTTTGAGTGGCGAAATTCTCTTTAATGGTTGTGAGTTTCCCTAAGTGTGGATCCAGAGGCGATTTCAATAGTAGTGTCTGACTAAATCAAGGGAAGACTACTGCTTTCCATCCGGGATGAACTCAATTCTTACAGCAGGCTTTGGTCTCTTACTGGGCAATTCAGTGGTTCACCCACATGATTATCTCTTTGTTAACAAGTGAAAATGTAAGCTTCAGCATATCCATGTACCCTATTCTAAACTTACCCAATCTCTTTCTTAGCTTTTTTGTTCTGCCTGTCAAGTCCTTCTTGACTCAAGAGAGGTACCTTAAAGAGCTTGTACTAAATTTATTAATGTAAGAAACTACCTGACAGTTGGATCCAGGATTGTTTTGTAATTCTGTTCTTGGCAAGAGTTTTTGTGAATCCCTAAATGCAGTTTATGAAAGTCCAAACTTATATATTCATTTATTGATTAATGTTTGCTACGATCTGAGATGTACCGTATAGGAAGGTACAAAACAGATGGAGGGGCAGGATCCATGTCTACTTGTGGAGACATGTATAAAACAAAGAATTACATATGGCTACATATATTAATCAGTGCTATAATGATTGATAGATGGAGGAATGGAGATGTGTGATCAATATATAGATACCTGGAAGAATGGAGGAGTGTGTATTTATACATAATGTATACATGTATATGTATCATTAATGGGGTACAGACAATGATCAAGTTTTTCTCATGGGGGTGAGGGCAGCAAACTATTCCTAGAGGAGATAATGTTTATCTTGCATTTTGAAAACCATGTAGAAAAATCAGGTAGTTCTAGTGTCAGCTCAGGAGGAGACAGTGGTTATGTTCTCCTGCTTCATTTTTCTCCGTAGAACTTATCTCTGCCCTACGCTATATTGATTCATTCATTTCTTCAGTCACTCCCTCCCGCCTTCCATCATTCATTTATCTACCTTACTAGAATGTAAGCTCCATGAAGGCAGGAATTTGGTCTGTTTTCATTGCTCTGTTTCCTCAGCAACTGGAAAAGTGCCTGATCTATGGCGGGAATTTGAACTTGTGTGTATAGTGAATGAATGAACTTTGTGAGTAGTTGGTTTATTTATAATTTTCCTTTAGCTTATTAAGGATAGCTCCTTAGAATTGCCTCATAGTTTTGCTTGCTTTTTTAATTATACTTGAATAATAATTTTTTATCATACTTGAGTCTCCTTGTACTTGAGTGATAACATGCTGCTTGTGCTTGAGTGATAACGCGCTATTTCCACAATGTTATCTCGTAGTATGTTTAGTCCCCATAATCTTGCCTGAACTGATACAAACTCTAATGGTTTTCGATGTCTATATGCGAAGTCCTCTTAAATTTTTGTTGAAAGAATGGGTCGGGTCCTTGCATGCTGACACTGCCAACACTGGCACTGTTATTTATTTAAAGTACAGAATTGGCCAGGCCATTTCTGTGCTTAAAAATCTCTAATGTTTCCCTCTCTCTGGAATAAAGTCTGTGCTTCTTAGGCTGGTACACAAGCGTCTGTGCTCCTTAGGTTGGTACACACCTCTTCTATAGCTTGGCTTCAGCTGTGTAATGATGCATTTTCTTATCTCATAGTGGAATAAAAATGAGCCTATTCATTTTTCTTCATATCCGTTGTGTCCGGCATGTAATAAAGAATTCAACAAATGGTTTTTGAGTAAATGAGCGCATGTAAGTGTATATGAATAAATGGCCACAAAAATGTTTGCTGCTTAGATAAAAGATGATATAAGTAAATGAATGCATGTATGTATGAACGAATGGCTGTGAAAATGTTTGCTGCTTAGATAAAAGATGATATAAAACTAACATAACACTAGCCTTTAAGAACAGCCTTTTCTTTATATAGCTGATTTGTCTTTCTCGCTGTTTAGCTGCTCTATTCTCTGTCCTCCCTTTATTCTTTGTCGAGGAATCCCTCTTGGCATTTACAATGTCATATTAGAAGTAATTCTAGTCCTCATGGCTTTCCTCTCTACGTGGCCATCTCTATACTGGATCTTTTCTGCTAGCTACTTTTCTTATTTTGTTAGGGATTTGTGTATATGTGTGTGAGTGCATGTGTGTGTGTGTGTGTGTGTGTCCATACATGTGTGTACCTTTTTTTTTGTTTTGCCTACAAATTCCTACAAATTCAATTTGCCTACAAATTTAAGGTTTTGCATGTAGTTCCGAAACTCTTAGGATTAAATGATTTCTACAGAACGCACACACACAGACAACCCTGAACTGTTTTCAAATTGAAATGATTTTGATTGTGCTGCTGTGTTTTTATAAATGTCCTCTCTTTTCCCTTAAATATTTATGTGCATTTAGATTGAAAATCTTCAAGAGCAGCTTAGAGATAAGGAAAAGCAGATGAGCAGCTTGAAAGAGCGGGTCAAATCCTTGCAGGCGGACACCACCAACACTGACACTGCCTTGACAACTTTGGAGGAGGCCCTTGCAGAGAAAGTGAGTGACTGTCCCCGACTCCACACGCGTTTTCTGCGTTCTCATTAATCTAAGACTGGGTGTAGAATACAAAAGAAATCCCTGTGGGCAAAAGGGAAAAGAACTGCTGTGTGCTCCTGCTGACATACGTAGTGTGAAGGGGAAAATTTTTTTTTTTAATTTATTTATTTATTTATTTATTTATTTTTTTTGAGACGGAGTCTCGCTCTGTCGCCCGGGCTGGAGTCCAGTGGCCGGATCTCAGCTCACTGCAAGCTCCGCCTCCCGGGTTCCCGCCGTTCTCCGGCCTCAGCCTCCTGAGTAGCTGGGACTACAGACGCCCGCCACCTCGCCCGGCTAGTTTTTTTGTATTTCTTAATAGAGACGGGGTTTCACCATGTTAGCCAGGATGGTCTCGATCTCCTGACCTCGTGATCCGCCCGTCTCATAGAGTCCCACTCTGTGCGCAGGCTGGAGGGCAGTGGCGTGATCTTGTCTCACTGCAAATTCCACCCCCCAGTTTCAAGCGATTGTCCTGCCTCAGCCTTCCAAGTAGCTGGGATTACAAGCATGAGCCACTATGCCCAACTAATCTTTTGTGTTTTCTGTAGAGACGGGGTTTTGCCATGTTGGCCAGACTGGTTTTGAACTCCTGACCTCAAGTAATCCACCCACCTCGGCCTCCCAAAGTGTTGGGATTACAGGCATGAGTCCCTGCACCTGGCCACATTGCTCTGATTTTCAAACTTCTTGAGTATCTGTTGACAGAAAGTTCTGATGATTTCTCTTTTCTTTACCTTCCTTTATATTTTAAACTCAATATATCAACATCTTCCCCCTTTTTGGTGTGTGAGTTGTGAGTTGTTTCCATTGCCTTGTAGGCGACAAGTGAGTAATATATAGAGAGGAAATGTTTGATAGTTATTGCCCTTAGGGTGTATATGTAAGCTTTTAGTGACCTGGAAATTGAATAAACGGAAATATTCCAAAAGAATACTTTAGTGGCATCAAATACCAGTTGAGATTATAAGAAAAGAAACCTTGGGACTGAAATGAATAAAGCTACGTCCTTGTTATGGCAAGATGAATAAGAAGGATGCATTATTTAGAAAGTGTATTCTGGCTGGGCACTATGGCTCATGTCTGTAATTGCAGCACTTTGGGAAGCCAAGGCGGGCGGATCACCTGAGGTCACAAGTTCGAGACCAGCCTGGCCAACATGGAGAAACCCCGTCTCAACTAAAAATACAAAATTAGCCAGGTGTGGTGGCACGCTACTTGGGAGGCTGAAGCAGGAGAATCACTTGAACCCAGGAGGCGGAGGTTGCGGTGAGCCAAGATCATGCCATTGCACTCCAGCCTGGGCAACAAGAGCAAAACTCTATCTCAAAAAAAAAAGTGGATTCTTTAAAAACTTACCATTGTCTTTTGAACATAGAAGTTTGAAATTTTATCAGCTAATAGCAGAATTACAGTCATATAAGTGCAAAAGGGAATTTCCTCACATCTTGATTTATTCTCTCATCAGGAGCGGACAATTGAACGCTTAAAGGAGCAGAGGGACAGAGATGAGCGAGAGAAGCAAGAGGAAATTGATAACTACAAAAAAGATCTTAAAGACTTGAAGGAAAAAGTCAGCCTATTGCAAGGCGACCTTTCAGAGAAAGAGGTTAAGCTCACCAAAATGGAATTAGTTTGTTTGCTTAATCATTGCACGTGTCTGTATGTTGTTGTTGTTTTCATAATGCATGTACAAAAGTATTCGATGGAAAATTTTCTTAATATTCTTCTAGCAGGCTTTTTGTGAATACCTTAAGGAATATTTCAGAATGCTTTGCAGAGACGTAGTGGATTGATTCATTCATTTTCTAAGTGTTACTATATTTTATGTTGGTTTTTTACTTACTAATATTTTTATAGACCTAAAGTAACTGAAGCTCAGATACATTTGGAGAAATAGTGTGCTAAAGATAAGAAAGTTGACAGATAAAAGGAATATGCAAAAGAAGGAAATTTTATGTATACCAACTATCAAAGAACACAACAGCTATTAAATTGGGTGACTTAATCTACTTGAATCTTGCTTTTGGAGAATCCTGTTAATATGACCTGAAGAGCAAAGATGCCTCATGCTGTGTAATCAGATGGTGATAATGCATGAACTGTAGCATCTTTCTGTGGATTTTCTTTCTGATATCTTTAGGAAATGTTATGGAAGTTTAAATTCCTAATAGAATTTTTCTTTTAATAGGGAAAAATGTGATTTATTTATTTTTTTCTTTTAAGAGATAGCGTCTCACTGTTGCCCAGGCTGGAGTGCAATGGCGTTATCATAGCTCACTGCAGTCTTGAACTCCTGAGCCCAAGGGATCTTCCTATGTCAGTCTTCCAAGTAGCTGGGACTATACGTGTGCACTACCATGCCCAGCTAAGGTAAAAATTTTTTTTTTGTGAAGACAGGGTCTTGCTATGTTGCCCAGGCTGGTCTTGAACTCCTGGCCTCAAGTGATCCCCCTGCCTCAGCCTCCCAAAATGCTGGGATTACAAGTATCTGGCCGAAAAATGTTTTTTGTTTAAGTTAATGTAGCTACTGAGGTTTGACTACTTACATTCACAAAGCTTGATCTACTTTGGTTTATTTTGTAGAATGGGTGTGTATTGACAGAACTCTTTAAATCACTGTTCAATTGCTATTTCTTGAGAATCCATCTTATTTGTTAAGAGTTGAAAGCTAGAGTTAATATTGTTTTATATTTCATGATGAATTTCCTTGAAATGGAAATATGTCAGCATTTGGTAATGGAAAGGAAATTACAGCTACCATGATAAATTTAAAATTTTAAATCTCTATTTTGTTTATAGTTATTTATTCTAGATGTGTGTTGCTTCTTTTAGGCTTCACTTCTGGATTTGAAAGAGCATGCTTCTTCTCTGGCGTCCTCAGGACTGAAAAAGGACTCACGGCTTAAGACACTAGAGATCGCTTTGGAGCAGAAGAAGGAGGAGTGTCTGAAAATGGAATCACAATTGAAAAAGGTTAAAGAAAATTTTTCACATTTTTTTTTGCTTTGCTTTAAATAAGAGCATAGCCTTGGCATGTTTATATGAAATAATTTACCAATGGAGTAATAATCCCCCAAACTTTAAAATACCATGTATACCTGAATTAATTATCTTAGCATTCTTATCCTACTTTATTTTATTCAAGATAATCCCCCAAGTCTTTGAAAATTGACAGTTCAGAGAAAAATTAAAACATGCAGCTCCCTCATGGGTGAAATATGAGACCACAGTGTAAAAATCTCAGTTACCTGACATTTTTCTTCCATTAGAATCAGACTTCTGCCGGGTGCGGTAACTCGTGCCTGTAATTCCAGCTACTTGGGAGGTTGAGGTGGGAGGATTACTTATGTCAGGAGTTGGACACCAGCCTGTGCCACAGAGTGAGACCCCATCTCTTAAAAAAAGAGAAAACGGTGGCTCACGCCTGTAATCCTGCACTTTGAGAGGCCGAGGCGGGCGGATCATGAGGTCAGGAGTTCGAGACCAGCCTGACCAACATGGCGAAACCCCGTCTGTACTAAAAACACACAAAAGATTAGCCAGGCGTGGTGGTGCGGGCCTGTAATCCCAGCTATTCAGGAGGCTGAGGCAGGAAAATCGCTTGAACCCAGGAGGCAGAGGTTGCATTGAGCTGAAATCATGCCACTGCACTCCAACCTGGGCGACAGAGCAAAACTCCAGCTCACTTACACAAAAAAGAAGAATAAGTGAGAGTGTATTTTCTAATTTAACCTGTGTCGTAAGATCTGAGACTCAGAACAATTGTTAAATATCCTGTTTCAGATTTTATCTCATTTTGGAGAATGTTAATTTCCTAGCATTTTTTTTTTAAAAGACAGGGCACATGTTGTCAGAAAGTTTTTTTTACTTGTTATACTTTTAGTTTTTCATAGCAGCTTATGAGGCCTAGAATTTTGTTATCTTCACCTTCTACATTAGGGTCTGTTTTTTGGTTTACAGCTTATGTGTAGATTTACATGAAGGACTATTTGGCATATTTTCTTCTTGGAAACTATTACTGGTGTATTATTAGTGTTCTAGTTTACATTTATTCAAAAGCCTGTGCCTATCATTGACATTTTTAAAGTAGATTTCTTCTCTGTTTTGTTTGGAGTGGGAAATGACTGGTCTTGAGGTAATGATAATTGAAGTCATTTTTGACCTATTTATAGCTTAAGAATTTATATCCTATATCTGAATATTGGCATTCCATGTCTTCAGTATGAGATAATGTCCTCAGAATTTATTAAGGAAAGGATTGAAACTCAACTTTTGAGATACCAGATTTTTTTTGGTCTTTTTTTCTTTGTTTTTTGGAGACAGGGTCTTGCTCTGTCGTCCAGGCTGGAGTGCAGTAGCATAATCATAGTTTTCTGTGACTTCAAACTTCTGGGTTTAAGTGATCTTCCTGCCTCATCTTCCCGAAGAGCTGGGACAACAGACCCATGCCACAACACCTGGCTGAGTTAATTTTGAGACGGAGTCTCACTCTGTCACCCAGGTTGGAGTACAGTGGCGCCATCTCGTCTCACTGCAACCTCTGCCTCCTGGACTCAGGTGATTCTCTTGCCTCAGCCTCCATAGTAGCTGGGTTTATAGGCGTGTGCCACTGCGCCTGGCTAATTTTTGTATTTTTAGTAGAGACGGGGTTTCACCTTGTTGATCAGGCCGGTCTTGAACTCCTGACCTCATGATCCACCCGCCTTGGCCTCCCAAAGTGCTGTGATTACAGGCGTGAGCCACCACACCCGGCCTTTTGTTTTTTAAAATGGAGAGGTCTTGCTATGTTGCCTAGGCTGGTCTCAAACCCCTGCCTCAAGAGATCCTTCTGCCATGGCCTCCCAAACTGCTGGGAGCAAGACCACTATGCTCAGCCTTGAGTTATCAGAATTTTAAAAATGCTTAATTCTTTTTTTTTTTCCTTGTAGAGTGAAATACTTATTTCTATACTCTGATTTTTGTTGTTGAAGCTTTTAAAAATATTTTTAACCATTAATTTTCTTTCCCTTGATTATCCTACTCTTAAAACCATTTTCTCTACTTTTCTGTCTTCTTTTCTCCCTGATGCTTCTTACTGTCTTCAGCATCCTTTAATAGTGTGGAGCCTCTCATCCAAGCCAGCAAGTGGCCTCGCCAGGTGTTGCCATAAAGTCTCAGTTGATAGTTTTTTTCTGGCTTTTGTGTGAATGACATTTTTATCACCCTATAGATAAATGAATATGCTTAACCTTCTCATCTCTCCCTTCCCGAAACAGGAACTGTAGGTTTGTTGTTTTTTTTTAAATGATTCCTCTCTGAAGTATATTGAGGTGACTACAAAATAGAAAACGTTCTCTAAGACCAAAATTTTTCCTCATACTTTGGAAAGTGTTTGCGTTTCTGCTACTTTTGCTTTGTTCTGCTCCTAGTGAGTTAATTAATTCAGGACTGCTTCTCGTTGCTTTTATTTCCACCATGTTGTGGCTTTTAGACACACCAGTTTAGGGTACAGTTTTGCTAACACATTAAATCATGTATCTGCCAATAGAGTCTTTTATAAAGGCCATGCTTAGCAACTGAATTTTGACAACTGATGAAACCTGAAACAAAAGAAATTGGTAGAGGACTTAATCTTGAAAGTACCTCTGTTGCTTCCACAAAGCATTTAACAAAATTTACATGAACATTTCTCTTTTACCCAAGGTACTTTGAATCAGAGCTTTGCTAAGTATGTATGTTTACCCCTTTAATAATTTTTGAAACCATTTTAAGGGACTGAATATGTTTTGTTGTTTATTGAATAAGGAAAAAACTTGTCTTAGTGTTTACTTTCTCATTAAATAGCTTATGTGGTGAAAATGTTGATTTCTATGGGAATATGATTATCTGCATGGTTTTGCAATCTTACATGTTTTACTATAACATGTATGAAATATGAAAGAACAAAATCTGCCTCCAGTGTATGAGTATGAGTACTGAGGTTTTAATAATGTTAAAGGTAGGTATTTTTCAGTAGAACAAGGCCTGTGGATGGAGAGCTTAACCTTTAACTCAGTATTTTAAGGAGGATTATTCACTGTTACGTCAGCTTCTCTTGTCCAAAGGTGACATTTTATACAAATATTGTTATTTCACTAAAGTTTGTAGCTTTTGCTTCTGAATCTTCTTGACCTTTTCACATTCTAAAAGCAAGGTGTATAGATGATGTGCATTTTTAAAGCATAGGTTAACGTATAGTTAGAACTTAATGGGTAAGAAAGGGGAGAAGAAAGTGAAGCCATGAAATTAAACACCTTCATCCAGAAAATGCCTTTCATGTTGATACCATGATAAGTGACTCTATGGACAGAAGAAATACTTACATCTTAAATTCAATGTCATATTCCACAATTTAGAAAACCATTTTATTTTTATTTATTTGTGTGACAGTCTCACTCTTGCCCAGGCTGGAGTGCAGTAGCACAATCTGGACTCACTGCAGCCTCTACCTCCCGGGTTCAAGCAATTCTCGTGCCACAGCCTCCCAGGTAGCTGGGATTACAGGTGTGCACCACCACCCCTGGCTAATTTTTGTACTTTTCAGTGGAGACATGGTTTTGCCATGTTGGCCAGGCTGGTCTCAAACTTCTGGCCTCAGGTGATCCACCCACCTTAGCCTCGCAAAGTGATGGGGTGACAGGCGTGAGCCACTGCACCTGGCTTAGAAGTCCATTTTAAAGGGATGTTGATAACACTGATTTGAAAAATAATGCCTTTTTTGGAGTTTGTATTATAATTTATAAAGTTGTAAAGATCGTTAAGGTGGTTTAAATTTCTTAGAATTTTATTTTAAAGTACAAATTAACTCAGCAAGAGTTTAGATGTAAACTACTCTGATATAGAATTTGTTGTCATAAGGGAAGGGAAGGTTTATAGTATCTTTTTTTTTTAGCTTGATTTATTTTGTCTTTAAAGATTGTCATTTAGTATTCTTTTATTATCTTTATTGTTATTATTTTATTATTTTTTTGTAGAGGCGAGGTCCCACTATGTTACCCTGGCAGGTGTTGAACTCCTGGGCTCAAAGAATTCTCCCAGCTTAGCCTCCCAAAGTGCTGGGATTGGAGGCGCGAACCACTGCACCTGGCCTCATTTGATATTCTTGATCATCTTCTGGCTACATTTAATCGTGCACTTATGTTTAATTACTGATTAATTTCTCCTCTTCCCAGTCATTTTTCTTTTCCTGCCGTTTAGACCTAGGGACTGTTTTAAATCAAATGGAAACTAGCCTACTGCTTTTGTGTATTCATTTTTTCTACAAATAATTGAGTTTTTACTCTGACAGTTACCACACTGTGCACGGAGGATATATAGTGGTGGACAAGACAGACCTGTCCCTTGACTCATATAATTTATAGCCTCTATCAGGAAGATAGACACTTACGAAGGTAATTGTAGTAAATCACATGGTGTGAGGGAAGCTTATATCAAAGAGAACTAACCGAGGTCCAGGTCATGGAGTACCTCCTAACAGAAGTGACACTTCCTAAGCTGAGACCTCAAAGTAAGGACTCACTAGCATGTATGAAGGCCCAGAATGCTGATATGCAGTAGTTATTGTGGAGTTATAGTAAATAATTTATAATGAATTATTACAAATCAGAGTTATCTCAGTGACATTAAATAGCAGCTGGCCTTCACGTTTGTTTACACAGTCGTCTTTGTGCCCCTACATCAAGCTGCCTCCTGTTGTCTATTTCATCACCTTCTTTCTTTGTGGATACTAAGAGTTTTCTCAGTTACTTCTGCTTTTGTTTGCATCTTCAGTCTCTTCCCCTTTGTTGTCCCCTCTCTTTATGTGTAATATGATCAGCTTTCTATTGAAATATCTCCTGATCTTGGTACTCCTTATACTCTTCTTTCCTCTCTCCTTTTCTGTTAGATATATCTGTAGCCTTCTCCCGCCCATGAAGGATTGACTGCTACAGGAATTTCCCTCCTACAATTAACAACTCAAAAACAGAAACCATGTGAAACAACTGATTTTAGACATTGGGCAACATTCAGTGCAGAACAGTGATCTCTTCTTACCTTCCAAACTTACATGATTTTTGTTTCTTAAAATATACTTCATATGTATATCAAGGTTAAGTGTTAGGGAAGCCTGTATTTAAGACAGATAAAAGATTTTTTCTACACGTGTGAAGCCTTAAACAAATAAACTTAGGAAATGACTTGTCTTTTAAAGTGTAGCTGTTACTTTCACCAAGCGTTTTAATACAATTTATATAAACATTTCTCATTTACTCAAGGTACTTTGCTTCAGAGCTTTCTGAAATATTTCCTAAGAATATATATTTTGTCCTTTAATAGTTTTTCACACCATTTTAAGGGACTAAATATGTTGTCTATTGAATAAGAAAAAAATAAAACATCTTAACTTTTGTCTTCTTATTAAATACATTATACATACATGGCTTTAGAGATTCCAGAAGACAATTAAGGACTTGAAAATTAGTTTGTAATTATTGAAACTGTGTTGTATTCCAGAATACATTAATAATATTAATTGACTTTTATAGGATCCTGAATAAAAATTTTTTTCTCAGATCTTAGTGTGGTTCTTTTAGAAAAAATTTTTTTTAAACAATTTTTTTTTCCAATAGAGATGGGGCCTTGCTGTGTTGCCCAGGCTGGTCTTCAGCTTGTGGCTGCAGGCAGTCCCCCTGCTTGGGCCTCCTATAGTGCTGGGATTACAGGCTCAAGCCACAGAGCCCATCCTTAAGTGTGGTTCTTGATTTCTGAATTCATTTGTTTGTCCCATGTTATTTTGTAAATTCTCTAGTCCTTGCATGAGGGAGGTACCTGTGTGATGGTAGCAGCTATTTTCTTAACCTAACTCACATTTTTATGGCATCACACTCACAGTATCTGTATGACTCTGCATGCCCAAGGCCATGTGATTCACACGTTAGGTAAAGCAGCATCTAGGAAATGGAAATGGAAGTTAGGGTCTAGTGGGAATTAGGTCTCTGCACTGGTCCGGCTGTACGATCAGCAGTGAGTCCCTGGTGTAGCCTTTTGGTATTATCTTGGAGGGATCAATAACAACAGTCCAATGACTTGTTAGTTTGTCTCAGTAAACTCTGCAGCATCTTTTGGCTTATGATGATTTTTGATTTAATAATATTCAGAGATGTATTATTTAAAACAACTAATCTACTTGGAACCTAAGATAGTTCTCCATTTATTACTAATATTTGTCTATATAATACTTAAGCAGATAAAGACCTTATAAATTGCAAACTAGCTGTTAGGTATTTGACAATTCTGTACTTAAATTGGAATATAAATCATTATTTGGGACATGGTTTGCCCATTGCCACCTGTGTGTATCTGATAGGATTGAAATGCTTCTCTCTGTAGGCGCATGAGGCAGCACTGGAAGCCAGAGCCAGTCCAGAGATGAGTGACCGTATACAGCACTTGGAGAGAGAGATCACCAGGTACAAAGATGAATCTAGCAAGGCCCAGGCAGAAGTTGATCGACTCTTAGAAATCTTGAAGGAGGTGGAAAATGAGAAGAATGACAAAGATAAGAAGATAGCTGAGTTGGAAAGGTAAGAAAGGGAAGCTGATTGGGACTCGTGAGGTTAAAGTATGGTGTTAAAAGTACACTTTTGGGGACATACTTTTTCAATATCTGACTCTGAATTTAGGTTCTCGAGTTCTTGCTATTGCTGTATTAGCTGCATTTTTCTCTAGGTCAGTGTACGTTCTCTGTTGCGGTATCTAAAAGGCAACATAGAATGGGAATAAACTGGGAAGCTGTGGACTGTAACATCATTGATTGGCAAAAGAGAAAGTATTCATTAATTTAAAATTAAAGTTTTTTTTTACTGGCAAATCAAGAGAGGACAGATGTCTACTTTTTAATTTCTGTATGTAATGACCAAATGATCCTCAAGCATAAGGAGTTAATCTTTTATCACCGGTTTAGACCTTTGTTGTTGAGCTAATGCTCTCTTGGGCTATAAATTTTTAGACTTTTCACAGTTTTTATTGTTGAAAAACAAACTGTTACTTCAGTGCATTAGATCAAAATTAGGAGGAGAGACACTTGGAGGACAATTTAGGAGCCACGAATGTGTTTTTTATGAAGCTGTCTCTGACTTGGAATTCTTTAAAATATTCTGTGTTTGAACAGATCTAGGCAGACAGGTCTCCTAGAATTTTTTTGGTGTGTTTTCTTACTATTTTATGCTAAAGGTCAAGCATGTGCCTCTTGACCTCTTCTTTTACACCACATATTTAATATAAATTTAAAAGTATGCAGAAACAACTCTGCCAGTAGAACTTTATTGATCACCTATATTCTGAACAGCCAGAAAGACTGACAGTGACAGAACGGCGTCACTAATCTACTTGGCCTTTTGGGGACTGATCCTTAAGAATATATTTTTTTAATGATCTTGAAGGCTGAGAAGTGTTAGAGTACTTCCATAAATTTTTTACTAAGTTTTAAAGTTTTGGGGTTAGTGGTAGACTTGATATTGTCCTCTGAAGTTATTATTTTTTCCTATTCTGTAGTCATAGAATTTTAATTTTCAAGAAACCAAAACTATGAAGTCTAACCTTCACAGTTCTCCTTCACTGTACTGAAAGCGTAAATAACACGGACTGATTACCTGGTCACTTACTTCCTTTTATTTTGATATTAACTCTACTCATTTTGTTCAGTTCTGGGTAAGACATATGGATAAAATTTTTTAAGTCAGAATTTTAAAATTAAAATAGCCTCAAGATTAGATTATGTGCGTTTGTTTTGTCCTCATTTTTATACTGCACCCTTCCTCGCAACACACACATGCATGCATGTGTATATACCCCCTCACCCCTTATGCACTTACATGAATACATGCCTCTCTTTGCTTATGGAAAGGCCTGGAATCTGCAGCAGTACTGCATAGATATTAAAATGTGGTGCTTTTGATTGATTAGTGACTTCCCACTAAATATATTTCAGAAAAGAAATTCCTTGAATAAGTTTTATGGTTTAATTTCTTATAAGAAATCTACATTTGAAATTACTGCTTGCTATTCCAGGCAGCTTGCTTGGAAACGTTTTTGATTCATTTTTGGCGCCAATATTGATTTTTGGGAGATGGATGTGAACCGAAGGAGAGTAAGAAATAGGACCAAGTCTGTATTTGATATCCAAAGCACACCAAATAGCAGCTTTTATTAGTCACTATATTTCTCGCATTTTGAGAAAGAGTTGTAAATGATTTACTCTTTCCACAGAATGTAACTCTTATAAAAGTTGGAAAAAGCACTGTACATTTCTGTCCTCTGGCCCTATAGCATTATAATTTTGTTTTAGGATTTAACACAGTTTCTTGGCTACTGGAGGAAAAAAAAAAGAGGAAACAGCTTTCATAACTCAGCTTTTGCTACCAGCTTTGTAATTTGTTACTTGGTAACATAGTTTAAGATGTTAAATAAACAGTAGAATCATAGAATTTGTGAAAGTGATCTAGCATGGCATTTTATGGAAGAGGAAACCGAGGCCCAGAGAAGTTATTGCTGAAGTGACACAGTGGTTGAGCCAGGGCTAATCGAATGGAGTTTGTAAATTCCAAATCAATTTTCTTTCTATTCCGCCAAGGTTAGTTATGTTCTTTTTGGACTTCCTGACAACTGTTATTTGAAGGCTGCCTACCCTTAGGTGATTTATTCTTTTACCCCGTCTGGACCCAATGTCTTAAGTAGAAGTGGTTATATTTAGTATTATGGCTTGCTTACAAACTAAGGTAGATTGTAGTTTTCACTTATGCCCTTGAATGCGACTTTTATAAACTGAGCTCTGCTTGTTTTAGGAGATAATCAGTGCATTCTTTGTCAAAGACAGTTGGGATTATATTTTATCTCTTGTTCCCAGATTTAGTACTGATTTGCACGTGTGTGGCCACTGTGTTTCTTACTAATCATTTGCTTCTTGTGTTGCCATTTCACTATTTCCTGTGTGTGTGTCTGGCTCCCTGTAATTTATCATTTGAGTTTCTTCATTTTTCTTTTTGTTTTACCATGGTCCTGTTCCATTGGGGGTTTTGGTGTCTGTGTGTTTATATGTGTATGCTCCTTCTGCCCCTTGTCCGTGGCTGTTTCTCAGAAAGCCAGTCTCCTACAGATTGTACCCTCCGTGCCAGGTTTCTGTCCCTGTACCCTTGGGGGTTTGGTTCGGGACTTCCTGGGACAGTGAGCGCTATGTAAGGCTACAGTCTTACACTAGAGTGAATTGCTGCTGCTGCTCTTGCTACTCCTGGGGCTTGTTTGGAATTGTGCTTGATCAGAATTAAACAACAGCTGATTATATGTCAAGTTGAACTATACCTCTTTAGGTGCCTTACTTTTTGATAAAATCGGTCTGTGTTCATTCTGGTAAAGTTCTGATAATGCTGGTTGTAATTGTTTTAGTCTTTGTTTCTAGCCCACCTTTTATTTAGTTGTTCTTATGCTGGAATACTCCTTAAATAGATCCTCAACTAATGTAACTGTAGTGCCACACTGTAGATTCAGCATGTAGAATTAATTTCTTAAGGGTGTTCAGCTACCCACTAAGTGCAAAAATAAAAGGAGACTGTTACAATGATTGAACTCAAGAAAATCCTTACTATTCTTTGCATTTTATAGTGCTTCTTATAAAAGGATCTCCAATATTAAATGGTTCAGATTGTATTATGAAGGATTCCCAGGCCTGTTGTTTGTGATCGAAAGAAATAAGTGAATAGTTCCTTCCCATGTTGGCTGTTACAGAAAATAGTAGTTCTTGTCAGAAGATGATTTAGTGTTGTACTACTCTCTTGACCCCCTGAAATTTTAAAAAGAGGATTGGGTAAGCCCACTAATACATCTATAAATATAAAATATTTCCCCAATTAAATCTAAGAAGTAGTACTTCTAAATTCACATTCCGTACTGTGGGGCATATTAGTTGGAATCCAGTGAGAAGCAGAATTAGTAGGGTGTGTATATATATATATACACACACATACACACAGATAAATACGTATATACACACACTCATATATAAACACACACAGAAGCATACATGTATTATGAGATTTATATGTGTATTTGTACATATAGTGATATATGCCTACATATATTAAGAGATTTATTGCAGAGAATAGTCTTGTAAAATCGTGGGGCTGGCTAAGCAAGACTGAAATCCCTGTGGAGGCTACAGGAAGAGAAGATCATGAGCAGGATGGAACCTGTTTCAGGCACAAGCCAAAGCTGTGGTCCACAGGCAGAATTTCTTTTCTCTCTTGGGGAAACCTCAGCCCTGTTTTAAAGTCTTTCCAAAGGATTCATTTATGCCCATTGGGATTATCTAGGATAGTCTTTTTTACTTAAATTGATTAGAGGCTTTAATTATGTCAGCAAACTACCTTCACAAGCACCATCTAGATTAATATTTGATGGAGTAACTGGGCACTGTAACGTAGACAAGTTAATATTTCAGAAAAGTCATCATCTGGTGGTTCTGGATAGTATAGAAAAAAACAAACACATCAGAGCTTGAAAAGTCGTTAGGTAAGTAGATAAATTTAGATTAACCTCAGGAACCCTGAATGTAACTGAGAATTTCTCTCCTAAAATGAGCATATTAGAGTTTCTATTTAGATTAATAGTGAGTAGGCTTTTCTTTGGTATAATGTTTAAAATGCTTAGAGTGACTGGGCGCAGTGGCTCAGCCTGTAATCCCAGCACTTTGAGAGGCCCGAGGCAGGCAGATCACCTGAGGTCAGGAGTTCGAGACCAGCCTGGCCAACATGGTGAAACCCCATCCCTACTAAAAACACAAAAATTAGCCAAGTGTAGTGGTGCATGCCTGTAGTCCCAGCTACTCCAGAGGCTGAGGCAGGAGAATCGCTTGAACTCAGAAGGCGGAGGTTGCAGTGAGCCGAGATTACGCCACTGCACTCCAGCCTGGGCAACAGTGAGACTCTGTCTCAAAAAATAAATAAAATAAAATAAAATAAAATAAAATAAATAGCACTCAGAAGTGTACTGGAGGCTGATACAGAATTGTTTGCTGTCTGCTTTTTCACTCATACTGTCCCTTTTAGCTGAATGTGCCCATGTTATAGCAACACACTGGGAACATTGTTCCCCTGTGCCATATATTGTATTGTGCCTTATAATTTTGCTTTTTAATGTGCTTTGTTACCTTTTTTCTAATACCATAATGACTAATGGATTCACAGAGCTTAGTGTTTGCAGCAGAAATCTTCAATTTTACTCTAATATAAGATTGTTAGACTCAATAATGCCCTTCAAAACTTGTATTCAGAGAATGGCAACCATCTGATTTTCGTATAATTTAGATAACAAAGGTTGCCTTTGGTTTATCAAAGTTAGAAATTTTCAGTGATCCAAAGAATAATAGAGTCTTTTATTGTGTGATCTAAAGATTAATAGGAATTGTAGATTTACTGTATTTCCTGATTTGAGGGAATATACGAACCAGGATTTTAACGGATGTATATTTTTTGGAGGGGTGTGTTTTGAAATTTAGCCGAGGGATTATTTATGGAATAGTCAAGAAAGACCTGTCTGATACAGTTACTGATGTCCCCGAGCAGCGATTTGGAGGAGGGGCTCTATAAGAAGTCCTCAGAAGCCCCTAAAAAAACCTCAACAACTTTGAGGTGTAATTTACATACAATAAAATGCACGCATTTTAAGCTGATTGAGGTTTGACAAATCTATACACTTACATGACTACCACCGTGATCAAGATACAGAACATTTCCTCATCCCCAAAAGTTCCCTTTTGCCCCTTTACAGCAAATCTCTTCCCAGCCCTAGCCCCAGCCTTTGCAGATCTGAGACCCACTTTTAAAATTAATTTTATACATTAAACTTCAGTTTCTCCCTTTTGCCTTAACATTTAATTGTCTGCTTTCCCCTTCCAACACAACCGTAAGTATGTGTAATTCCCTGTTTCCTCGGCTCCAGAAGTAGATTCGGATTTTTAAAGGCAATCAGGAGAATGGCATTCTGTTTCTTAGTGACTAGTCACGCGTTGAGCGTATGTGCGTTTTGATTTGAAGGAAAAGCCACGGGGAGTGTTCTGGGAATGATTTTCTTACAAGAAGGACCCACAAGAAGAAAGAGGACCCCTTTCTCCTGAACGTTATCTTGTCTGGATATGATACCCGTAATTGCTGCAGCTACTTCTGCCAACCTAAGATGAAACCAGTATCCAGAGAGTGACGGTCAACAAAATCCCAGCACAGCAGAGCTGGAACTGAAACGGACTATTCCTGAAACTACCTCTGTGCTGCTTGTGACGTGAGATAGGACAATTTATGACTGTTTCAGCCAGTTTGAGTCAGGATTCTCCGTTACTTGCAACCCAGTGCATTCAAATGGATATAGATAATTATGTACTTATTTCCCCTCCCCCCTTTTTTTGTAATGGAAGCCATCATTTTGAAAAGAGTTAACGTTTTTTGATAAGTCAAATAAGGATCAATGCTGCTGAAAGCAGGAACAACATAGGGGCCCTGACCAAATTGGAGTTTCTTTGTCTACCTAATACCTTCCAAATCAAGAAATAATTTCCCTAGTATTTTAATTACTTCCCCAAATCAGGAATAACTTCCTCACTGTGCCCATTTTGGTTCTTTTTAAAATAAGGTGGTAATTTGAGGGTAAGAGTTAAACCAGTCATAGATTATTCTATGCCATTCTTTTCAAATCAGCCCACTCAGGTATCAGTCCTGCTTTTCCTTTGTTTTAGTCCTCTTTATTTTCCTCGGTCTCTGCCTCCACCTCATCCGCCACCTAAATGCCTAGAACAGATCTCACCCTTTCATCTTTTGAGAGGAATGCGTATAGCAGATTTTCGCCTTCGACTAGGCAACTGCTTAAAGAGGAATGTATTTTGAATCTAAGAAAGATATCCAAATTTTTAATGTAATTTGTTTAGTTATATTTGTTTATTTTAGCTACCCCTTCTACATCATGACTTTTTGGGTTGATGGGGGTATGTGTTGGAAAGCTTTCTAATACAGGTGTTTTTTTGTTTTTTTTTTCCCCAAAGACAGAATGTCACTCTTTTGCTCAGACTGGAGTGTAGTGACGTGATCACAGCTCACTGTAGCCTAGACCCCCCAGCCTCAAGCGATCCTCCCACCTTGGTGTCTTGAGTAGGTGGGACCACAGGCACACACCACCATGCCCAGCTAATAGTTTGATTTTTTGGTAGGGATGGTGCCTCACTATGCTGTCCAGGCTGGTCTTGAACTTCTGGGCTCAAGTGATCCCCTTGCCTCGGCCTCCCAAAGTGCTGGAATTACAAGCATGAGCCACCACACCTAGCGCGCATGCTCTCTCCTTCTCTCTCTGTCTCTCTCTCTCTCTCTGTCTCTATCTCTATCTCTGTCTCTATCTCTATCTCTGTCTCTGTCTCTCTATCTCTATCTCTATCTCTATCTCTATCTCTATCTCTATCTCTATCTCTATCTCTATCTCTATCTCTATATATATATTTAAGACAGATTTTCTCTCTGTCACCCAGGCTGGAGTGCAATGGTATGATCTGGGCTCACTGCAACCTCCACTTCCCGGGCTCAAGTGATTCTCGTGCCTCAGCCTTCTGAGTAGCTGGGAATACAGGCATACACTACCATGCCCAGCTAATTTTTGTATTTTTAGTAGAGATGGGATTTTGCCATGTTAGCCAAGGTGGTCTCGAACTCCTGGCCTCAAGTGATCTGCTTGCCTTGGTTTCCCAAAGTGCTGGGGTTACAGGAATGAACTATTGTGCCTGGCCTAGATTTTTGTTATACAGATGTTTGAGGTCAAACGCCTGGTCCTGTATTACATAAGTAGGCAGCAGAGTCTTTTGCCTAACAATTCCAGTGTCTGTCTCTTCTTCCTGAAAAGAAATCCTTTTCAGGTGTTCAGTTTTCATTAATGACCTCACCTCCTAGAAGAGGAGGCTGTAGACAGCTAGACGATCCAGAGTCTGTTCACTGGAGGATCTTACTGAGGCCACAGTCTTTTCCCACATGCTGGAATGCCCACGTATAGGACAGGTACTGTGGAATTGGCCTGTATGTGGGTTGTTTGCTGCTAGGGGCCAGTTTTTCTACACATGTACTTTTTAGTGCTTCTCTCAGTCTGGACTCAGTTAAAGGGTTACGTCTGGCTCAAAGAGAGTAAGACTCCATCAATACAGAAGCTGTTGTCATTTCATTTGTAGATTATGCTAGCATTGGTGTTTGTCTATAGCCTGTCCAATGGCTAGAAATTCTGGTGATGAAATTTTAGTTCCTTAAGGTCTGGTTGAGCGCTACTGGAAGGTATTACTTACCATACCACAGAGGCTGGTCATCCCAGTTATCATGTGCCCAGAATGTAGTAGTATCAGAAAGAAACTCTCATCCAGGCTAGAGTGCAGTGGCACTGTCACAGCTCACTGCAGCCTTGACCTCCTGGGCTCAGGTGATCCTCCCACCTCAGCTTCCTGAGTAGCGGAAACTAGAGGCACGTGCTACCATGCCCATGTAATTTTTGTACTTTTTTTGTAGAGATGGATTTTTGCCATATAGCCTAGACTGGTCTGGAGCTCCTGGGCTAGAGTGATCCATCTGCCTCTGCATCCCAAAGTGATACTATTACAGAGGTGAACCACTGCACCCAGCCCTGAACTTTGGACTCTTAAGTCTTTGGTCTTTCCGTTTTTGAAGCCAATATTAAATGATAGTAGCTTGGGAGGTTATTTGGTTGGAAAGCTAATAAGTAATTTTGGATCCTAAACTATTAATACTAATTTCAGGTCTTCCAGCTCTAGTACAGAGACACAGAATACAGAGGGAAGACCCGGGTGTCGCACTGCGACAATTAGTCCGAGAAAGATAGGAGAACTGGAGATCAGTTTTGTTGTTCATATATACATAAAATTCTTAGGGCTAGCCTTGTGAGTAGTTTTGATGGAGGTAACTTTTTCTACTTTGTGGTGGTTAATTTTATGTTCTTTGCTAACCATCTTTTCCATACCTCATTATATTAGTTTGTTCTCATGCTGCTATGAAGACATACTTGAGACTGGTTAATTTATAAAGAAAATAAAGAAAATTGGCTCATGTTTCTGTGGGCTGTACAGGCTTCTGCTTCTGGAGTAGCCTCAGGAAACTTACAATCATAAGAAGGTAAAGGGGAAGCAGGCACATTTTACATGGCTGGCAGGAGGGAGAGAGCCAGCAAAGGGGGAGATGCTACAGACTTTCAAACAACCAGATTTCGTGAGAACTCTATCACAAGACAGCACTAGGGGGATGATGCTAAACCATTAGAAACCACCTTCATGATCCAGTCACTTCCCACCAGGCCCGACGTCCAACACTGGTGATCACAGTTCAACATGAGATTTGGGTGGGGACACAGAGCCAAACCATATCACTCATCTAGCACTATTAGCTCTTGGCTTTTACATCATGGTTAAACTTTAATTTTGTGGACTACCAAGACAACCTAGTCTGTATTTGTAGTATGGTTTTTAAGGGAACTGTATTTTGATTTATAAACAACTGGCTTTGTTAAAAAAAAATGTTATGGCCAGGTGTGGTGGTTCACGCCTGTAATCCCAGCACTTGGGATCCGCCGAGGCGGGTGGGTCACCTATGGTCAGGAGTTCGAGACCAGCCTGACCAACATGGTGAAACCCTGTCTCTACTAAAAAAAAAAAAAAAAAAAAAAAATTAGCTGGGCGTAGTGGCAGGCACCTGTAATCCCAGCCACTTGGGAGGCTGAGGCATGAGAATAGCTTGAACCTGGGAGGCAGAGGTTGCAGTGAGCTGAGACCATGCCATTGCACTCCAGCCTGGGCAACAGGAATGAAACTCCCATCTCAAAAAAAAAAAAAAAAGTTACGTAATCTGTTCATAGGATTTGGGCTAAATTCTGAGCATACTAAGAACAACCTTGATTAAAAACAAAAATGAACAAGATTAGCCCAAATTTTATGAACAGATTACATAACTTTTTTTTTTTTTTTTTTAAACACAAAGAATGAGGTCATTTTCCTGTCATGCCAGTAGTGATTTTTAATCTGGGAGTGTTATTTGCACATGTGTATGTGTAAGAGAAAGAGAACCTTTCTGATGGCATTTGGGAAAATAGCTGCTAGGCTTCAACTTAATGCCTAAAGATTATTGCCTTTTGAGTTTTTAAATTTTCTTTTAAAGATTTTACAAGTAGTTTCTAAAATTTTTATACAATGAAAATGGAGGGTTTTATCTTTCATAAATCTTGTAAAATGTGTTGGCAAACTTGAACTAGTTTATAGAATGATATTACCAATTGTTGGCTTGATAGTCTGAGAAGAATTTGCTGTTTTCTTTTTTTTTTTTTTTTTTTTTTGAGGCGAAGTCTCCCTCTGTCACCCAGGCTGGAGTGCAGTGGCCGGATCTCAGCTCATTGCAAGCTCCGCCTCCCAGGTTTATGCCATTCTCCTGCCTCAGCCTCCCGAGTAGCTGGGACTACAGGCGCCTGCCACCTCGCCCGGCTAGATTTTTGTATTTTTTAGTAGAGACGGGGTTTCACCGTGTTAGCCAGGATGGTCTTGATCTCCTGACCTTGTGATCCGCCCATCTCGGCCTCCCAAAGTGCTGGGATTACAGGCTTGAGCCACCGCGCCCGGCCATGCTGTTTTCTTGAAAATAGAAGTCGAATTTTTTAGATGAATGCTTTTTTCTTATCTGCCTTTTCTTATTCTTTTCTCTTTGACTAAAAGTTTTGTTCTCTATTTGTTTGTGGGAATCTGACCTATTTTAACTGTTACTTTTTTCCAAAAAGAAAACTTTACTGACCTCCTTTCACTAGTAATCTCTCTTTCCTTTACTTGTGCTTTTCCAATAGTAGCTATCACATTCTGTGCTGTGACTGTACATTATTGAGAGACCAATGTGTATATGTTAAAAAAGAGAAGTAGTACTCTTTCCTCATTCTGCTGTCTAATCATCTCACAGAGGCGGAGTCTCGCTCTGTTGCCCAGGCTGGAGTGCAGTGGCATAATCTTGGCTCACTGCAAGCTCCACCTCCCGGGTTCACGCCATTCTCCTGTCTTAGCTTCCCGAGTAGCTGGGACTACAGGCAGCCACCACCATGCCTGGCTAATTTTTTTGTATTTTTAGTAGAGACGGAGTTTCACCATGTTAGCCAGGTTGGTCTCGATCTCCTGACCTCGTGATCCGCCCGCCTTGGACTCCTAAAGTGCTGGGATTACAGGCATGAGCCACTGCGCCTGGCCCACATTTCCTTGTCTTAGCATTACCCATAATATTCAGACCTTTAGAAATTCAAAAGATAGATTCAGTAGTCTCCCATACCTTGATATTTATTATATTGAAAATATTTTTGTTTCTTTCATATGTACATAGTATGTTTACACATGTACATGTTTATATATTCATACATATATATTTACACATGCTTTTCCTTCTGTAAAAATGTAAGTACATTCATATGCCTAAAATATTCTTATACAATTTAATGTAATTCAGTCTAATTACTTTTAGATTGGTAGATTAAACAAAAGTGTAGATAACTTTCCCTTTCTCCTTTTTGTCACAATGAAATGCCATTTCTGACATTATGTTTGTATTTTAACATCTCTGAAATTTGGATACACATACAAGTAAATGGCATGGTATAATCTAATTGGTATAACTTTTTTTCTTTCTCAGTAATATAAAATAGTTTTTACTATGATGCATCTTCTATCCTTGGTGAATTGATGTTAAGAATACGTTCAAAGAGAGTGAATAAAATTGTTTTGTTGAATGTGGGAGTAGGAGAAAATAGTATTTCTTAATTAATATTATTTTGTCATATATTTCATTTTAAATGTATGTGTAGTAACCAAATGAATGTATTTACTAGTATAAATTGTAAATTAGATATTTGACTGGTTTACCTATATCCTGAGTTTATTAGGTTGACCCAAAATGGTTTCTTTTGGACCATCTCATTGGGAAAATGGGCTTTATGATATTAATTTATGTTAGTGTCACATTATATTCAGGCGTCTATTGCATAGTGTAACCCGAAAATGTAAAGCTAGGTATTTAGTCTTTATTCTTGTAAATATTTTTCCTTAAATCTTAAATTGATACTCATTTACAATGTCTTCAAAGATCTACCATATAGAAATTAAGCCGTATGCAAGTTTGACATAAACTGCTACATAATTCATGAGGAAAGTGTCTCTTTAGAGAAAAATATTCTTCCTTTTAAATTTATGGATACGCATCTTCAATCCATGAAGTATAGTGTCAGAGAATATGCTCTTAATGTGGTTAGAGTGGAAGAGAGATGACTGGGGCTGCGAATGGTGGCTCAGAGTAATTATATAATGTGTGTTATTGCTTGAGGGAGGATGGTCTGTGTTTAAAAAATGAAAAAACTGAAAAGGAAAAGAAAGATGCCAGCATATTACAACTGAAGGTGACTGGTTTTTTATCTGATCCTGCTTGCTTCAGCTTGCTTTCTGGGGAAGCTGCTGGTTTCTTTCTTCTTCCTCCTTGATGAGTATCATAGATTTCCTGTGAAAGGAGAGTAAGTTACAAAGCTTTTTGTAGTCATTCTGTTAGGTTGTCTTCGCCAAGTTTCTTGTGGGCACAGCACCTTATAATTTGTTACTGTGGTCTTACAGAAATCTGGGTTTAATGGCTACTGTAATGTTTTACCTAAAAGTATAAACATTAGGATTACATGTAATTCGATGTACAGATTTTTTCTCCTAAAGTTATTTCCCAAGAGTTATAGTTTAGCTGGACGTGGTGGCTCGTGCCTGTAATCCTAGCACTTTGGGAGGTCAAGGTGGGTGGATTGCTTGAGCTCAGGAGTTTGAGACCAGCTTGGGCACATGGTGAAACCTCGTCTCTACAAAAAATACAAAAATCAGCCAGGTGTGGTGGTATATGCCTATAATCTCAGCTATTTGGGAGGCTGAGATGGGAGGATCACTTGAGTCTGGGAAGTAGAGTTTGCAGTGAGCGGAGATTGTGCCACTGCACTCTAGCCTAGGTGGCAGGTGAAACCCTGTCTCAAAAAGGAAAAAAAAAAAGAGTTGTAATTTGATGTTAAAGTGAAATATGATTCATGAATAATAAAGTAGGTAAAAATTAAATAATTAAAGTTGCTCTCTGGCAGGAATACATTCAGTTTTTTCCCATGGATTTACCCATGTGTTATATAACAACTTGCATACAAAGGAGATTCAGTTAATGTTGTTGTTCATCTAAAACTGTTTTGACTTCCTATGTCACGACCAATGAAATAAAAAGGATCATTGGGAACAATCATTTAGAGATTGGCTTCTTTCTGCCTTTGAACATTTTGAACATTGTCTGCATTTTACACTGCATTATAGATGCTAAAGGTTCATGTAGTTTTATAGATTCCTGAGGAAGCATCATCAAACATACAAATTGTGCCCAGGTGAGATGTCAGCAGACCTACATTCTCACTCTTGTTGAGACGGAGTCTCGCTGTGTTGTCCAGGCTGGAGTGCAGTGGCACAATCTCGGCTCACTGCAACCTCCACCTCCTGGGTTCAACCGATTCTTGTGCCTCAGCCTCCTGAGTACCTGGGACTATAGGCATGTGCCACCACGCCTGGCTAATTTTTGTATGTTTAGTAGAGATGGGGTTTCACCATGTTGGCTAGGCTGGTCTTGAACTCCTGACCTCAGGTGATCTGCATGCCTCGGCCTCCCGAAGTGCTGGGGTTACATGCGTGACCTTACCCCCGCCCCCACTGCCCAGCTGCTACATTCTTTGTATCTGCCAGTCACACACCATGTGATTGTGAGCAAGTCGTTGTGTTTCTGTTTTTCATCTGTTCATGTTACAAGGTAACAAATCTTGTCCCCCTTATCTTTTTTTATTCTCACAATGAGTTTTTAAAACTTTTAGATACCGAATTATACTTGTGCAAGAAATCACTAAGTTTTAGAAGACATTAAAGTATAATTGGAAATGGTGCTTGCATTCAAGAAATAAATATTTTGTTTCAGATTCTTAAGGTAAAATTTAGACCATGAAGATAATCCAGATGATACTGGTCACTGGAAGCCCTGACTATTTGGAGGATCATACTAATTTCAGTGAAACTGATTACTTTTTAAAAAAGAAAAAAAAAACTGCTTGTTATAAAAGGCAATCATGAACTGTAAGGGCTACATGCTCTGCTGGAACATTAAGCATGACTGCTTTAAATCTCCTACTGCTAAGCAGCATTGGAAATGAATTGATGTAAACAGACCTGTGCATTCTTGTTCTTTATTGCTTTTAGATTGCACCATTTGAGGATTTTGGTAGATTTGGAGTGAGAAATACTGGTTATTATTAGGAGAAAATTATGTTTTAACCTTTGAGAAAATTATTTCAAGTTCTTCCGAGTAGAGTTCTATATTCCACAGAAGCTGTGTTTTTCTGCTTTTGCTTTTGGGTCACTTGGATCCTCTTAATGGAATGGGGTGGTTAAGGCACAGTTAGTTATAAGGTGCGTGTCTGTAAAACTAAGCCCACTAAAATTGTGCAGTTACTTAATGCCAGTTCTAACTACTTAAATGAGAATGGGATGGCTGACCTTCTCTATTTTTCTTAGTGTTTAAGAAATGATGTTTCTTTCCTGCCCCAGGAAATGGTAAATTTTAGACAAATTTTTTTTTCTTTAGAAACTTTCATTAAACTACAATGGTGTAATCTAATAAGAAAGTAAAGTTGTTGAGAGTTGAAAATCTGAAATGATTCTTTTTTAGTGCCTGCATAGAATTTGTGACTCCTTCCCTTCTCTAATCCTGCATTTTATAATGTCCACGAATAATATTTCTGAATATTGTCCTTATTAATTCTTTCTAACTTTCTTTTTCACATTTTCTTCCTGGATTTGCTGTTTCCTTCAGTCTCACCTCAAGGTCAGTATGCTTGCACTAAAACAAAGATTATGTGGTTGAGCATGGTTTGTGAACATTATCTTGAATTCTTATAGGAACTGAACATATTTCAGGAGAGAGATGTCTGTCTAGGAATCTGGCTGTGAGTATAAAATGTCAAGAGTATTGGGTTTATCAGAAGAGTAGGTTCAGATTTTTGTGTTTTGAAAAGGTGGTGTGAGTAGTCAGAGAGTAAGAACCAGATGGCCAGGTTTTGACTGAGAGAGAAGTGGAGATGAAAAGAGCCATCAGAGGAAAGAGGAGGGGAAAACATTGCGTTAATTTAATTCAACATTCAATAGAGACATTCTGGCTATTAAACAGGGTACATAAAGTGCAGCAAAAATGATGGAGGGAAAGTCACACCTGTCTATGGCTTTATAGAAGAAACCTTGAATTATTTACTGAGACAAACTTTCAGACACATACACACCCACATCCTTTAAATTTTGGTTTCATTTTTGTGATTCTGCTGGGTGGTGGAACCTAGTGATAACAAAACAACAACCATTACTGCTATTTATATGTGCCAGAGACACTGTAGCAGAACATACTTTGTTTCAGTTGATCTTAGCAACTCTGAAGAGAGATTTATTATTTGGATTTTTTAGGTGAAAAAGCACAAGTGCAGAGACCATTAAGTAACTTGCCCATCTTCATTAGTAAGTAAATAGTAAGAGAAACAGCACAAAACAATCAAACCTGCATTTAAAAAGTTACTTATTTTGCATATGAGCCATGTCAATATAAAGTGTGAGGATTTTTGATAGGATTCAGAAATGAGCCTGTTAATATCATATGTGTTTTACTTAGCAGCTACCTAATAATAATAGTGGTTACGTGTGTGTGTGTGTGTGTGTGTGCGCGCGCGTGTATTTGCTGTTTATAAAAGCACCTCTTTGACTGTCAACAGCTAGCATATGGGTTACACTGGGATAAGTGTTAAAGAGTTAGCCTCCCAAAAAAGAAAACAAATTGAAAAAAATTTGTGACCTCCCCTATTTTGAGAAAGCTGTATTCGTTACAGAAGAAATGTTACAGTGTTTGTCATAAAAATAGCAAACACAAATGCTGCATTTAAAAAATAGATTTTCCCATTTCTACATTTTCTCCACATATTGTAGTAAAACAGTATGGGTACCGCTTGAGTAATTCCAATTATGACACAATCTGAAAGTAGTTGAGTTTTAGTAGAAAAATTTCAGAAGTGTTTTGCCTTGTGTTTCGAGAACTTTCATCTCTAACTGAAGCTTTAAGCTGACTCATATTTTAGTGGGAAGTTTTACCATTTGTCCCGTAGTTAGTCCTTTGCATGACTGGTTTTGCTCTCAGTCTCTCTAAATGAAACCCTGGGAAAAGCTTCAGAAGAATTTGACCGTGAAGCCATTGGTTTATACATAATTCACTGAGTTACAGGTTATATTATAATATTGTTAGCTGGTTTATTTTAGTTAACTTTTACCCAGCAGCAAATGCCATTAAATCATACTTATTTCTAAATAAGTTTATTTTCCAAGGAATACAAAATAAAATAGTCATTGTTTTTTTCAGTGGCAAAGATCATCTTAGCTGCAGTATGCTAAGTTTCAAGTCTCTCTTCATTCCAGATTATGATTTAGTGCAGTATTTTTTTTCTAGATAGAAACATTTTACCATTTTAATTATGGTTTTGCCAAGTCCAGTTGAATAGGTCATAAAGAGAGTATAATTTATTACTGCTTTGATACTGGATTGTTTGGGTGACTTCATTATATGACCTTGGGCAAGATACTTAACCTTTCAGTGTTTATTTTAACCACTTGTTTTGTGTCAATAGTGATGCTTAGCTGTAGTATTTGTATTTTAGTGTCTCTACTAAACATTTCTATTTTGTGGAGGTTTATTTTTATTCCTCTCATCTCCCTTGTCTTCTTCCCTTGCTTTCCTCTGTCTTCCTTTGCATTCAGTACAGAGTAGTGAGATTTTATTTAGAGTGATACTGACCAAAGACTATCTTCAGACATACACATCTTTTTATTTCCTGTTCAATGACATTAGCACCAGAGAATGAATACAAAGAAATTATTCCATATATAGATGAAAATATATGATTTGGTTCAGAATTCTTCTTTTGGCTAACGGTCATTCAGAGGTGAGAGCTATAAATGCCATCTCTTTATTCTCATTAACACTTAGGTCTAAAATTGAGCTCGATATTATTAATATCTATGTTTTAATTATCAGTTACCATTGTAGACTTGTTTTTAAAACAAATGTTTGGAATGTGTGTGATAGTTCCTACCAACTTCATTAACCCGTTTATGCCAGAGGTTGCACATTTTTTGTGTGTGTGAAAAATCAGATCTCCGTGATGACCTTGAGCAGCAGGATGTAAATAACTCCCACAAGCTTAGCGTTCCGATAATAGAACACTAGGCATAAATGGGTTAAGACAGCAGCAGGATGTAAATAACTCCCACAAGCTTAGCGTTCCGATAATAGAACACTAGGCATAAATGGGTTAAGACAGCAGCAGGATGTAAATAACTCCCACAAGCTTAGCGTTCCGATAGTAGAACACTAGGCATAAATGGGTTAAGACCAGAGTCCCTGTGTTGTTAAAAGTTAAAATACTTTTCTACTTTGCCCAAAAAAAATCCCATTGTTATAGTCTCTTTTGTATAGTTTGATGAAAACATTTCACATTGGTTTCTAAAATCTAACTCAAATAGTTATTTCTCTGATAACACACTTTAGAAAGATTTTTTACATTATTGTCTGGTTTCATTAAGAAAAAGCACTAGTTGCTAAAACCTCATAAGATATGTCACTCCCAAAAATAGATGTAATTGTATTTTTGAAAGGGTTAATTTCTTATTTTTTTAGCTACAGCTTTTTTTTTTTTTTTAATAGTCCCTAGAAAATTTCTGACCCCATAAAATCTATTTACAAGGAATTTGACTTATGGGCAAGAGTTGATAACCCAGGAGAATAATCTGTTGTTATTTGCATTTTTAGCTCCCACTTTTCATTCCTTTAGCTTTCTTAAGCAACTCTGTTGTTCAGGAGTGTACTTTATTTATTTTTCTTTCAAGTAATAGTGCCTAGTGGTTTTGTAATAGCCTGCACAAGCAAGTGTAGTGTCTTCTCTGTTAAATGACATCTGCTGATGTAGTAGTGTACTCTTGAATAATTCGTTGGTAGGAAAAAACAATATGTGAATACAGACTTGTGCTGATCTTCCTAACTCTTTTACTGAAAATGATAGTTTATACTGTCATGCATTGATCAATGGTAAATGTATTTCTAGATAGCGGTTGTAGATCACCACAAATTCTGTAAATGAGCTGAAGATGGCAAATTCAACAGAGAAGGGAAGAAAGAATATATTTAAAATTAGCCAAAATTTGAGTTTTTATAGAGTTGCCAGATTTAGCAAATAAAAATATGGATGCCCAATTAAATTTCATGTAAACCACAAATCATCTTTTAGTATGTCTTACAATAAATATTGGGCCATACTTACTCTGGCATCCACCCCCCATCTCAAAACCACAGAAACACGTCTAATTTCTAATTACAGTTTGACGCTGTTAAAAATGCTATCACATTCTTTATCTCACTTCAACTCATAACGACTATATGAATTGGATGACATTTTCCCATTCCACACATCAGAAAATTGAGTTTAGAGAGATTAGAGGATTTACTTAGGGTCATAGCTACTAAGTGTCAATCTAGGGTACAAATCTAGTTTGTCTGATTTCGAGTTTACCTCACACTTTCCTTTCCTCTGTATCAAGCTTGTCCAACCCCACGGCCCACAGCCCAGCGTGCAGCTCAGGTCAGCTTTGAATGTGGCCCAACACGAATCTGTAAACTTTCTTTAAACATTATCACCTTTTTTTGTATTTTTTTTAAGCTCATCAACTATTATTAGTGTTAGTGTATTTTATATGTGGGCCAAGACAATTCTTATTCTTCCAATGTGGCCCAGGGAAGCAAAAAGATTAGACACCCTTGCTCTGTCTTGTTCTGTTACGTTTTTGTGACATCTAGAGATGACATCTAGGTTATAATACATTTTTAAATTTATGATTTTTAGATCCTTGGAGCATGGGGGTGGAGGGTTGGATTCCTTGTATTATTTGGTGTGCACAGTACCCAGAGAAGCAGAAAGTGTGGTCTTGGAGTGGAAACTGCATGCAGCTCTTTCTCTTATTTGGCAGCTGTTGGCACTGGTGTTCCAGTTGTGTCTTCTTTTGATTATTGTATACTAAGGCTATATATATACAGTGCTTCTCAAACTTAAGTGTCATACAGATTGGATGGGAGCTTGTTAAAATACAGTTCTTATTTGATGGATTTGGTTGGGGCTTGAATTTTTCTACATTTCCAAAAGCTCCCAGTCGGTACTGATACTGTTGGACTATTGAGCATGCTTTGACTCACAAGACTTTAGTGAATTAACGTTTTTGGAGTAGATTTTTCTCCTTTTTTAAAAAATTCACAAACATTTAACAATATCTCTGTTGATTTATTTATATTAACTCATATTTGAACTTGTTATAAAAACCGACCTTTCCTTGGGTTTAGGATATCAAGGTGACCGTTTGCCTCTGTTAAAGGACGTCTGAGGTTTTCTATTGGCATGGGTACAAGAGTCAGGTTGAAATTTCAGGAGGTTAGAGCAAAAGCATTGTTTTCACTGGCACCTGTTGCCTTGTTACTTCAAATGTATAAAAACATATTGAGCAGTGGAACAAAGTGACAAGAAATTTAGGGTGAGGCAACTGGAGAAAAGAGTCACAAACTTCAGAACTGTTGAACTGGCTTCTTGGGTATGGCTTATGTTTTCACAGAAACCTTCCTTCCAAACTCCAGTTTCTGTTATCCATGTATGTGGCTTTAAGGTCTCAGAATTTGAGATTGTACTTGGGGAGAAACAGATGAGGAAATCAGTGGCGTTAACTGGCAGCTAGCAGACCTATAAGTGATTTGGTTTAATTGTGCACACATTGGGATTGCTCTGTCTTTAAGACGATCTTTTTAAGCTAGAGTGTTTATTCACTGTTGGCATTCTCTTTGTTGGTGAAGTTGGATTATTTTGTTTAACCTTCCAGCCCTTGTCTGGGTTGTCAGGTGTTTCAGCATGATAGCAAAGATCGCAAAACTAGTTCTTTTTGCAAGCAGATCTCATCTTTAAGGTATAGTGTAATGGGATTCAGAAACTTGACTTCTGTCATAGGCAGGAGGGAAATGTATGTTTAATTTTTCTTCACTTCGTGTTCCCTAATTAATATGGGATTATTATTTTTCTTTCTGGTGTGTTTGGGATAGTTGCTCTCAATGGCTACAAAAGACAGTTTTAACATTCTTTAGCTAGGGCTGGGCGTGGTGGCTCACGCCTGTAATCCCAGCATTTTGGGAGGCTGAGGCGGACGGATCACGAGGTCAAGAGATCAAGACCAGCCTGGCCAACATGGTGAAACCCCTTCTCTCCTAAAAAATACAAAAATTAGTTGGGTGTGGTGGCGCGCGCCTGTAGTCCCAGCTACTCAAGAAACTGAGGCAGGAGAATCTCTTGAACCTGGGAGGCGGAGGTTGCAATGAGCTGAGACTGTGCCATGCCTGGCAACAGAGTGAAACACTGTCCCAAAAAAACAAACAAACAAAAATATTTAGCTAGCTGTTTGGCCTAGGTATTACAGATTTCTATGTTATTGTAAGTTTCTATATTAAAAAATCACTTAAGTATGTTACACAACTATTTTGAAAGTGTTAGTGAAAAATAATCCCCTTCAAATGCAATCTTTTAAATTGAGAATTTTTTTCTTTGAGACAGAGTTTCGCTCTTGTTGCCCAGGCTGGAGTGCAATGGTGCAGTCTTGGCTCACCACAACCTCTGCCTCCTGGGTTCAAGCGATTCTCTTGCCTTAGCCTCTGGAGTAGCTAGGATTGCAGGCACGTGCCCCCATGCCAGGCTAATTTTGTATTTTTAGTAGAGACCGAGTTTCTCTGTGTTGGTCAGGCTGGTCTCGAATTCCCGACCTCAGGTGCTCCACCTGCCTTGGCCTCGTAAAGTGCTGGAATTATAGGCGTGAGCCACCATGCCTGGCCTAAGTTGAGATGTTAAAAGGAAAGTTCTTTGCAGATGACTTTCCAGGAAAACTAGAAGGAACAATTGGCTTGGGGAAGTGATCGTAATGATATAGCTTGGATATAATCAGAACCTTTTTTCTGTTTTTTGAGATGGAGTTTCCGTTCTTGTCACCCAAGCTGGAGTGCAATGGCGCGATCTCAGCTCACTGCAACCTCCGCCTCCTGGGTTCAAGCGATTCTTTTGCCTCAGCCTCTCTAGTAGCTGGCATCACGCCTGGCTAATTGTTTTGTGTGTGTGTGTGTGTGTGTGTATTTTTAGTAGAGACAGGGTTTCATCATGTTGGCCAAGCTGGTCTCAAACTCCTAACCTCAGGTGATCCATCCTCCTCGGCCTCCCAAAGTGCTGGGATTACAAGTGTGAGCCTCTGTGCCCGGCCATAATCAGAAGTTTTATACAATGTATTGTGAGGGGAAAACTCACCACAGGCTATCTTTACCTTATTTAAAGGAGGTCAATTAAATATAAACCATAGTAGCTTGCTTATTGTCATGGTTAGTTTATTGATGCAGCAGTAGAGGAAGCTGATTCTTTCCTGCATTACTGCAAAAGCTATCTAATGCTTCCTCCTGTCCACTCTCATCATGTTTCCCTTTCAGCTTCTTCCGAATTTTGAGAAATCTGATTATATCACTTCCTTATATAAGTCCTATATACTTTGGGTAAGCTACAGATTCCTTGCTTAGCGTATGATTGTTTGGCTTTGCTTACCTTTAGCTTCCTTTTTCTCTACTCTCTCCTCCAACTTTAAGCTATAGTCATTCTGAACCGTGAGGTTTTCCCCAGGATAACACATTCTCCTTTTCCTCAGGTTTTTGTTCATAGTTCTTCTCTGCCTAGTACTGGATCAGCTGCCTAGTAACTGGACTTAATCCCTTGGGAAAGATATTGGTTTTCCAGGAAGCCTTTCCTGATCGTCACCACCACCCCCACCTCCAGACTAGCTTAGGTCTCTTTCGTGTCCACTCTAACAGCGCTTATTATATACTGTATTTCCTCAGATGCCTGGGAGGTATTTGAGAACACGAACAATTTCTATTCATGAAATTGTTGCAGGAATTTTTCTTAGTTCAGCTAAAGACAGGGTCCTTGTCACACGACCACGAAAATGTAGGCTTGCAGACGATTCGAACGGTGAGTAGGATAGGGTTTTACTGGGTGAAAAGGAAAAGGGGGAAACAGGGACTCTCTTTAGGCCAGATTCCTTGCTAGAGTGCTTCTCGCCTTGCAGATTGAATCCCAGGTTACACCGATGAAAAGGAAGGGCCAGGCTCCTCCCTGCTGCACAAGGTGCNCCGCTGGCTCCATCCCAGTGTGTGCTCCTCCCAGCGCACCGCTGGCTGGAGTTTCTCTGGGGACCCCTTCCTACCTGGCTCTCTCAAAATTACATCCTCAGTGTTTGATATATAATAGTAGTATTTAATGAAATATTTGTCTGTTTAATGAGTAGTGAATATGTAAAAAACTTAGCAGGCTGTCAAAGCTTAGATAAATGTAGATCCTCTTACATCCCAGAGTCTGTTTTCTCCTGGGCAATGCCTAAAGCGTATTTTTTAGTTGTCTGGTAATCCTGATTCTACCCTTTGTGAGGTTAGTCGTCTTCACCTGTACTTGTAAGCTAGCATTTAGTCCAGTTTTCCGACTTACCAGTAGTTTTTTTGTAGATGTAAAATTATTTCCTTACTGTTTCTGCCTAAATCCTTTAGCTTCCATTTTGACTATTCACATAAAGAGGGAAAAAAAACCCAAAAAACCCATAGTGTCTTGCATTTATATAGTACCTAGTAGCTTACAGTGCACTTTCACATTCACCATCTAATGTGAGTGAAGAGAGAAATTCTATGGAAGAACTAAACTCATCCGGTCATACTCATCATTTCAAGTGGAAAGAAAGTGGTAGCTTTTAAAAGGAAAAGTGCGCAGAAATACTGTTTTAGAGTTGAAGCTTGCTTTCAGAGGAGCTGAGTTTTAAGGCCGGGTGCGGTGGCTCACGCCTGTAATCCCAGCACTTTGGGAGGTTGAGGTGGGCGGATCACTCAAGCTCAGGAGTTTGAGACCAGCAGGGCCAACGTGGTGAAACCCCATCTCTACGAAAAATACAGAAATTACCTGGTTGTGGTGGTGGGCACCTGTGGTCCTAGCTACTCGGGAGGCTGAGGCAGGAGAATCTCATGAACCTAGGAGGTGGAGATTGCAGTGAGCCTAGATCGCTGCCACTGCACTCCACCCCAGGTGACACAGCAAGACTGCATCTCAAAAAATAAAAAGAAAATTGCCAGGCACAGTGGTGCATGCCTGTAATCCCAGCTCCTCAGGAGGCAGACACACGAGTCGCTTGAACCCAGGAGGCCGGAGGTTGCAGTGAGCTGAGATCGCTGCCCCTGCACTCCACCCTAGGTGACAGAGCGAGACTCCATCTCAAAAAAAAAACCAAACAACAAAAAAAAATAGTTGGGTGTGGTAGTGCACGCCTGTAGTCCCAGCTGCTCGGGAGGCTGAGGCACAAGAATCGGTTGAACCTAGAAGGTGGAGCTTGCAGTGAGCCGAGATCACGCCACTGCACTCCAGCCTGCGTGACAGAGTGAGACTCCGTCTCCAAAAGAAAAAAGGAAAAGTTGGGTTTTTAAAAAAGGAAATGAATCCATATGAGAATGCCAGGGTACTTACATCATTGGATATGCTGCACTTCTGGAAAGAAGAAAGACACTGAAAGATGCAGTGTCCTAAGAACAGAGGAATGCATGCAGTTAACCATGGTAGTGGAATCCTGGTAAGGTAACAACTGTGTGAGCAGTGGGTTTCTGCCTTCTGATGTATTTTATGTACTGTGTACGCCATCTTCATTTAATATTTGGTGTCAGAGATCTCCCAGATAAACAATATTTGCTCATAATTTCTGTAGTAGAGAGGTTAAAAGTATCACAGTTACAGTCAGACAGACCTGAGTTTAAAACTGATTTGGGGTAAGGATTAAATTTTATTGAAGGTTTGCTCTTTTCATTTTTAATGTGGAGTTAATAAAACCTTATAAAGACATTTTGAATAAGATGATAAATATGCTATGATAACCATTAAGGTGCTTGGTATATGATAAGTACTTATAAGGGTTATTATAGTATTATATTTAGCATAGTGCTAGAGTTAGATATAAACATGTAACACATAACTTCAATAGTATCCTCCTTCCCTCCATTCCCCCCCCCCGCCTCCCCTCAAAGAGTGAAGAAGAAGCATATTCCATGTTTCTTTGGATCTTAATGTATGGGCAAATTTAGGTATTTAAATTTCTATATTAATATATAAAACAGATACGTATGTATGTGTGTGCACACAAACACACATATGTTTGGAGTAGGGAGAAAAAGGATATGTTAGTAACCTCTTGCAGTGTGCCAAATCTTACACTAAGCATTTTTCATGCATTATTTTATTTACTTCTCACAATTCTGTGATAGATGGGCATTATTCCCATGTCATCCATAAAAAAGATAAGAACACTCTGAAGCTTAGAGAGGCTAAAGATCATAATGAATAGTGAACCAGTATTTAACCTAGAGCTCTTTAGCCCTTCAAACTTCTGCTTTTAACCACTCTACCATTGTATTCCTGTTAGGGGTCCTCACATCCCTTGGGAGACCTTGAACATATTCTGAGATTTGCAAGTTACCATGTAAATTTTATGATTTTGCATTTTCATTTCAATGACAATAAAAAAGTTTATATACATATTCTGGATCACCTGGCTGAATAGCTTACAATGAAATACTGTATGTAGTTTCATTGATATTTATGGATATCATCTCATTGTCTTCAGGTATTACTGTTGTAATTGTCATGGGCCAATGAGAAAAGAACAGTGGTGGGCCTAATCCATACTGTTGCTTTTTCACCCAGCAGAGTTCAAATGATGCCATAACGTACTTGTAAGCAGCAAACTTTTTAAAAAAGTAACTTGACAAAATTTCTGAGACAGTTGGATCATCTTATGGCTCACAACAAAACAACTTGGACCGTAGTCATGAGTACCATGAGTGCACTGTGGGCAGCAGTTTAACAGCATGTTCAGTTAATACTGGTACTTTGCATTATGTCTTTTAGTTTGAATTGCATTTAATTTGGGAACTCTAGATATAATATTTGCATTTTTTACAGTATTATAATTTATCAGTGGATCTAGAAAATATTTTCTTTTACAATTATACTATATTATACTATAATCTAGATACAGACCCTTTAGCTCATGGAGATGAAGGAATTAGTTCTGTTTAGGGGAGTACTGGAAAGCTTTTGCCAAAGCTTAAACTGCCATTTAAGCTTCTTGCAAAATGAGTGCATGTATGCTCTTATGCTCAGCAAAAACAGGGTAAGGGAAAGGGTAAGGATATTAAGACATCTGAAAAGGCAAAAAAAAAAAAAAAAAAATCTATTCCTCATGCTTACTGCATGAGGGAATATTAAAAATATAGGTGATTGTTAAAGACCTTTGGTGCTAATTAAGGGAATATGGGTTTTATTATGTAGTTAGTATGAATCCAAAAAAAGCAAAAAGTATGGGAATATAAACAACTTTTATAATTCAATTGTGTGCATATGGAATCTTTGTAAATTAAGTCATGTTTTACATAAAATCAGAATCTTATTGGTTAAAGACTATTTGGAAATAGAATGTAAATGTTTTTGTATGAAAATGTCCCCAAATTTTCAGATTTATGTTACCTTTTTTTTGGCCTCCCCCTCTCCTTCCTTCTTTCCGTTCATCCCTTTTTCCTTCTTTTCCTCTAGGCGCATGCTTTAAAACTTGTAACTTTATTCTTCTCTCTCATCTCACTGGGATACTTTAGTGATTAATAGTCTTCTACCCAATTGATTTATTGATTTTTATTGTATTTTAACTAATGTTTATTGAGAAAACTACACATGAGATTTTCTGATAACTAGTATGTATTTGCACAGAAAAAGGTGTTATTATTTACTTAATAGATCTGCTTTTATTAATGATTTTATTTATGCCTTGATTTCCCACAGTTAGCCTCCAGCTGTTACTTCTATATTATGCGTGTTAGAGTGAAATGTCCAAGTTAAATTAGTTTTTAAGCTGAGCCCTGTGAAATTACCAGCTGGAGAAGTATGGGTGGCATATTACTCCTGCATATACATTTTCATATGTTATTGGTGCAGTGTAATTAAACTGTAGCATTCACAACTTTCATCATTGATACAGCCTTGGCAGGGGCGGTTGGGAGTGGGAGTGAGTGGAATGATATCTACAAAAACACTTTTAGTTGGGAAGAGTGAAACAAGATAACAGAAAATAAAAGGCCATATTGTCTGTTCAGACTGGTACATTACTTTTCCAAAGTCACGGGGCTAGCAACTGCTGTATGTCTGACTTCTACCAAGAAGGGTTGAATCCCTGGTTGATCCTGTGAGGCCTGAGGCATATAAACAAGAAACATGAAAGGGAGAGGAAAATTAAATGAAGTAGGAGTGTTAGAGAATAATAATATAATACAATCAAGGGAGAAAATAATAGAAGTAGAGGAAGAGGTTATATACACTTATTTCTCTTACTATGAACATTTTACTCAAGTGTAAGGTTGCATGTCCTGTTTTATACGGTGATAAAAAATTATGATAATGCTTAACATAAATGGATGCTTTGCTCCATAAAAGTGCTCAGTGCCTTCCTCTGTCATTATGAATTAATCAGCAAGAAATCCAGAAATGAGCAACATAAAAGTGTTCCCTCCTCCTCTTTTTAAACAGTGAAAAAAGTTGACAATATATTTATTCTGTCATAAATCCAAAAAGCCAAGACTGCGTTTTAAGGCAGGGGTTTTCTTTGGTTTTCTATTTCTCAACCACACCTTCAAATTTCTTGGCACAGTACAGTCACAGCATTGTGTCATATCCTTGGTCTGTTTTATCAGACTGTATAAATTGATTCTGACTATACCAGCAGTACTAGATCCTTATCTTTACACAGTTTGGGAAATGGACAATGACTGTTTTAGAAAAGCAGCTCTGGCCGGGCGCGGTGGCTCAAGCCTGTAATCCCAGCACTTTGGGAGGCCGAGATGGGCGGATCACGAGGTCAGGAGATCGAGACCATCCTGGCTAACACGGTGAAACCCCGTCTCTACTAAGAAATAAAAAAAAAAAATAGCCGGGCGCGGTGGCGGGCGCCTGTAGTCCCAGCTACTCGGGAGGCTGAGGCCGGAGAATGGCGTGAACCCGGGAGGCGGAGCTTGCAGTGAGCTGAGATCCGGCCACTGCACTCCAGCCTGGGCTACAGAGCGAGACTCCGTCTCAAAAAAAAAAAAAAAAAAAAAAAAAGCAGCTCTATAAATTGTGCTCTGGTGTGTGAGAGGAGGTCCTCTGCTTTGCTCCTCTAGTCTGCTGCCGTTCCTAGACAGCGTCATTTGTCTGATTTGGGGCATTGTGTAGCTGCTCTGGGTAGAGTAAACCTGCCTGTAAATGTGGAATGGATTGTTACCCGCCAGAATTCTCTACCTTGGAATGGTGATGCTGAAAGATACAGTTCAGCTCTGGCCGACACCTCCTGTCTTCCCAGGTCACTTACTTTCATCTCCACTCCGGTTATTCCATCTGATTAGGACCTTGAAATAACAACCTACTACTTTTTTTGTTTGTTTTGAACCTCGTGTGGCCTCACGCTTCCTTCCTTACCTGGGTCAGATTTCATGGTCCAGCACTGTAATCACTCCCTTCTAAATCCCCTTGACTTACTTGCTTTTCTCTTCTGTTGCTTGCAAACCTCAATCCTAATTTAAAGCAAGTGTCTTCCTACACTGCCTCTGCCCTGAGCAGCTGCATATCACCGGGCAAGAAGAGTCACAAAGCTTTATGGACTGGTCTCGCATTGAATTTATGGTCACAGATCTCAAACTGCTCCTAATTCTGCAGGCAGTCCTAATAAAGAGGACTGTTAGATTTGATATCCCATCCTCAGAGGTGACAGCATCATTCTCTTCTCTTATCAAATCTGCAAATCCTTCCCCTCCACTCAAAGTTTCTGGCTTCACTTGATATAATAACTTTGAGAAAATTAAAATAACTGGATGCTACCCAGTGTGTCTCCCGGTCATTAAATCTACCAGCCTACTTGCATCTATACCTGTATCCTTTGCCTGAGTAGTGCCACTGTTCCTAAATTCACCTCTGCCGCCTTTTCTCTTAATCCTGTCCCAGTTCCCCAACCTAAAGATGCTTCTCCCTCATTATCCTTCTCCCTCCTTCATTTTCAAATTTTTGCTTTCTCCTGGTTCACAAGTGTACTAACCTGTCTTTAGAGTTCCACTTCACATCTTTAAAAACAATCCTTCTTGATGTGATGTCTTATTCTAGGTGCCACCCTGTTTCTCTCTTTCCCTTCTCAGCAAATCTTGTTCAAAAAATTGACTGTCGTTGCTATCTGCCTTTCCTTACCTTTCTTCAAGTTTGTTTAATCAGGCTTCTGTTTTTAGTACTCCTACGAAACTGCTGTTGTCAAGTTATCATTAATATCCATGTTACCAAATACAAAAATCACTTCCATGGCCTCATCTTAACTTTACCTTTCAGCGTCATACCACGCACTTCCTTCCTTGAAACACTATTTGCTTCGGGTATCTCTGATACCAGTGTCTCCTTATTTTCTCCCTCTTTCACCTGTCATTCCTTTTGTGGTGTTTCTGATTCTACCACTTTCCTCTAGACCTCTAAAAGGCTCCACTCTCAGTCCTATTCTCATATATACACATATATATATATATATTCTCATACTTCTTTTCTTTTTTTTTGAGATGGAGTCTCACTCTGTCGCCCAGGCTGGAGGATAATCTCAGCTCACTGCAACCTCTGCCTCCCAGGTTCAAGTGATTCTCTGGCCTCAGTCTCCCAAGTAGCTGGGATTACAGGCGTGTACCACCAAACCGGGCTAATTTTTATATTTTCAGTGAAGACAAGATTTCACCACGTTGGCCAGGCTGGTCTTGAACTCCTGGCCTCAGGTGATCCACCCACCTTGGCCTCCCAAAGTGCTGGGATTACAGGCGTGAGCCACCATG
Source organism: Theropithecus gelada (assembly GCF_003255815.1). Lineage (NCBI taxonomy): Eukaryota > Metazoa > Chordata > Mammalia > Primates > Cercopithecidae > Theropithecus > Theropithecus gelada. Next base: position 103,570,785 of record NC_037679.1, on the reverse strand, counting down.
CCTGGCCTCAGACTTCTTCAAGTCTAAGGCATTCATTATCAAAAACACAGCAATAGCTGCCAAATTAATAATATACAAGGTGCTCCAGAACTCTCTACTTCTTACTTACACAATGTCTTTAGTTAAATATCAAATTTAGTTTTACTCAGAACAGATCTCTTGATCTGGCCCACCGCTTTCAAAACCTCTTCTTCCCCAGTTTCCCACCCTCAGTAAATGGTACTACCATTCACTCATCGTGCAGGCGATAAATCACCAAGCAATCCTTGATTTTTCTTACTCCCTACATTAAATCTGTTAGTAAGCCCGATCACACCTCAAAAATGTATCTTTAATTCAGTGATTCCATTCTGCTCTGTGAACCATTATCCCTTGTTCAAACTACTGCAGCAGTTTTCCAATGGCTATCTGCACACCACCATGCCTGGCTAATTTTTGTATTTTTTGTAGAGACAGGGTTTTGCCATGTTACCCAGGCTGGCCTCAAACTCCTGAGCTCAAGTTATCTGCCCACCTCAGCCCCCCAAAGAGCTGGGAGTACAGGCGTGAGCCACCGTGCCTGGCCTGAACTGAACTCTTAAAGTAGACGTTATCACTCCTTGGTTAAAACCTTCCTGTGTTCTCCCATCATACACAGTAAAACCCAAGCTCCTTCCACAGCTTAGGCTCTGCATCCTCTGGCTTCTTGCCACCGCTGTAACCCCACCACAACCTCCCCTTCCATATATTCCACCTACCAGCTTTGTTGTTGTTGTTAAAACAAGCTAAGCATTTTTCTATCCTCAAAACCTTTGTAGGTATGATTCTCTGGGCCTCTTCTCCTGGATCATTATATGTCTCTTCCCTGACCATTGTAGCTGAAATACACTGTTTGTCACATCCAGTGTCTCCATTACATTGCCTGTTTTAATTTTTTTCCTAGGACATGTCACTGTGCTGTGACATCCTTTTTTGTCAGTTTATGTTCCCGCCTCCCTCTTGTAAAAATAAGTTCAATATGTTTGTTGAGGGTGGGGACATTGTATTCTTTTTTTTCTTCCTTAGCTGTATTTAACTCTTGGCAGGCATTCAGTAAATATTTGCTGAATAGATGAACGAGAGCCGGCTGTTTCTGAAAACGCTGACAATTGAGAATGCGTGCTAGTTTTAAATTATGGACAAATATGTAGCTTTACATCAGTTGAGAGAAATATGAATATTTATTAGGTTACTGTTACTTTTATTCGTGTTTTTGAGCAATTCTTTCATACTTTGTGATAACAAGTAATTGCTTCCAAATGCAAAAGACTTTTCCAGTGGCCTGCAGAGCCCTTCAGCAGGGATTGGCAAACTTCAGCTCATCGGGCACCTATTTTTGTAAAACCTGCAAGCTAAGAATGGGTTTTACATTTTTCAAGGGTAGCAAAAAAAGAAAAATATGTGAGACAGATTTTACATGATTCACAAAACGTAAACTGTTTGCTCTCTGATCCTTTATAAGGAAAGTTTGCTAACCCTTGTTGGGGGCGGTGGCCCTCGTTACCTGCCTTCCTCATGAGCAGCCTGCCGCTCCCGTCTGCGTCTGCTTCACCTGGGCCTCGTGCCCATTCGCATTTGCTGTTTCCTTCGTGAGGAACACTCAGGCTCAGTCCCTTACTTCCTTCACATCTTTGCTTAGCTATTGCCTTTGCAGTGGAGCCTTTCCTGAGCACTTATTTAAATTTCAATCCCACCACCCGTTCCGACACACCTCATCTCCTTTCATCTTTTTATTTTTCCGTTTGGGCTTATCACTGTCTGACCTACCATGTATTTTACTCATGTTCTGTTTCTTTCCAGCGGACAGTAAACTCAGTGAGGACTGAGGTTTTTGTCTGTTTTGTTCACGGCCATATTGTCAAAGATAGCACCTGGCCCATAGAAGCTTTTATTAAATATTTGTTGAATTAATGGTCATAGATTAAAGTTATCTTGAGAACTAACCTTAAAAAAAGTCAAAACACTTCAGTAAACATTGATTAATTGCCATAAGACAGTCCTCATCTCAGATCTATGGAGTTGTATAAAATCGGGTCCTTGTCTTCAAAGAAATCAGTGTAGTAGTGAGAGTAAGCATAGAAATAAAAGACACTAAATGTAAGATGAGACTAGTTATGCAGTTTCCTTGCTGATTAAAAAAATGTTGAATTGATCATTTAAAATATTTTTGCAGAAGTTAAAAGTGTTTATGTAAAACTCCAAATAATTGACATCTTTTCTCCTTTTAATTATGGCTTACTTTCTTTAGACAATTAGGGATATGGTTCCATGAAAATAAACCCATATTTAAAATGGCTTTGAAATAGTCAAAATCATTTTAATTAGGTAAATAACAAGTGAAACTATTAGCATTTTATTTTTAGTTTTTTGGTTACTTTTTGGGCAGGTATTTTTTTAAGCTACAATTAGGTATTTAGGTAGTATTGTAAAATTTTATGTCTTAATTTTTATGTTAACTGTGAGTGGAGCTCTTTGGGGGAAGGTAAAATGAGACAGAGGGTGTGTTTGTGTGTGCACATGTGCAATATATATAGTCATGAGTCACTGAACAATGGGGATAATGGGTTCTGAGAAACACATCACTATGTGGTGTCATTGTACAAATATTATATACTAACCCAAACCCAGACGGTCTAGCCTACTGCACAGCTAGGCTGTAAGGCATAGACTGTTGCTCCTCGGCTATAATCCTGTACAGCGTGTCACTGTACTGAATAGGCTGCGTCACACCGTGGTATTTGTGTATCTAAACATGTAAACACCAGTAACAATACAGTATTATAATCTTATGAGACTGCATTGTATATGCAGTCCATTATTGACCAAAGCATTATCATTATGTGCTGTATGACTGTTATGAGTGTACATATTCCCTGTGTTTTTTTTTTTTTGTTTTTTGTTTTTTGTTTTTTGTTTTTGTTTTTTTAGGAGACAGGGTCTTATTCTGTCATCCAGACTGGAGAGCAGTGGCGCGATCTTGGCTCACTGCAACCTCCGTTTCCTGGGTTCAAGCAATTCTTGTGCTTCAGACTCCTGAGTAGCTAAGATTGCAGGTGCCAACTTGCCCAACTAATTTTGGTATTTTTAGTAGGTAATGGGGTTTTGCCATGTTGCCTAGGCTGGTCTCAAACTCCTGACCTCAAGTGATCCACCCATCTTGGCCCCCCAAAGTGCTGAGATTACAGGCGTGAGCCACCACATCTGGCCCGTATTCTCTGTATGTAACATTTTATAAATATTATAGATGTTTATATGTAATATGCACAATGCTTCAGCAATGTCATTTTATTTTTAATTATTGTATATTTAAGCCCTAGCTTAAGCTTCTCTTCTTGAGTGAAGACACAAATACCTGAGTGAATTTGATTGATAATATTTTTTTTAATTTGACAATAGAAGCATCCTATTTCTTCTTAAATTTGTGTGGGAGATTTTATGGTATAGTAACATATAGCACTAACTATATGTATCTTTCTTTTTAGTAAAGCAAAACAGCCAGTGGAAATGTAGCCTCTGACAAATGTTGTTACTTTCTTAATAGGAAGGAGTAAGTTAAAGACAGATAATAAAAATTCCTTTCCCAGTTAATTTTGCTGGGTGTTTAAGATATAAGGAAGTTTTTTATTTTAGTGATTCCATTGTTTTAGAACTTCAAACAAACTGTATTTTCCCTCAGAGTTTTGTTTTGGGTGGATTTGTCAGTAGGGTATTATTAGTTTCCTTTTTATGCATTTGTTCAACAAATGTTTAATGAGCACCTATAAACCACAAGGAACCGTGCTAGGAATTGTGAATTTTGAAAATGTATCAGAGAAGGACTTTAACCTCTAGGAAGGCGTGTTCATAAAGTATCGTGAGACAGGTATGTAGACCCCCTCCCCTAATGTAGAGAACAAGTTCACATGTCGTAAGAGAGATTCAGTTAAACTGATATTGGAGTTGGGAGCATTCATAATAGTTGTGATCTAGTAGATTTACCTAAATTTGAGTTTAGATTTTAAGACACAGAGTCTTAGGGCTGCAATAACAAAACAAATATGGGCAAAGCCTGCCTGATATAGTCTGCACTGACTGTTGTTCCTTAACATTGTGCATTTAGTGTGCCTTCATATCCCCTGAGAACCTTGTGAAAGTGCAGATTCTGACTTAATAGGTCGGGTGTCACCCTGAGTTTGGGTGTTTCCAGCAAGCACTAAGGTGATGCTCCTGATGGAAGTCCATGGATCACGCTTTAAATAGCAAGATGGTGGACCACATTGTGTAAAACTTCTGGTGGCAGAGACGAATACAAATTCAGCTACTGTTTTCTTTCCCATCTTTGTTTTCCTCTCTTCTTACGCTTCTGTTTGCTTACATCTGTGTGCTAGTGGAGAGAGTTAAATCTTTTATTCATCATTTCGTTGTTTATTATAATAGTTGGGAGCTTAGCAATTGTGAGTCTAGTTTTAAAGCATTAATTTATTTATGAATTACTCTAATTTCTCCTCTTCCTGCTTGAAGAATGGTAAAACATCTACATTCACTTTGAATTAAATTCAGATTAGTTCAGGCAAAACAGCAGTTGAGAGTTTTAACAAATCTACTAAACCATTAAATCCATGGCACCTCACGACAGGAATTTACTAACATCTGGGTTTTCTTGAGAATTTAGATTTAAATCAAACTAGATGTTAATCTATTTATAAGGAAAAAGAAAGAAATTCCTCATTTCCCAGGTTCTGTTATGTCTCAGAATGTTTTTTCCTAAATATACATTCCAGAAATAGCCTCCTTCTACTCTTTTAACGTATATTTAGATGATATTCTCTCTTATGTCTTTTCCCAGGGAAACAATATTGAAAAGGATAATAATGAGGCAAGAAAATCATTGTGTGTTTTCATCTTTTCTAGTTAATTCATGAATTCAGAACTATACATGCATTCATAAACACGTGCTTGCACACACACAGACACGCATACACAAGACAAGAAGGTGGCGGTAAGAAAGAGATTGATTTAATTCTCTCACAATTTTCTATACTTTTCTTGGTTGCCTGTCATAGATAAAAACATTTTATCTTGATATTTAGTCATCCTTTAGCCTATAGAGTGAAGATGTAGAAATAATACTGGTAAAACTAAAGACAGGAGATTTAAAATATGAAAAGAAAATGGATTAAGAAAAACAAAGACCAAAAAAAGTTCTATATACAAGTACTATTTTGTATACCTAGTCTGATATAAGCAAAGAACCTATTTTGAGATACAACCATATCTCCTTTTAAAAACAATTTTTAAAGAAAAATTTAAAATATTTTATGTCTATAGCAGAAAATTTAGAAACTATAATTTCTCATATAAAAAAACTGTAATTTTTTCATATAAAAAATGAAAAAAAAAAAATAGCCTGGGCACTGTAGCTCACTCCTGTGATCCCAGCACTTTCGGAGGCCAAGGCTGGAGGATTGCTTCAGCCCAGGAGTTTGAGACTAGCCTGGGCAACATAGTGAGACCTTGTCTCTACAAAAAATAAAAACAATAACAAAATTGGCCAGGCCTGGTGGCCTGTGTCTGTAGTGCCAGCTACTTGGGAGGCTGACATGGGAAGAGCACTTCAGCCTGGGATGTGAGCTGTGATTGTGCCACGGCAGTTTAGCCTAGGTGAGTGAGTGAGACCTTGGGGGGCAAAAAAAAGAAAAGAAAAGAAAAAAATGAATTTTCCTTAGCACCACATCACACTTATTCCAAAATTGACCACATAGTTGGAAGTAAAACACTCCTCAGCAAATGTAAAAGAGCAGAAATTATAACAAACCGTCTCTCAGGCCACAGTGCAATCAAACTAGAACTCAGGACTAAGAAACTCACTCAAAACCGCTCAACTACATGGAAACTGAACAACCTGCTCCTGAATGACTACTGGGTGCATAACGAAATGAAGGCAGAAATGAAGATGGTCTTTGAAACCAATGAGAACAAAGACACAACATACCAGAATCTCTGGTACACATTTAAAGCAGTGTGTAGAGGAAATTTATAGCATTAAATGCTCATAAGAGAAAGCAGGAAAGATCTAAAATTGACACCCTAACATCACAATTAAAAGAACTAGAGAAGCAAGAGCAAACACATTCAAAAGCTAGCAGAAGGCAAGAAATAACTGAGATCAGAGCAGAACTGAAGGAGATAGAGACACAAAAACCCCTTCCAAAAAATCAATGAATCCAGGAGCTGGTTTTTTGAAAAGATCAACAAAATTGATAGACTGCTAGCAAGACTAATAAAGAAGAAAAGAGAGAAGAATCAAATAGACGCAATAAAAAATTAGATAAAGGGGATATCACCACCGATCCCACAGAAATACAAACTGCCATCAGAGATTACTATAAACACCTCTACGCAAATAAACTAGAAAACCTAGAAGAAATGGGTAAATTCCTGGACAAATACACCCTCCCAAGACTAAATCGGGAAGAAGTTGAATCCCTGAATAGACCAATAGCAGGCTCTGAAATTGAGGCAATAATTAATAGCCTACCAACCAACAAAAGTCCAGGACCAGATGGATTCACAGCTGAATTCTACCAGAGGTACAAGGAGGAGCTGGTACCATTCCTTCTGAAACTATTCCAGTCAATAGAAAAAGGGAATCCTCCCAATCTCATTTTAGGAGACCATCATCATCCTGATACCAAAACCTGGCAGAGACACAACAAAAAAAGAGAATTTTAGACCAATATCCCTGATGAACATCGGTGCAAAAATTCTCAATAAAATACCGGCAAACCGAATCCAGCAACACATCAAAAAGCTTATCCACCATGACCAAGTGGGCTTCATCCCTGGGATGCAACGCTGGTTCAACATACTCAAATCAATAAACGTAATGCACCATGTAAACAGAACCAATGACAAAAACCACATGATTATCTCAATAGATGCAGAAAAGGCCTTTGACAAAATTCAGCAGCCCTTCATGCTAAAAACTCTCAATAAATTAGGTATTGATGGGATGTATCTCAAAATAATAAGAGCTATTTATGACAAACCCACAGCCAGTATCATACTGAATGAGCAAAAACTGGAAGCATTCCCTTTGAAAACTGGCACAAGACAGGGATGCCGTCTCTCACCACTCCTATTCAACAGTGTTGGAAGTTCTGGCCAGGGCAACCAGGCAGGAGATAAAAATAAAGGGTATTCAGTTAGGAAAAGAGGAAGTCAAATTGTCCCTGTTTGCAGATGACATGATTGTATATTTAGAAAACCCCATCGTCTCAGCCCAAAATCTCCTTAAGCTGATAAGCAACTTCAGCAAAGTCTCAGGATACAAAATCAATGTGCAAAATCACAAGCATTCTTCTACACCAGTAACAGACAAACAGAGAGCCAAATCATGAGTGAACTCCCATTCACAATTGCTTCAAAGAGAATACAGCACCTAGGAATCCAACTTACACAGGATGTGAAGGACCTCTTCAAGGAGAACTACAAACCACTGCTCAATGAAGTAAGAGGACGCAAACAAAGGGAAGAACATTCCATGCTCATAGATAGAAAGAATCAATATCATGAAAATGGCCATACTGCCCAAGGTAATTTATAGATTCAATGCCATCCCCATTAAGCTACCAATGACTTTCTTCACAGAATTGGAAAAAAAACTACTTTAAAATTCATATGGAACCAAAAAACAACCCACATTGCCAAGACAATCCTAAGTCAAAAGAACAAAGCTGGAGGCATCACGCTACCTGACTTGAAACTATACTACAAGGATACAGTAACCAAAACAGCATGATACTTTTACCAAAACAGAGATATAGACCAATGGAACAGAACAGAGCCCTCAGAAATAATACCACACATCTATAACCATCTGATCTTTGACAAACCTGACAAAAACAAGAAATGGGGAAAGGATTCCTGATTTAATAAATAGTGCTGGGAAAACTGGCTAGCCATATGTAGAAAGCTGAAACTGGATCCCTTCCTTACACCTTATACAAAAATTAATTCAAGATGGATTAAAGACTTAAATGTTAGACCCAAAACCTTAAAAACCCTAGAAGAAAACCTAGGCAGTACCATTCAGGACATAGGCATGGGCAACGACTTCATGTCTAAAACACCAAAAGCAATGGCAACAAAAGCCAAAATTGACAAATGGGATCTCATTAAAGAGCTTCTGCACAGCAAAAGAAGCTACCATCAGAGTGAACAGGCAACCTACAGAATCGGAGAAAATTTTTGCAATCCACCCATCTGACAAAGGGCTAATATCCAGAACCTACAAAGAACTCAAATAAATTTACAAGAACAAAACCCTATCAAAAAGTGGGTGAAGGATATGAACAGACACATCTCAAAAGAAGACATTTATGCAGCCAACAGACACATGAAAAAATGCTCATCATCACTGGCCATTAGAGAAATGCAAATCAAAACCACAATGAGATAACATGTCACACCAGTTAGAATGGCGATCATAAAAAGTCAGGAAACAACAGGTGCTGGAGAGGATGTGGAGAAATAGGAACACTTTTACACTGTTGGTGGGACTGTAAACTAGTTCAACCACTGTGGTAGACAGTGTGGCAATTCCTCAAGGATCTAGAACTGGAAATACAATTTGATCCAGCCATCCTATTATTGGGTATATACCCAAAGGATTAGAAATCATGCTGCTGTAAAGACACATGCTCACATATGTTTATTGTGGCACTGTTCACAATAGCAAAGATTTGGAACCAACCCAAATGTCCATCAACGATAGACTGGTTAAAGAAAATGTGGCACATATACACCATGGAATACTATGCAGCCATAAAAAAGGATGAGTTCATGTCCTTTGTAGGGACATGGATGAAGCTGGAAACCATCATTCTCAGCAAACTATCGCAGGGACATAAAACCAAACACCACATGTTCTCACTCATAGGTGGGAGTTGAACAATGAGAACACTTGGACACAGGAAGGGGAGCATCACACACCAGGGCCTGTTGTGGTGTTGGGGGAGTGGGGAGGGATAGCATTAGGAGATATACCTAATGTAAATGACGAGTTGATGGGTGCAGCACACCAACATGACACATGTATACATATGTAACCTGCACATTGTGCACATGTACCCTAGAACTTAAAGTATTGAAAAAAATTAATTTTCAAAAAACAAAAATTTGCTTAATTTTTCCATCTTAATAATCATCATTATACATGTGTATATTTGGGATCATGCTCTGTATTCTTTAGTTAGCATTTTATTGTGTCTTTCTGGAGTTGATGGAGGTAGTCATTAGTATGTCTGTGAGCCCGGTGGAATGCTCACACCTGTAATCTCAGCCACTCAGGAGTCTGAGACGAGGGGATCACGTGGGGCCAGGAGTTTAAGACCAGCCTCGGCAACATAGGAAGGCGTTGTCTCTACAAAAATTAAAAAATTAACTGGGCATGATGGTGTGTGCCTATAGTCCCAGCTACTTGGGAGGCTGAGGCAGGGGGATCACTTGAGCCCAAGAGTTCAAGGCTATAGGGAGCTATGATCACACCACTGTACCACAGCCAGGACAACAAAATGAGGCTGTGTCTCTTAAACAATACACACACACACACACACACACACACACACACACACACACACAGAGTTATTGATTGGATAGGATGAGGGCAATGAATTTCTTGAATTGTTTTTTTCTGAAACATGACTAAAAACACTATAACCTAGTTTGGTGATTTGTAGGTAAAGTAGGATTTTTAAAATCACTTTTCTATATAATTGTGATGAAAAGTACTGAGGAATGAAATTGGCTTTGATTGGATTAAGTATCTGCTTTCTAACCAAAACATAGTCTAGTAGTTTTAACTCAGTTATTTATTCCATGTGTCATAATGCCCCAAATAACCAGGCCACTGCTACTGGCATTAAGGGTTGCCAGCGCCATGTGGAATAATATACAAATGCAAGGTGAAAGGAATTTCTGCACCATTTAAATTTTTTTCTCTCTCTTAAAGCAGAGCAAAATTTTTGCATCTAGTAAATGAATGTTATGAGAACTTAATTTTGAGAAAAAGCAATTTGATTCATAAAAACAGAATTTTGCTCCATTTCTTTGTCTTTTCTAATGCCAGGAGCCAGTCTGCTTATGATTGATATCAGGTTGTTAGCATGAGAAATAAAAAATTATAGAGTAAGGAGCGTAGGCCGGGCGCGGTGGCTCAAGCCTGTAATCCCAGCACTTTGGGAGGCCGAGACGGGCGGATCACGCGGTCAGGAGATCGAGACCATCCTGGCTGGCACGGTGAAACCCCGTCTCTACTAAAAAATACAAAAAACTAGCCGGGCGAGGTGGCGGCGCCTGTAGTCCCAGCTACTCGGGAGGCTGAGGCAGGAGAATGGCGTGAACCCGGGAGGCGGAGCTTGCAGTGAGCTGAGATCCGGCCACTGCACTCCAGCCCGGGTGGCAGAGCGAGACTCCGTCTCAAAAAAAAAAAAAAAAAAAAAAAAGTTATTGGCCGGGCGTGGTGGCTCAAGCCTGTAATCCCAGCAGTTTGGGAGGCCGAGACGGGCGGATCACAAGGTCAGGAGATCAAGACCATCCTGGCTAACCCGGTGAAACCCCGTCTCTACTAAAAAATACAAAAAACTAGCCGGGCATGGTGGCGGCGCCTGTAGTCCCAGTTACTCGGAAGGCTGAAGCAGAAGAATGGTGTAAACCCGGGAGGCGGAGCTTGCAGTGAGCCGAGATCCGGCCACTGCATTCCAGCCTGGGCGACAGAGCAAGACTCCGTCTCAAAAAAAAAAAAAAAGTTATTAAAATGATTTATTCAGGAAAAGTTCACTAGTGCATCGAGTCATTAGGTGGAAGGTTGAGAAAAGGTGAACTCTACACACAGGGAGACTAAGCTGTCACTGCCTTGACGCACTGGTTAATCTTAGCCTCTTTAAAAGTGAGAAAACCAAGGACCAGGCACAGTGGCTTATGCCTGTAATCCCAGCACTTTGGGAGGCCAAGGCGGGTGGGTCACTTGAGGCCAGGAGTTTGAGACCAGCTTGGCCCACATGGTGAAACCCCTTCTCTACTAAAAATACAAAAATTAGCCAGGCGTGGTGTTGCACGTCTATAATCCCAGCTACTTGGGAGGCCGAAGCACCAGAATGACTTGAACCCGAGAGGTGGAGGTTGCAGTGAGCCAACACTGCACCATTGCACTCCAGCCTGGGCAACAGAGTGAGACCCTGTCTCAGGAAAAAAAAAAAAGGGTAGAAAACCAGACATTATATTATATGCTCTCAGATGTGAGGCAATGTCAGTTACACAACACCATTAATAATTATTTTTACCTAAAAATGAAAATTGAATACATTCAAGTCTGTAAAGCTAATATTCAGTATCAGCACAAACAAAAAGCAAGAGATATAGAGAAACAAGTTGAATTTTATCATGAAGAAGCAAACATACAATCCAGAATGTGAATCATTGTATGGAATAATGGATTTCCTTTAAAAAAAAATCACTGGCATTCAAAAAGGGTACATTGGAGGAGGCAAGAGGCTTTTCTCTAGATTAGTAGGGGATGAAAGGATCTAACAAATAAGTACAGAGTATGGGCACTTTTGTATTTTGATTCAAATAAAGTAGCTGTAAAAAATAAACTTTGATACGAATGGGGAAATTTGAATATGGACTATATTGATATCGAGAAATTAGTTAATTTTGTTACAATTTACATTGTTGAGAAGTGCTCTTTTTTGGAGATGCATAAGGAAGCATGTATAAGGGTGTAATGACGTGATGTGTGGAATTTTAAATGATGGCAAAACGTATAATGTACATAGGAATAAAATATATACACATCTTTCATGGAGGAAAATATAACGCTTTGTTAGAAGCCTTTTAAGGAGACCTAAAGAAATAGATAAACACACTGACAAGTTTTCAATTTAACAGTAATGCAAAAGTGATACACATTCAGTAAAACCATACTTTGAATTTTGATCTTTTTCTGTGGTATGTAGTATGATACTGTCTTGTGATGCTGGGCAGTGGCAGTGAGCCACAGATCCCAGTTAGTCACACAACCAGAGAGTAAACAACTGATATTTTCCAGATTAGGTGTTTTAAATGCATTTTGGACTTAGGATATTTTCAACTTATGGTGGGTTTATTGGGATATAGCCAATGGTAAGTTGAGGAGCATCTGTAGTATGTTAAAGAATTGAAAGATCCAAAAGCATGAATTTTTTCCCAAACTGATATTGCTTCAGTGTAATTGGAATGAAAATCCCAGAGGCTGCTGTTGGGTTTTTTGTTGCTGTGGTTGGTTGGTTGGTTTGGTTGGTTGGTTTGGTGGAACTTGACTGGCTAGTTCTGAAATTTCTATGAGAAGCGTAAAGCGCCAAGAATAGTCAAGACAGGTTTGAAGAAGAAAAAGGTAGGGAGCCTTGCCTTACTAATTACTTCTTGTAAAGGTATAGTAATTAAGGTGGTATAGATCTGGCACAGAAATATACAAACATAGCCACAAAACAGGTACACATGTATATAGAAACTTTGTACATGCCAGAAGTGGCAATGCATGTAAATATTCCTGGGAAAATTCATTCTGAATACTTATAAAAAAAGAAATTTTATTCTTATCTTATACCAGACCCCTCAAAATAGAAGTATGTTCTTACCTCATAATATATACAACATTGGTTTCAGATGGATTAATGACTACAACGTGAAAGACAAAGTTAACGTCGTTTTAGGGGAATATCTTTATGAACTTGGGATGGACAAGATTTTGTGGAAATGTCACAAAGTTGTATATTATAAAGGGGAAGATTGATACATTTGAAACAAGTAAAAATTTTAAGCTGGACATGGTGACTCATGTCTGTAATCCCAGCACTCGGAGGTGGAAGCCAGTGGATTGCTTGAGTCCAGGAGTTCAAGACCAGCATAGGCAACATAGTGAAACCTCGTGTCTACTAAAAATTAGTGGGGTGTGGTGGCACGTGCCTGTAATTCCAGCTATTCAGGAGGCTGAGGTGGGAGAATCACCTGAGCCTGGGAGGTCAAGGCTGCAGTGAGCTGAGATTGTGCCACTGCACACTAGCCTTAGCGACTGAGTGAGATCCCATCTCACAAAAAAAAAAAAAAAAAAAATGGAATTCTATCAATGAAAAGATGTAAAGATATCATAGACTAGAAGAAAATACTTATATAACATATAACGGACGGATAAAGTATTGTTATCTGTAATGTATAAAGAATACCTACAAGTCGTTAAGAAAAAGATACCTTAATTTTAAAAATGTACAAAAGACACAAATAGCTATTTCACAAAAGTGGAAACGGGAATGACCAAAAACTGTATGATAAGATATTCAGCCAAGGTGGTTAAATGCATTTGACATGCATTTTAAAACTATAATGAGGTACTATTTTTTTTTTTTGTACCCGATTGGAAACATTTAGAAAGTACCATGTGTTAATGGATGTGAAGAGGTATAATGGCCACTGTTAAGCACAGCTAGGAAGAGTATAAATTAATATAGCTTCTTAGAAAATAAAATAAGGTGTACCTACTGTGTTTCCTAGCAATTTAGTTCCTAGGTCTATACCTTAGAGATCTCCTTGCCCAGGTAAATCAGAGTACACCTAGCAGCATTATTTAAAATAGCAAGAAAATGGAAATAACCCGATTGTGATCTTCAGGGGAGTGGATTAAAATAATTGCCATGTATTATTTCACACCTCAGTGAAAGTGAAGAGGATTAAAAGATACATTACACTCTGAATGGTCTAAGTCTCGAAACCTATTGAAAGGGAATAATACTGAATATCATTCTGTACTAAAAAGAAAAAGGAATAAGTATTTATCTTTATAAAGCTCAAACACATGTAAGCTATAAATGAACAGCTCATATATATATATGTAGCAAAACAATAATAAAAGCAAGGGGATTTTAAACATAAATGTCGAGATATAGGTTGTTCTTATTAATGGAGGATAGACCAATAGTAGAGAGAGGCACAACAGGGAGCTTCAGAAGTGAATATAATGTTCCATTTCTTAAGCTAGGTTTCTAGATTTTTATGTCGTTATTTTCATCTACATCTACATTATATACAGTGTATTGCATGTTTGAAATGTTTAATAATGGTAACATTAGAGTTGTTTTACAAAACTTTCTTTTTCTATCAGCCATTCTAACATTTCCGTACATCGATGTCAGGAGACTGCTTCCCTGTTTCCAAAATCTCTGACTTGGTTTCTTTTTAGTCATTTCAGATTATCCCATGCCTTTCTTTTGTTTTATGATTTCATTGTTCTTCATAGAGTACATGCTGAAATACATGTTCTTTATGGGAAAACTTATTTTTGAAAACAAATGTGCTACCATTGACAGTAAAGAATTTGGAATTGTGGAAAAATTTTACAGTATATATTTATTTGTTGGTTTTCAACGACTCCTTATTGTCACTGGTGTAAGTCTCTAAACAAACATATTGTTTCTGTGCATGCATATGCAAAGCTTGATTCTTCTCCTTCTGTCATTAGGCAAGTGAAAGACCAGAATAAGAAGGTAGCAAATCTGAAGCACAAGGAACAGGTGGAAAAAAAGAAGAGTGCACAAATGCTGGAGGAGGCTCGGCGACGGGAGGACAACCTCAACGACAGCTCTCAGCAGCTCCAGGTTAGAACACAAGGAGAACCGGAAAGGATGGGGTGAAGAGATTTGATCCATAATCGCATGTTGTTTTCCTCTTCATCTTTATCCTCCTCTTTTTTTTCTTTCTAACCCTGCTTGCTGCCTTCCTCTCAGACCAACTGTTTAGCAATGAAGGAATGGCTTTAAATAGAAAATGCAAGTTTTATTCCACAGCTTTATGAGGACACCTCAGCATAGGAGAAAGTTCATCTTGCTTCAAGCTGATGACACGTAATTGGTAAGTTCAATGACAGTTTAATGAGTGGGTTATATTAGGCTTCAGGGTTGTCAGTGTACTTCTCTGCCAGTTCCGTCCATTACAATGGATTGCTAATCTTAGTTTGTGTCTTTCTTCCTTTTTTCCATTCTTCCTCTTTTCCTTCTAACCTCCCTCTATCTTTCCTTCCTTTCCTCTTTTTAAATATTCAATTTAGCAAGAATATTTTACAGTCATACAGAATGTGACATATAAACTGTATTTTTTCACTTCAGTGGAGTGATCATTGATGCCTAAACCTGATTATTCACAGATTAAGTAAACCAGGCTCAATAACAGCAGTAGCAGCTACCGTATCATAAGTGCCAGTTAGGTCCTCAGTATTTGAAAGTAGGCTCTGGTCATTGGTTTTGTTCTAACCTTCACGGTAATCCAAGTGGAGCAGGTGGTATTGTATACATTTTGCACCGGGGAAAATAGATTGAGAGACATTGCGTTACGTACATAAACGCACACAACTTCCGAATGGCTCAGCCATGATTTTAACTGGGACTCCCTGAATCTGTGGACTGTCCTCTTTGTCTTGATCATAATGCTTCAGAATGAAGGTTTAGATTATAGGGAAGAATACCGTAAACGCGCTGGAGTCTCTGAAACTCATGCTGAGTCTAAGCCACTGCCAGATGGTTTTTCTCTAGTTAACAGTTTCTGATTGGGTCTGATACTGTGTATGTGCCACAATTACAATCTTTACTGGAGAGATTCGGAGGAGTTACTACGCAGAAGCCATTTTGAAGCTTTATAACAAATTGATTTAACATGTGAAGAAGAGTCTACTTTTTACTTATTTTTCTCATTCCTCTTTTATGTAACTTTTACTGATTATATTTATAGAAAAAGTCTAAAATTTCCTCAAATGCACCAAATTTTGAAAAAAGCAGCACGCCAGTTTTGCTCATCCTTGCCAATAAGTTAATATTGGCAGTTTTCTCCTCTTTCTGTTATTCCTCCTTTTTTTTGTTAACAAAATACAAATCTGATGAGTGGAAAATATTTCATTTTGTGTTAATTTACATTTCTCTGATTACCAGTGACATTGTTTTTTCAAGTGTTGAATTTTCTTTTGTTTGTTAATGTAATTTAAATCTCTCTTCCATTGTTAGCTTTTCCTCCCATAAATGTTCTGCTTAGTTCATCCCCATTTTGAGAGTATGTGTTTACACATAAATACTTGTAAGTTGTTCTGTGCTTTCGTATTTTTACCTTTACTTTTTAATTCATTTTATGGTATTTGTGTGGTGAGGATATTTTTTCTTTATTGCTAACAACTTCACTAGAATGTTTATAGGGAATTATTTCATTGCTCACAAACTTGAATTGATGTCTTTATATTTTATGAAATTGATGATTAGTCTGTTTCTAGGATTTCAGTTTAACCTTCGTTCTTGAACTATGGCCACATTGTTGTTTAATTGTAGAAAATATTTATTTTATGATAAGGCAAGCCCCTCTTTATGTTAATGCCTTAACTGTTTCATTATCTTCCCCCTCTCATCATCTAATGTTTTCTGTTAGCAATCTGTCTTTATGAACCAAAAATACTCTTCTAATCTTCTGTCAGTTGTTTTAACACCAAAGGTGCTTTCATATGTAATCTCTTATTTCCTTTTTATATAAACTAAAAGATAAATAAGATAGATTATATTATTTGTATTTTACATATAAGGAAAACTAATTTAGAGTGGATGACTGACTTCCCCAAATTGTCTAAGTAAATGATAAGTATCAAAGTTACGAAAAAGATAACTGATGGCCATGTGCAAGTTACACAGAGATGTAATTCATTCAAATACTGTGAAAAGAGCACTGGACTACAAGTTAGGATACTTAGGATCTGATCTCAATTCTTTTACTAACTACTCAGTTACTTAAGTATATTTCTGTTTATTTATTTATTTACTTATTTTACAGACAGTCTCACTCTGTCACCTAGGCTGGAGGGCAGTTGTGTGATCCTCGTGTCTCAGCCTGCCGAGTAGCTGGGACTGCAGACCTGTAATTTTTAAATTTTTTGTAGAGACCAGGTCTCACTATGTTGCCTTAGGCTGTTCTCCAACTCCTGGCTCCACACAAACCTCCTGCGTCAGCCTCCCAAAGTGCTAGGATTATAGACATGAGCCACTGTGCCTGGCCCCGTTAATCATATTTAGAGATCACAATCTGGGTATTAGGGGTACTCCCTACCACTGGATTGTCATTTACAACAACATAATTAAGAAATACAGCCGGGCATTGTGGCTTATGCTAATCCTAGCGACTCGGGAGGTGAGGGACGGAGGATCACTTGAGACTAGGAGTTCAAGACCAACCTGAGCAACATAGTGAGACCCTGTCTCTAAAAAAATTTAAGAAATTAGCCTGGCAGGATGGTGTACCTGTACGGTCCCAGCTACTTTAGAGGCTGAGGCTGGAGAATTGCTTTATCCGAGGAGTTCAGGGTTGCAGTGAGCTATGATTGTGCCACTGTACTCCAGCATATGTGACAGGACAAAACCCTGTCTCTGAAATAAATTAAACAAAAATAAAAGAAGTTAGGAATTCTTGGAGAAATTACTCATTCCAGGATTAGAGCAAGAAATGTACGGGATAAACCTAAATTAGTAGTTCTCAAACGTGTGTGCATTGGAGTTCCATGGAGGGCTGTTACAGATTGCTGTCTCCTATCCCTAGGGGTTTTGATTCAGTAAGTTTGGGGAAAGCCCCGGGAATTTGCATTTCTAATAAGTTCCTGGGTGACGATAACATTCCTGGACGAGGAACCACATTTTGAAAAATCACTGCCCTATAGCATCATGTGATACGAAAAATTGAGAACCTGTCAAAGACTGCTGGGGTCATGTAAGGATGGACACAGGAGCAAGAATGAAGGGGCTTTCATTGGCCTAGGACAGACAGCTGGAGCATAAGAAAGACTGATGAGTAAGTTGTTTAAAACAAAGTATTTTTAAATCTGGCAACTTCATGATGAGACTCTAAAAGTACTTTGGAGATTGCTGGGGCACCAGTGCCCTAACACTGGGATTTGCTTTTTAAAATTCCAGTGGTAGTAGGGGAAGCGTTGGCCATTTTTTGATAGGTTAGTGAAGCTGAGTGACGGTGACATGGGGTTTATGATATTATCTTCCCTATACTTTTGCATGTTTGAAATTGTCCCTAATAAAATGCTGAAAAAGAAAGATATCACTTAACCACTTGAAACTTTCATATCTCTAAAATGAGTCTTAAGAGAGATAAGACTTCACTCCTTAGACTTTAGTGTGCCTTTCAGTTCTGAACTAGCTTTTTAACCATATTTACATAGCCCTGGAATGGAGCCTTTGACTCTGGCTTCATTTCTTAGCCAAACTCCTTATTTGTGTTTTCCCTTTACTTGAGAAATATTTCCTATATTTTCCAAGTAACTTCTTTTTTCATATCTTTGCTTGAATTTCATGGAGTTGGTTTCTTCTGGTTTTAAACTGAAGGTCATATACCTTGGCTTTTGTTTAAAAATTATAACTTTTAATTAACGTACTAGAAAAATAATCCATAATATTTATTGTTTACATCCCGCTACATTTTCTTTTAAACTTTAATTTTACTTACTTGTAATACTAATACATATATACACTCTTTTGTATTTTGCTTTTTAAAAACTTTTTATCGTTTAAGCATTTCCGTGAGTTACATGTTTTATATTGATGCTTGTAGTTACTATTCTCAGCTGACTCCAGAGTTCAGTAGCTTTACACACGTTCCTCTTTTTCTGGACATTACCTAATTTTCTGTTTTCACCGAGCAAATTTGTACAGATGAATTGTACCCAATTTGGTGATTTCCGTTGGTGATTTCTCAGAGCAAACTTAAAGTATATGAAGTGTTGTAGCTTTTCTTAAATTTCTGTTACCAAAGATGAGCTAATTTAGAGAACCCGCAGCAGTTTGCAGGCATTCTGTTTTCCCCGTAGCCACTTCGGTTCTATTTAATTTTCTGCTCGTTTTACACATATATAATGGCGCCTTCAAGTTGTCATATTTCATTTCTTCAGTGACACTGTCCGTTTTTCACATGTAATGATTTATTATCTGAAATTTCCGTGTCACATTTTAATTACATTTGCTACCTATCATGAAGATCTTTGCATATCACCTACTTTGGATTGCTGTGTTATAAATGACATTGAGGAATGATGATTGTTGCGTATTTTTTCTCTTTCAGTCATCTTTCTTTTGAAATTTATTAGATTGTGTTGTTTAAACCTCTTTTCAAAAAAAATCTTTTAAATTGCTTACCTTGTCCTTTCTAGGCTGTTTTTTCACTTAATCTCCCATTTGCAACACAGTTAAACTTATTAGTTTCTTTGAGTTCTTTAGCTGTGTGTATGTGTTTGTTTCTTGTAAGTATTCATTGCTTTAGTGCATGTGGAGTTTATTTTATATATCTTATAAAACATAAATTTAAAGTACTCTTTCTTTACCCTGATACCCAGTTCTCCTGGTAGCACTTAGTAAATAGTTATTCTTTAAAAAATTTTTTTAAATCTACTTAATCATATGCTAGATAATCACATAGAAGTTTCCATTTCATTCTAGATTCATTGTTTTGTCTTTAATCCAATTGTTTTTTTTTTTAAACGGAGTCTCTTTTGCCCTGTCCCCAAGCCTGGAGTGCAGTGGTGTGATCTCAGCTCGCTGCAACCTTCACCTCCTGGGTTCAAGTGATTCTTCTGCCTCAGCCTCCCAAGAAGCTGGGATTACACACCTGGCTAATTTTTTTGTATTTTTAGTAGAGATGGGGTTTCACCATGTTGACCAGGCTGGTCTTGAACTCCTGACCTCAGGTCATCCACCGACTTTGGCCTCCCAAAGTGCTGGGATTACAGGCGTGGGCCCAGCCTTTCTGCATTTCTTTTGCACTTTGTTTACAAAGTCAGTAGGTCATCTTCAACATCATTAACTTTATCTCCAAACTTTTTTTCTAGGTAAATTTACCAGTTTTTTCAACAAGCTTTGAAATATCATTTGAGTCTCTTTAGTTTGTTAAAATAACTTAAAGAATATTATCACTTGTAATTTATTCAGTCATCTGCAGCCAGGAACTAAATTCATTCCTTTTTTTATTCCTATCTATGTTTATTATTTATCATGTTAAAGATTTAAGGAATATAAAATATTTTCTAAAGAAAGCTAATATCCAGATTACAACCAAATTATTAAAGATTTCTGGTAAATCATAGAGAAGAGTAAATGAAACTTCAAGGCATAAAATAGTTGAAAAAAGTATTAGCAAATGCTCTTTATTGTATTTGCCTATAAAATAATGTTTCTCCGGATGAAAACTGAGACAAATTCCTTACAGAGCTCCTGTCTCTAAAGGTTGTGAGCATTAATGAGATGACACATGTAAAAGCTTCTATAAGAGCAAATGTTAACAGGACTGGACTAGGGAGTAGTAACATAACAGGTACAGTGGGCCCTCCATACCCATAGGTTCTGCATTTTTGGACTCAGCCAATGGTGGATTGACAATATTATGGAAAAAACCACCAATAAAACAGAATAATAAAACAATAAAAAATAAACAAAATAATATACCAGCTGTTTACATAGTGTTTACACTGTATTGGGTATGAGAAGAAATCAAGAGATTTAAATTATATGCGAAGATGTGCATAGATTATCTGCAAATACGATAACATTTTATATCAGGGACTTGAGCATCTGTGGATTTTTATATTCCAGGGGAGTTTTAGAACCAATCCCCAGAAGATACTGAGGTGCTACTGTAGGGATGTAATGAAACGTGAGAGATTCTAGAATTTTCCTATAAAAGGAGGCATTCACTTCATTAGGAGGGAACTTTTAATTTTTCCAGTAGGATTTTGTGAGAAATTTGCCTCATGTTACTTCATTTCGAGCAGTGGTTCTCAATTAAGGCTCAATTTTGGCCCTAAGGAGTATTTGGCACTGTCTGGGGACGTTTGCAACTTGAGAGGCGCTGCTGTCACCTAGTGAGCAGCGTGCTGGGACGCTGCTAAATATCCTGTAGTTCGCTGCGCTGTCACCTAGTGAGCAGCGTGCTGGGACGCTGCTAAATATCCGGTAGTTCGCTGCGCTGTCACCTCGTGAGCAGCGTGCTGGGATGCTGCTAAATATCCGGTAGTTCGCTGCGCTGTCACCTAGTGAGCAGCGTGCTGGGATGCTGCTAAATATCCTGTAGTTCGCTGCGCTGTCACCTAGTGAGCAGAGTGCTGGGATGCTGCTAAATATCCTGTAGTTCGCTGGATAGCCCCCACAGCAAAGAGTTATTCGGCCCACACTGCAAATAGTGCTGAGTTTGAAACCACATTTAGAAACACTTTGAACACCAGTTCTTTATCCAGAGTGTTACTGTGGATGAAGTTTTCATGATTAGCTTTGGAAACCTAATACGTATGGCCATATTTATATTTTTTTCTATGTAGAGCTAAGACCAGTGCTATTAAGTTAAAACTCTGTAGTGGCAGTGCCACAGTACCAAATAATATTGCCCCGGTACATAGTTTTCTGGTACCGTACGCTAATGTGATGTGAAATAACGCTAGGAGCGTTGTAGTGAGTGAGTAATTTACATAACATACACATTAACATCATTCTCAGGCACATAATTCCAGATTGAAGTTAGCATACCATGTGATTCAAGTATTCTGTATTACTGTGAAAGAAGACTTGGTGCTCTAGAACTATTTAATATTTGTCACACCAAAGTTGTAATCGAATGACTTTGGTTATATTTGGTGTGTCATAGAATAGTAGAATAGCAATTAATTCTGTCTTCTTCTTTTAAACATTTTTATCACAGTGTTTTGTGTTTTAAATTTCTGGCTATTTAGGTGATCTGTTGATGTTTTCATGAAATAGGAGAAGTAAAGGGAAACATTACTACCTTATTTCTGTTTTTTGAAGGAATTATTTTAGTATTTCTATCTTAAGTATAATAATTCTGGGATTAAAATATTTATTAAGTGTTTTATACTTAATGGTTGTTGGTTTATTTTATTTTATTTTATTTTTCTTTTTAGAGAGGTTCTTGCTCTGTCACCCAGGAAGGAATGCAGTGGTGTGATCTCAGCTCACTGCAGCCTCTTTCTACCAGGTTCAAGTGATTCTCATGCCTCAGCCACCCGAGTAGCTGGGATTCCAGGCATGTGCCACTATGCCTGGCTAATTTTGTGTGTTTTTATTAGAGATGGGGTTTCACCATGTTGACCAGGCTGGTCCTGGCATCATGTGATCTGCCTGCCTCGGCCACCAGAAGTGCTGGGATTACAGGCATGAGCCAGCACACCTGGCCCTGTACTTAATGTGTTTGTTTGTTTTGAGACGGAGTCTCGCTCTGTCGCCCAGGCTGGGGTGCAGTGGCGCGATCTTGGCTCACTGCAAGCTCCGCCTCTGGGTTCACGCCATTCTCCTGCCTCAGCCTCCCGAATAGCTGGGACTACAGGCACCCACCACCACACCCGGCTAATTTTTTGTATTTTTAGTAGAGACGGGGTTTCACCGTGTTAGCCAGGATGGTCTCGATCTCCTGACCTCATGGTCCGCCTGCCTTGTGTATTTTGTACTTCAATAAATGGAATTATATTTATTCTTTTTCACTTCTTTTGTTGATTATGATTTGTGAGATTCATTTGTATTAGTTATATGTATCATCCACACCTTTATTGTCCTTGTACTGTGTTTTTTATTTAATTCAGAATTCCACATTTATATTGAAAGTCTTCTGAAAAGACAACTTGATTTCTTTTCAATTTTCCATTCTTTGAATACTTCAGATGGTACCAAGAGTAATTCCTTTTGACAGAAAGTGAGTTTGGAAGTAAGTGGTTACTTTGCTGTTTGTTTGTTTTTGGTTCAACACATTAATCATGTTCTGATTAGATTAAACACTGTCTTACATGTGCAATGAAAATGATACCTAAAAAATTGAGAGAATCTGAGGATCCCAGAGATTCTAAACACCTTTTTGTCATTTATCATGGCCTTCGATGGGAATACTCTTCCTTATGATGTCACATTGCCACTGAGTTGTATCCTATTTGTACCTTTGTGTTTTGGACAGTTAGTTACTGTGAATTGTAGTAACTTATTTCACAGTTTTTGGTCTCAAAAGCCTCTTTACATTTAAATATTTTTAAAGTTCCCAAAGTGATTTTTTTTTTCTTTTTTTAAATAGAGACTGAGTCTTACTGTGTTGCCCAGGCTGGTCTCGAACTCCTGGCCTCAAGTGATCTCCCACCTTTGCCTCCCAGGATGCTGGGATGATAGGCATGAGCCACTGCACCAGGCCTCAAAGTGATTTTTTTATATGGGTTATATATGATATACATGTGTAGATCTTTAGAGGCAGCTATCCCATGTCTAGATTTATATGCGTATACATGTCCAAAAATATAAAAATACATATATACAAGGTGACTTACAACATTATTCCTAATTGCAAAATTTTGAAAACCTAATTGCCTATAGGTAGGAGAGTGCTTAAATTCATCGTGGTGAATCTACACAAAAGAGACTGGCAGTTTTAAAAAAGAAATGAAATGTGTGAGCAAAAAAAGATAGTATTTTAATCATAGAATAAAATATATATCCATGTTTATATGCTGATATAAACAAGTAATCAAATACATAAATAAATGGCATATGGACAGACGGCTCTTTCTCATAGAAGAATTTCAATTAACAAGTATAGATGGGAATAAACCAAAAGAAAATCACCATGAGACAAACTGATGGTTGTGAAAATTAGTGTGTGAAAGTTTGAGGTTAAACATGACTTTCATAGTCTCAAAATGTTTTCCCCAAGGTGTTTGTTTATTTTAACAGAAGACTGTAACGTTTCAGTGAAGAAACCTACCAGGCCACCTTAACAAAGTGTTTAGAGTTAACATTACCAGTAATACAGAGACATGAACCTCCGGAACGAACCCCTTGATACAAGGCACTGAGAGGGACACAGTATCATTTCTGTGTTATTCTCTCTGAAAATGCGTAACCTCATTCCAATAATGAGAACATGCCACACAGACGCAAATTCTGGGACATTTTACAAAATAACTGAGCAGTACACTTTAAATATGTCAAGATGATGAAAGACAAGGAAAGACTGAGCAGTTACAGATGGATTTGAGGGGAAATGTCAGCTAAATGAATTGTGGGATCTTGGACTAAAGCAGATTTCAGGAAAGGAAACAGAGAATTGTCTGGGTATAGTGGTGCGTACCTGTAGTCCCGGCTACTGGGAGGCTGAAGAGGGAGAATCACTTGAGTCCAGGAGTTTGAGGTTGCAGTGAGCCCTGTTTGGACCACTGCACTTCAGCCTACAGGACAGAGTGAGACCCTAAGAAAAAAAAAAAAATCCAGAAAGAAAGGACATTGGTGGAAAAACAATGAAAGTAAGGTTCGCAGGTTGGTAAATAGCATTGAACCAATGTTAATTTCCTAGTTTTGATCATTTTACTATAGTTTTGTAAGCTGTTAACATTACAGGAGCCTGAATAAGGAGTAGATGGGCACTGTTCTGTTTTTGCGGCTTTTCTGTATGTCTGTAATTCGTTCAGAATAAAAGTTTTATTTAAAAAATGTATTGACACTCTGTTTCTCAGCATTTTTAATCACCCACTTCACTTTGCCATCCCTTTGAAATAAGTACGCTTTTGAATTTAAAGATGGCTTACTACCAAAATTAACGTTACAGGGTAGTTAGCTCAGGCATTTTTCCTGAACTTAGGGATGCAGATATTATGTTCTCATATTGTTGACTTCCTAAAACCATAGTTTAATTAAGAATGTAGCTGATCAGGCCGGGCACGGTGGCTCATATCTGTAATCCCAGCACTTTGGGAGGCCGAGGCTGGCGGATCACCTGAGGTTGGGAATTCAAGACCAGCCTGACCAACATGGGGAAACCCCGTCTCTACTAAAAATACAACATTAGCCGGACATGGTGGCACATGCCTGTAATCCCAGCTACTCGGGAGGCTGAGGCAGGAGAATTCCTTGAACCTGGGAGGTGGAGGTTGCAGTGAGCCGACATCATGCCACTGCACTGTAGCCTGGGCAACAAGAGCAAAACTCCATCTCAAAAAAGGAAAAATAAAAAAGATGTAGCTAATCAAGTTGATCATTCTAAAGATTTGACTCAAATCCTCAAGCCATGATGATGTAATATGGCTATTATCAGTAGAGTTACACCTAGGCCTAGAGATGAACCTTGACCTGTCTGTATCCTTCAAGTATAGGTTTAATTTTACTCATTTTTAGACATACTTGAGATGTCTTTCATTTTTTCAATATAAATGTATTGAATGCTGTCTAAGCACTGTTGCTAATCTTTGGTTATACAGTGGTGAAAAGACATGTTCTCTGCCCTTCTGGAACATTGTCTCATGGAAAAACAGTAAAACTAAACAAATAAGTAAATATCAACCAGGGTAAGTACTACAAAGAAATAAACAGGACCCTGTGATAGATGATGGGGGAGGGAAATATTTTGGGCAACAAATTTAGGTAGTGACATCAGAAGAGTCCTCCCAAAGGATATGACATTGAGATCTGAAAAAGCCATATGAAAAGCGGAGAAAGTGTTTAAAATTGAGGTTATCCATACGACAATGAAAAGCTTGGCATTTTCAAAGTAGAGAATAGGTAAGGATTAGGTCAAAAGGGACCTTAGAGGCCATGAAAAGTTATTTAGATTTTACAAGCAGTGAAACATTCTACGCGAAAAGTTGACAGGATCTGATTTGCATTTTCAGGATACTGTTTTTTGCAATATTTGGAGAATGATTGGAGTAGGACAAGAGTCATACAGAAAGTGTTTGCTCACTATTTCATGCCTTTTTGTGCTGGGCAGTTTTCTATGCTAGAAATAATGTTGCACAAGACAAGCTTCGTACTCTCAAGAAGCTCACATTCTGGTAAGGCTCTGTGAGAGTGGTGGAGAACGGTTTTTATTTATATTAAAAAAAATTTTTTTTAGAGACAGTCTCGCTCTGTCACTCAGGCTAGAGTGCAGTGGCATGATCATAGTTCACTGCAGCCTCACACTCCTGGACTTAAGCAATTCTCCTGCCTCAGCCTCTGGAGTAGCTGGGACTGTAGGGGTGTGCCACCACACCTGGCTAATTTTTTTTTTTTTTTTCTTATTTTAAGTAGAGACTGAGTCTTGCTATGTTGCCCAGGCTGGACTTGAACTCCGGGCCTCAAGCAGTCCTTCTGCCTTGGCCTCCAAAATGCATGGATTATATTTTACATTACTTACTACAACTTTTTATTTCTGCTGAATGTCAAAAGATGTGTTATAATACAAGTACAGTAATTTTAATTATAGTAATTGCTGTACACAGAACTGAAATTAGGTAAATTCCAGCAACAGCAAGAACCTTTAAAACGTATAGAAGCCGAGTCTTAGCTGATTTGACTGTTGGTGATTTGGGGATTTAAAAAAGCTTTCTCTTGAAAGCCTACCCATCTTTTAAGGGTCAGATGCTTTTTCTTGTGAAGCTGCTTAAATCCTCACAGTTGGAATTAATCATACCTTCCTTTGTAATTTCATTCGTTTGTGTCTGCATTGATTTTGGGATTTATTTTATATTACTTTGTATTATATACTACTTGTGTGCTGGTTCCTCCACATACTTGAGCTTGGGAATCATGTCTTGGTATTTTACATATAGTTGGTACTTCATAAATGTTTATAGATTTTAATTGTATCTATCGATGTCAAGACCTTTCAGTCACATGCATCTTAGCCTGGTCTCTTAGTCTGTTTGGGCTGTTATAGTAAAATACTGTAAACTGACTAGCTTATAAACAATAGAAATTTATTTCTCACCGTTCTGTGCCTGGAAAGTCCAAAATCAAGGAAGCAGCAGGTCTGGTGTCTGGTACAGGCGCACTTTCTGGTTCATAGGTAGCACCTTCTTTTTGTGTCCTCACATGGTGGAAGGGGCAAGGCAGCTCTTTGCAGTCTCTTTTATAAGGGCATTAATGCCATTCATGAGGGCTCTGCTCTCATGACCTAATGACCTCCCAAAAGCTCCACCTCCTAATACCATCACATTGGTGATTAGATTTCAACATACGAATTTTTTGGGGGGCACACAAAATTCAGATTCAGATTCTGATTCTGATCTGATCTGATTCAGATCATTGCACCTGGCATTTGGAGCCTCCTATGAAACCAAGCTCTCTGTTTTTAACCTCATCTTTAGGTTGGATGCATGGCTTCTCTGTTTTACACAAGCTGACAGTGTTGGTGTTCTTTGAATATAACATGTTGTTTTCCTAATGTATACTCTTCTACTTACGCAGAATCTTTTTCCTGTGGATTTCCAGTTTTACTACATAAAGATTCTGCCTTAAAATCAACTTTTGTTGATGAACTCTACCTGGACTTGTTACTTTCTTACCCATTATTCCTTAGCCTGTATGTTTAATCGTGCTTTATTGTTGACATACTTTTCAATACATTGTTTTATAATTGCCTGTGTGACTTAACCAATTTAATTTTCCCTTCTCAACTAGTTTATGTATGCCTTAAGTGAAGAATTGCTTTAAAGTTTCTTTTTAGTTTTTCTTAAACATTGTTTTACATAGGTTCATTAATTATAGCTGTACTTATTGAGTTATAAATAATAAAATTTAATTTAGTTATAATTTTTTTGAAATGGAATGATATTCAGTTCAGCATCCTAATAAATATTCTTTAAAATTCCGTAGGCTGTCCTTTAAGAGCCTTGTATGTTTTAACACGGGAAATGCCATCTTCCCTTAGTTGAGAATATTAATTCTTTGAGCAGTAACACTCAGATATACCTTTCGGCAAGGCTGTAATTTTTAGTCACATCCTAATAATACAAAGTAGAGTGGACTGAAAGGAGGCTCCTGTCAATAGTAGTTTGGGGCTTTGTTTTTCTTTATAACAAAGATAAGTATCTGAATTTAACCTTGAAAGAGGTTGTTGTGAGAGATTAATGGAACTGCTGAAAGAACGCTGTGGTGCTGAGTCAGCTCTCCCAAGACCAATGAATATTAAGAATAAAGTTCAAAGAAAGTGAAAACAATGGAAATAGAGACGGGGAAAATCAGCTTTACATATATTTAAGCATATTCTCTTCTTAGATATATAGTCAACGAAACATTTGTGTTTTTCTCTGTAATTTGATTTAACTCTGTCCACAAAAACAGTTTCTTCATTTTGATAAGAGATTTTTTTCCTTTCTGAGATGAACACTTCTTATACTTCATTTTTAGATTTGCCAGGAGGATAATTATTTAAGAAAGCCTTTTATGAAAATTAAGATTGTCTGACATCGTTTTAGAAATACTGTTTCTAGAAATAGTATGTGATTTGTCACATGCTGGGTACATCTAATTTATTAATGTTCTTGGTTTTGCAAAAATAAATTTTGATTTCCTGTTTCTAGAACT
The DNA here is from genome assembly GCF_003255815.1 of Theropithecus gelada. NCBI lineage: Eukaryota > Metazoa > Chordata > Mammalia > Primates > Cercopithecidae > Theropithecus > Theropithecus gelada. The sequence continues at coordinate 103,542,358 of NC_037679.1, read as the reverse complement.
TCTCCTTCACCTATTTAAATGTTTAACCCTGTATCATTTCTTCCTTTTTTTTTTTGAGACGGAGTCTCACTCTGTCGCCCAGGCTGGAGTGCAGTGGCCGGATCTCAGCTCACTGCAAGCTCCGCCTCCCGGGTTTACGCCATTCTCCTGCCTCAGCCTCCCGAGTAGCTGGGACTACAGGCACCTGCCACCGCGCCCGGCTAGTTTTTTGTACTTTTTAGTAGAGACGGGGTTTCACCGTGTTAGCCAGGATGGTCTCGATCTCCTGACCTCGTGATCCGCCCGTCTTGGCCTCCCAAAGTGCTGGGATTACAGGCTTGAGCCACCGCGCCCGGCCTCTTCCTTTTTAATAAAAATTTTTTCTTAGTAAAACAGGGCTTTTTCTGTATAGAATATTGTCGTAGGTGAGTTTTTATGGTGTTCTTAATGAATGTTAGAGTAACGGATCACAATGGAAAAGTTTGCCTATAAATCAGCATCTGTTTTTACATCCCTGTGGATAGTTGCTGAAATTACGCGTGAAAATTCTCTTTTACTGCAGGTGAAGCATCTATACAAATTGTGTGCAGCTTTTAAAAACTCCTATCTCAAACTGGGCCATTTTTTACCATTTAGAAAAAAAGCAAAATCACGGGTTAACATTATTTTTTAAAATTCTGCAGTGCTTGAAATGGACTCTATAGTACTTTTCCCTCTGACCACATATCAGTTCAATTTACTAGCAGTGAAATTTATTGAAAGACTGTTTATTGATAGGACTAACGTGCTCTCCATAAAATGATGAATAAAATTACTTTAGGCACTAAAATTATCAAAAAGCGGACACTACGTTCTCAGCGAGATGAATGGTTTACTCCTTTCCTTTGTGTTGTGTGAGCTCTTCTTGGTTTGCATTTGGAAGCAAAAGTCTCCAGTGAGATTCTTTTTCTCTTAAATTTTATTTTTAATTATAAGGGATACATGATAGTTACACATATTTGCGAGGTACGCGTGATGTTTTGATACAAGCTTGCAATGTGTAATGACTAGATCAGGGTAATTAGGGCACTCATCACCTCAAGCATTTATCATTTCTCTGTGTTAGGAACATTATAATTCTGTTCTTTTGGGTATTTTAACATGTACAACAAAGTGTTGTTAATTATAGTTGCCTTATTATGCCACTGAATACTAATCCTTTTATTTTTTAAGAGAACAGAAGCAGGTATGTAAATAGTCTGTCTTCTAAGACCTCAGAGGCAAAAGTCAGCCTCTTACAGACTACATCAGTGTCTGTTATTTTAAGGAAAAGTTATTTTGGGGAATTTTCGGTAAAGACTTTGAAAACGTATGCTTGTTCTTTTTATAAGCATTACAGATCAAAGATTTATAGTGTCCTAGGATTAGGTAAACCACGTGTCCTTGCCCAGGTTTCTCATACTCAGCTACCACGATTTTCAAGATGAGAACCTTCCCAGTCTATATGGGATATTTGTGCTATATGTTCTGTAAAATTCATTGATATAAAGCATCATTTTTATATGTGTACTTTTCTGTTTATTTAATGAAATACATCTGCTTTTGTTTTGACTTTGGTTTTTAACAATTGAGGTTATAACAGAGCAGCACTCTAACTGAGGGGAGATATTTGAGGAGTTTTAAAGAGAAGGAGGCAGAGAATATTTTTAAATTTTAACCCACAGTATTGCCTTAAAGTAGTTGGTATGTAACCAAATTCTGTCTCTGTGTTTTGCTAGCTTTCACTTCATCAATGCATATGGCTTCAGTATTTTTCCCCACAAAGCATCTGAGAAGTTGGTAAATGAATTCTGACATGTTGAATGATTTTAATGAAATGTTCTGGATGTGTATATATGCTTAGGGGATGGGGAAGAGGGAGGCAGAATAAGCAGTGGGGTTGAGGGTAATAAAGAATTACTGTCTCTTTACATTAAGGATAATGGATAGCAGGTAACATTAGTATCGTTCAGAACAGGTTAAAGTCTATCTGTAAGTGGTGTTTACTTCCAAGGCAGCAGCTCTTATTATTAATTCAAATAAATGACTTCCGTTACCATGTCAGAATGAGAGTTGGGAGAGGGAGGAGAGAATGTGGGAGATTGTTGCTTTGGGTAATCTCTGTGAAATCTGAATTGGCCTCCTTTCTGCTGCAGAAAAAGGCAAAAGCATAGTGACATCTACCGTTATCAAGTAGCTCTTTTTTATGTTACTATACAGCCTTATTAACAGTTTCTGAGGGAACAACAAATTAAATTTTAATTGTGGTTTCTCCTTTGCCTTTGCTTTTCTGATTGAACGTTTGATTGGAAAGAAAGGCAGTTAGCCGGGCGCAGTGGCTCACACCTGTAATCCCAGCACTTTGGGAGGCCGAGGCGGGCAGATCACCTGAGGTCAGGAGTTCAAGACCAGCCTGACCAACATGGAGAAACCCCATCTCTACGAAAAATACAAAATTAGCTGGGCGTGGCAGTGCCTGCCTGTAATCCCAGCTACTCTGGAGGCCGAGGCAGGAGAATCGCTTGAACCTGGGAGGCGGAGGTTGCGGTGAGCCGAGATCGAGCCATTGCACTCCAGCCTGGGCAACAAGAGCGAAACTCCATCTAAAAAAATTTTTTTAAAAAGGCAACGGAGGCTAGAGTCTTACAGCTGCATTGCTGTGTAGTTTGGTGTTGACAGAGCTGACGCCAAGAAGTAAAATTCTGAGAGATGTATTGGGAGTGGTATCGTGAGAGTTGCTGTAGAGTCCAGCCTCTCCCGGTTAATCTGCCTGAGTGAAGCTGTAGTTAGGCTGCCCCAACTTCTGCCCTCTTCTCTTTGAATACAGGAGTCTTCTTATTTAAGGAGATGAGGAATTCTTTGAAAGGTCTTCCTCCTTCTCCCTCTACTCAAAGTAGTCACACAGACCTCCTGCCATGAACCCTATACTCTGTGAGGGAAGTATTCTTATTTGATTTCAGCAAATATATGAGGTTGGCAAAAGTAGGCTTCAGTTACATAATCTAGTGGTGGGAAAAATGGTCTGGGTTCGTTTTGGTGAGTGCAAATGTGATTAATAGCAGTTGAAGTAAAACTAAAGATACTGCTTTCATTTTAGGTGATATGAAATATTTAAAATGATAAAGCCTGTTCCTTTACTATCTCTAGATAGCTATTAAGTGAGATGTCTGTGACACACTGTACATTTCTAAATTTTGGGTTGCCTGAATTGTTTAAGCAGAGTGAAATAACCAAGGTAGGGTAGGTGAATGAAATAAAACTCTCTCTCTACTTAGTCTTACTCCCCTAGGCTGCCAATTTAATGCTTTTTTCTAATTAATGAGTGCTCTAAAATGGCTTATCTACAAACAGTACATGTATTAATGGCAAAAACCACAATTGATTTGGCACCAACCTAATAATTCCCCTTTGAAATTTTTAAAATTTTATATTTATTTTATTTTATATATTTTTTTGAGCCAGAGTCTTATTCCCTCTCCCAGGCTGGAGTGCAGTGGCATAATCTTGGCTCACTACAACCACTGTCTCCCCAGTTCAGGCAGTTCTCCCTGCTTCAGCCTCCCAAGTGGCTGGGATTACAGGTGTGTACCACCACCCTGGATGATTTTTGTATTTTTAGTAGAGATGGGGTTTCACCATGTTGGCCAGACTGGTCTTGAACTCCTGACCTCAGGTGATCCACCCACCTCAGCTTCCCAAAGTGATGGGATTACAGGCTTTATTTTTAATTGACAAATAATAATTGTACATATGTATGGTGATGTTTGAATACATATATGCATTGTGGAACGATCAAATCAGGCTAATTAACATATCCATCGTCTCACATACTTATCATTTCTTTGTGGTGAAAACATCTCAAATCTACTTTTTTTTTTTTTTTAATACTTTAAGTTCTGGGTTCTGTGTGCAGAATGTGCAGGTTTGTTACGTAGGTATATACGTGCCATGGTGATTTGCTGCATCAATCAACCCATTACCTACATGAGGTATTTCTCCTAATGTTATCCTTCCCCCAGCCCCACACCCCACCAACCGGCCCCAGTGTGTGATGTTCTCCTCCCTGTGTCCATGTGTTCTGATTGTTCACCTCCCACTTACGAGTGAGAACATGCGGTGTTTGGTTTTCTGTTCTTGTGTTAGTTTGCTGAGAATTATATTCCAGGACATGTTTTCATCCATGTCCCTGCAAAGGACATGAACTTATCCTTTTTTATGGCTGCATAGTATTCCATGGTGTATATGTGCCACATTTTCTTAATCCAGTCTATCATTGATGGGCATTTGGGTTGGTTCCAAGTCTTTGCTATTGTGAATAGTGCCACAATAAACATACGTGTGCATGTGTCTTTATCATAGAATGATTTATAATCCTTTGGGTATATACCCAGTAATGGGATTGCTGGGTCAAATGGTGTTTCTAGTTCTAGATCCTTGAGGAATCACCACACTGTCTTCCACAGTGGTTGAACTAATTTACACTCCCACCAACAGTGTAAAAGGGTTCCTGTTTTTCCACAACCTCTTCAGCATCTGTTGTTTCCTGAGTTTGGTTTTTTTTTTTGGATTTGTTTTGTTTTGTTTTGTTTTGTTTTTTGAGACAGAATCTCACTCTGTCGCCCAGGCTGGAGTGCAGTGGCTCAATCTCAGCTCACTGCAAGCTCCACCTCCCAGGTTCACGCCATTCTCCCGCCTCAGCCTCCTGAGTAGCTGGGACTACAGGCGCTCGCCACCAGGCCCGGCTAATTTTTTTTGTATTTTTTTTTTTTAGTAAAGACAGGGTTTCACCATGTTAGCCAGGATGGTCTCAATCTCCTGACCTCGTGATCCACCCACCTCAGCCTCCCAAAGTGCTGGGATTACAGGTGTGAGTTTAATGATCACCATTCTAACTGGCATGAGATGGTATCTCATTGTGGTTTTGATTTGCATTTCTCTAATGACCAGTGATGATGAGCATTTTTTCATATGTCTGTTGGCTACGTAAATGTCTTCTTTTGAGAAGTGCCTGTTCATATCCTTTGCCCATTTTTTGATGGGGTTTGCTTTTCTCGTGTAAATTTGTTTAAGTTCTTTGTAGATTCTGGATATTAGCCCTTGGTCAGATGGATAGATTGCAAAAATTTTCTCCCATTCTGTAGGTTGCCTGTTCACTCTGATGAAATCTACTTCTTCAAAAACAATTTTGAAATACACAGTTATAATTTAAAATTAGACTCCGGTTTTGGCTTTTTTTTTTTAAACTTTTTCCCGTGTCTACTTTAAGACTAGAATCAGTTATAATGAAAATTCATGAGGAAACAGGAGTTGAAGGAGGGTCTTTATTCATTGGGGGCCAACAGACTCTGAGTATTTCATTCTCATATTTCTTTAAAAAAAAAAAAAAAAAGTTGATTCCCAACAGTCAAATGTGAGGATTCACTCAAATGTGATGACTAAGCTTATTCATAAACCTCCATTGTATATCTCTTAAAACATTTGCCCAATTTTTTTTCAGTTGAACTTCGATGATTGGCCTATCGCTGAGTAATCTTGGTGTTGAACTATTTGTGAATATGTTGAATTACTCTAATTTGTAATCATAGTCACAAGAAAATACCTTATTAGAATTCAGTTCATTCGCAGAGTTTATTCTGAATAATTCCTGATGTAATGCATGTTTTGCTGGTTTCACATTCAGTGAAATGCTGAGCCATACCTCAATTCTGTAGTATCCTTAATATCTGCCTTTAGATTTTAGGTATGTTTGGGTTCCATTTTAATACAGTCTCATACCGGCAGCTGTGTTTTTGTAGTAGAGGTCCTGTTAGCCTAACAGGCATTTGTCTTTGAGAAGGAATTTGGTCTTCATCGGTAATCCAGTTTTGTTATACTGGAGCTACATCCTCAGGTTGTGTGACACCCTCCTTCCGTTTGACTCCAAGTCATCCTTTACCTCCTGGTGTTCATGCCCTTGTGTGGTCGTCTCCCACTCCCTGTCAGGATTGGTCTCATGAACTGTACAAGAAGGCAGAAGTGATGACGCCAACTTCTGAAGCTAGATCCAAAAGACCCTGATGCAACTGCCTTGCACTCCTGAATCCCTGGCCCTGGTGAAGGCCAGCCTCTGTGTTGTAATGACACTCAGGCCGCCCCGTGGAGAGGAACAGAGGCCTCTTGCCAATGGCTGCGCCACCTCGCCAGCCGTCTAAGTGGAAGCAAAGGGCTGAAGCCTGGTTGACATCTTGGCTACAACCTCATAAGAGACCCTGGCACCAGAACTGTTCAGCTAAGCTGCTTTTGAGTTCCTGACCCGCACAGTCTGTGTGAGATAATCAGTATTCACTGTTGTCTTATGCTGCTGAGTTTTGAAGTAACTCATTAATACAACAATAAACAATGATTACAAGTGTTTTATATTTTTAGTATTAAGGTGCTCTACCATAGTCTGATTTTTTTCCCCTAAATCCACAGTTTGGTTTTCTCTGTTAGAGTAGTAAACGCTATTTTAAATTGTTTTATTAATATTATCACCATGGTAATTATCAGGGTTGGGTACTGTTGGAGCTTTTGTTGGTGTTTATCACCTATGTAACTCCTATTTGTCTGCTGATAGCCTGTAAGCTGGGAAAAGAGTTAAAAATGTATGTAAAACACAATGTGTCATATAGCCTTTTATAGATTTATTTCATATGTAAAAACTGCTCTAACTACTGCCACATTCTCCAGTAGAAATATAATGTAAGCCACATGTATAATTTTGAATTTTCTAATAGTCTCATTTAAAAAACTAAAAGGAAACAGATGATATTTAATAATGTTTTCTTTAATCAAATATATCCAAAATATTATTTTAGCATATAATCAGTATGAAAATTCTTAAAGAAGTGTTGTACCTTCTTTTGTTTAAGACTAAGTTTGTGAAATTTAGTGTGTGTTTATAGCACATCTCAATTTGGACTAGCCACGTTCAATGGCTCAGTAGCTACTTGTTGCTAGTGGCTCCTGCATTGGACAGTACAAATAGTATATTAACTAAAGAAGAACCTTTTCTTCTAAGCTAGCAGCAGATTAAGAATGCCTGTAAACAACAGGTATGATTTTCACAAATTAAGTGTGGCATGTCATACCTTAATCTCTAGCTACATTTAGTTCCAGTAAGTCAATTTCCTAATTTCCAGATGCTTCAGATCATTCAAACCTAAGGAATATAGGGAGAGGAGGAATTAGGGATAGTAGATAGTATATGTAGATTCCTTCAGCATTACAGACTCAGAATGGCTTTTACTGTCTCATAGTTTATCATGAAGGTTGGTGAATGTGGACTTTTTGAAGGAGAAAATACACTGTACCATGTAAAACATATATTCCAAGCCTCGGGCCACACGTGGTATGATCCCTCTTGCACTTGAGCCACCAGGAAGCACTTTCCAGGGGTTTTAGCACATCCCCTTACTTCAATCAGATGTGGTCCTGAGAGCAGAAGTATGTGAACTCTGTTGCATTTCATACCTTCTCAAGTCTAATATGACATCTTATTGTCTCACTCAGTTTCAAGGAAGCTGGTGATAACTGTCACTTCTTCAACTCAAAGTCTGGCATTGACAGATCAGAGATTTTTCTTTTTAAGTTTGAGATTTATCTTCAGAATTTATGGAAGAACTTATTGTGATAATATTGTCCCTTTTTAAAAATGTTCTTATTTAGACTATCCCATGGTTATCAAAAGACTTGAAAGGAATTTCTCATAATTCTGACCCACTTCTGTAAAATATTGCTATGAAGAAATTCATAGGACTTTTGAATAAAAAGCTGAAGAACACAGTGACGTATAATCCATACGTGTTTTGTTCTCTTTACCTTTCTTTTGATCATGAGCACTGCCTGAAGATGTGTTTGCCTGGTCTGCTTTTCTCTTTTCACAGTAAACAGTTAACTTACATATTGAGAGTATCTGTTACCTAAACAATGACACTTGTAACTATTTCCAAAAGGTCTCTTTATATCCTTATTGATTTCTTTGCAGTGCAAGATGCTCTTTTAACATTTTTCAGTTTGCTTTTGATTTTATATCAGGACAATATATATTTTATATTATTTACACAAATGATACTTACATGCCTTAGAATAATAGTCACTTCTGGTATCCTTGTGTAACTCTGATTCCTCTTCCTCTGAGATGACCACTTTCATCTCTTTTGGTGGTTTCTACTGTCGTTTATTTTTATCTTTCCAAATGACATTTTTATATTATTGTTCTATTATTTTTCTTATTTGAGCATCATCTGTTGACTTCTTATCGTAGATGATGAGGAATTAGTGTTTTTACACAGACCAACACACACTTCCTTCTTTCTATCCTTCCAACATAATTATCTCCAGGTCTACATTATTAAAACTGAGGCACATAATATATTATGATTTACATTTTGGTTTTTCCTAGTGTACCTTAGTTTTCCTTTTTGTTTTTCCTGTCTTGGGTATCTGTTCCCAGATTCCTTTCTACACCCATCAAATTCCTCCCAGTATCATTACTACTGTAAAATACATCAGCCCTTATTAATTGCCCTCAGATAATCTGTACATCTGCTTTTTTTCTTGGAAAAATTAATTTCCTTTCTCTGCTAAGTAATGTGTACTTAGTCTCTAGGTTGTGTCATCCTTATGGTTCCCTTCACCACTCACCTGTGATAGAGCTCCTGTTCTCTGGATCCCACATCTTCTTTCCAGGTTTACCTCTTCGTTTTATAGAGTATACCCTAGTAGCTTCCTGAGAGTCGCTGAGTGACGTCCTTTTTGTGGGGGGATTTTGCATTCAACTCCCATATTTGATTGGTAGTTTAGATACAGAATTCTAGATTGGTAATCATTTTTTTCCCCCTTAGAGTTTTGAAAGCATTACTCAAATTGTCTTCTAGTTTCCTGTGTTGCCTTTAAAAACTCCAATGTCTTCTGATTTTTTGATTTGACAAGTGATCGTTTTTGGCCTTTCTAAAAGTTTTCAAGATGTTTTCTTTCCCCTAGTGTTCTAAACTTTAAAAAAAAGAGTATTCATATTATCATCTAAGCACCAAATGATGGATTTAGTCTTTTCGCAAGAGCGAGGCAAGAAAGAATGATTATAAATGTTACCTAGTAGTGCTATTGCTACCCTGGTATTTGTAGCACTCAAAGGCTTTCCTGTTTATTTCTTACACTGGCTCAACATTTTATTAAATTAAATAGGAGATTCAAGCTGTGGTTCAACACAAGAGAAACTTCCTTGGTTTATTTTAGCAGATCTCTCAAGATTCCAAAACTAAAATTGGTGCCAGATTTTACCCACTCGATAGATTAAGTAATTCTGGACTTTGTAAATGAAGGTGAGAGAGGTATTTGCTGTCTTCATTCTCTTGCATTATACTATCCTAGTTTGATCCAGTTGCCTTAGACTAAGCAAATGATTCCATACTCAGCTTTACATTGAAATGTAACTTATAATATCACCTAAATATTACTTATCAGCCGTTTCCTTTTATTTGTAGTGTCACTTGGCTTTTGTTTTTCATCCTTATTATTAAGAAAGATTTTGAACCAGGCTTTGCGATTAATTCCAGAAATCCTTTTTTTTTTTTTTTTTGAGACGGAGTCTCGCTGTGTCGCCCAGGCTGGAGTGCAGTGGCCGGATCTCAGCTCATTGCAAGCTCCGCCTCCCGGGTTTTTACGACATTCTCCTGCCTCAGCCTCCCGAGTAGCTGGGACTACAGGCGCCCACCACCTCGCCCGGCTAGTCTTTTGTATTTTTTAGTAGAGACGGGGTTTCACCGTGTTAGCCAGGATGGTCTCGAACTCCTGACCTCGTGATCCGCCCGTCTCGGCCTCCCAAAGTGCTGGGATTACAGGCTTGAGCCACCGCGCCCGGCCCAGAAATCCTTTTTTAAATAAGGCCGTGGACACTGAGCTCGTGTGGCAGACTCTAGTTTCACTGCTGGTTTCCGATAAAGTTATGAAATGAGTTTCACAATGAAATATGAAAACTTGATTCTCTGCATTATGACAAATTACTCATCATTTTCTCCCTAAAAGTTTTTTATTGATACAGCCACAAAGCTATTTTTACCCCACGCAGATGTACAAGTAAAGTTGTTTGCTTGAAATAGATTCCTGGGAAGTTATTTGGAATTAACTGTTTGAGCCTCAATTCAGATAATAGAAGCCTCTCAGGAGACTTCCAAGAAACAGCTTAAGAGTGGGATAGGATAGACTGCACAAAGACATAATACTGAGTTTTCCACAAGTAGCTGATGAGAGAAACATTTTCAACTTGATGTGTTAATAATGTTTCTTTATGCTTCTTTATACTTACAGCAATCTGTATTTTAGAATCCCATATTACTACAAATATGGTCATTCTCATTCATTAGAGGGTTTGAGAAGACTGAACTAATCATTGCATCCATCTCTTACTTCATAATCCTTCTTTTATGTTTAGTTTTCTTTGACTCTGAAGAAGCCACCTTGGCCTTTGTTTTGACTGGCATCGTCCCTTGTCTCTCTGCATGACATTCCTTTAAAAACCTCCGCTGGACTCTGCTGTTCATGGCAAGTCAACAGAGGGAACAAAGATTTCAACAGAGAGCGTTTTTTTTGTTTTGTTTTGTTTTGTTTTGTTTGATACAGCTAAACTGCCCTGCATAAAACAGAACCTTACTTATGGGAATAGATCACAGTATTTTATAACTGTGAAGAACCACAGTTCTCTGAGAAGAATGAAAACTTTTCTCTTAACATGAATATAACGTACATCACCAAAATGTGAAGTTTTTCCTAAATCTCATTTTTTAAAGTTTAGAAAAATGAGAGAGCAAAAGATTTATCAACTGTTTATTAAGAAGAATGTGAAATAATAGATGCTGTTCTTCCAAAATGGGGAGAAAAAATCTGACTTATCTTTGATGGATTTCAAGTTCTAGATTTTTGAAGGTAAAGTTGTCAAAAAGGCCTTACAAAAGTGGACTGCAGTATAATTGAGTTTCTCAGATAAAAGAAAAAATTCTTAGATATCTTTTCCTGATATGAGTGTTCTGAAAATTGGAGAATGGTGTAGCAAGTCTTGTTCTTTTGTTTTATATATTTTTAAAAGGAAGCACTTTATTCTTAATCCTCTAGTTTCGTAAGAAGTTGAAGAAGGAAGTGCTTCCAATAACCTGATGACTCAGTTCTCCATCCTGCTTGAACTCCTCTTAACATCTCTCCTGTCTTACGTGAACTCAGCGTTCTGTAGGATTCTGTTTGACTTTCCGAGAGATCAGCATCTGCCTCTCCAGAAGCTGCGTTTTAAGCTTGCGTGGAACATCAGGGGTGGGGATTGCTTGGTCGGCTAATAAACTGGCTCATTCTTAGCCAGACCAGTCACTTACATTCAGTTGTCATTTTTGGTTTTCTCATATGAGATTATGAGAAAACCACACATTCTTGAAATATGAGGATGCGTCACTTGCTTTTTAATGTCTCTTAAGAAATTGTTTGCCAACAATTGTCTCTGAAGAATATAATCTGAAAGATCATGCTGTTTACTGCACTTTTCTCATCTCGGCTTCACTGCAGGAAAAGAGAATGTTTTGATATTCAATCTAATTATCATTTCATCAAAGCTGGCTTTATGCTTAGAGAGTAGTTGGAAAACAACTTTGTACTTTTAAATAATCAAGCCCTTGCCACCTCTGCTGTCTAACACAGTTTTATTCTCTGTTACAGAGAGCAAATTCCTCACGTTTATCTTGCTTGACTAACTTGACGCTTGGCTCTTAATAATATACTACTTCAGCCTCCTTTACTTCTTTTCTTTCCTTGCTTTCTTTATTGTGTCCTCTGTGACGATATCTTGTTGGATTTGCTTCTGATGGGAAGGACATTGAATAAGTAAACAGCCCTTCCTTAAAGGGTTAAGTAATTAATCTACTTCACCTAGTCTTCCATCATTTTCTAGGACAGTCTCCGTAAGAAGGATGACAGGATTGAAGAGCTGGAAGAAGCACTAAGAGAAAGTGTACAGATAACTGCAGAGCGGGAAATGGTGCTAGCACAAGAGGAATCAGCCAGGACCAGTGCTGAAAAACAGGTCTGCTATTTCATACAGTTCCAAGCAATGCTGCTGGTTAACCAAAAGGTAAAACACAACCAGTATAGTTTAGGTAAACTACACATATTGTATGTTTATAGGGTTTCAAAAGCACTTCATAGAGTGTAAGTCCCAAGGAGTTCCTTCATAGCGGTATTAGATACAAGGATATGGTTTCTTTTGTGTCAAGTATAGAAAGAAAGACCAACTTTATTAGCAAAGCTGAGAGAGAACTGAACATTTCGCAGAATGAGTGCCTTTCAGTACCCTGTTCCTAGATAAATGCCTTGTCTGCTGTTTCTTAAATAAGAATTGAAATAAAGTTGTATGAGAATTGACTCATGTTAACACAGCAGTCTCTGCGTTAATAACTTAGGTCTGATCCCATATATTTATGTAGCATGTGCTAATATATTGGATGAGATGAAATGGAGCTTATCTGTCTGCTACAAGACTGGGCACAACCCTGGCTTTTAAATGGAAAGAAAAACGCGAACTTTTTTTTTTTTTTTTTGAGACGAAGTCTTGCTCTTGTCCCCCAGGCTAGAGTGCGATGGCACTATCTCAGCTCACTGCAACCTCCACCTCCCGGGTTCAAGCGATTCCCCTGCCTCAGCCTCCCAAGTAGCTGGGATTACAGACACCTGCCAGCATGCCCGGCTAACTTTTGTGTTTTTAGTAAAGTTGCGGTTTCACTGTGTTGGTCAAGCTGGTCTCGAACTCCTGACCTCAGGTGATCCACCCGCCCCAGCCTCCCAAAGTGCTGGGATTACAGGCATGAGTTACCGTGCCTGGCAAAAAAAAAAAAAAAAAAAAAAGACACAAACATTTCTGACTGAAAAACGTTAATTCCAAATAGCTAATAGTTTATTCATTTCATATCCTGCCTCACTGAAGAGAAGAGTTGAGGTTGTAACAAGTTGAGGTTAATAGTGAGTGTGAAGGACGTAGAAACCATACACTTGAGTCCCGGATAAGCCTGTCGCAGCCTCGGAGGGGCTTGCCAAAGAGTTCTGCTCGGCAGTTTGTGGTGCTTGTTTGACATATTTCCTGCATCTTTTAAGATCTCCGTACTCTTGCTTTTGACTTTTCATTGACTTTTCATGAATAACTACAGATGGGAAGTGTGAATGGAAGAAATAATTTTAACAAGTGAAGGTTATGATCCCAGCTCCCATTATGAGAATGTGATTTAAGATTTCAAATCCATCTGACACATAGGTTCATAACACTTAATTTGGCAGTAATTGTTTCCTTTCCATTTCTTAGTGGGAGAAATATAAATGTTAAAGAGGAAAAAAATGCTCAATGAGAGGGTAACAGGAATCTTTCTAGGAACCCCTTGGTCAGACCACTGGTGTTATTTTGAGTTAAGGTAGGTACAGTAAAGAAGGGGACGTTTCCAAGGCAGACAGAGCGTGTTCCCCGGGGAGCCCCTTCATAGCTCTGTGGGATGCAAAGATAGGTTTCTTTACTGTCAAGTGTAGAAAGACCAACTTCGTTAGCAAAGCTGAGAGATCATTGAACCTTTTGCAGAATGAGTGCCTTTCAGTACCCTGTTCCTAGATGAATACCTCGTCTACTCTTTCTTCGGATACGTTCCTAATGCACAGTCACCTGGAGCTTGGGTAGTGGAGAGCTCCAGAGAAGGGACGGTGACAGCCATTGTGTCACCCAAGGGTGGGGAGGAATTTTCTTTAATCTTGATTTTACCCTTTTTATATTCTCTCCTTTATTTTTCAAATAAAGATTTTTCTTCTGCTTTGGCCTCATTATTTATTGACAAGTATTAAACATCAGAGATCATGCAGAGACTTTGGCAATTAATAATAGATCATGTCACTATGGGTTATAGACTTCTGTTATGTGTTTTCCTTTTTGAGGCTATTGTGTGAACTGATTATGCTTTAGGGGTATGTTTTATTTATGGTTAATAGACTTTGCAGTTTTTAGGTTTACAGAAAAATTGAGCAGAAAGTACAAAGAGCTCCCATTTACTCCTTTCTCTACCTCAGTTTCCCCTATTGTTAACATATGGCATTAGTGTACTATTTGTTAAAATTAATGAACCAGTTTTAATACATTATAACTGTGTGGTCCATAGCTTAGGGTTCACTTTTTGTGGCACACAGTCCCATGTGTTTTGCCAAATGTGTAGTGACCTGTATCTGCCATTACACTATTATACAGAGTAATTTCACTGCCTTGAAAGTAGCATGCGCCACCGATTTATTCCTCCCCCATCTCCCCCGTCCCTGATCTTTTTACTGCCTCTGTAGTTTTGCCTTTTCCTTTACTGATAGTTGGAGTCATATAGTATGTAGCATGTTCAGCTTGGCTTCTTTCACTTAGCATCTGCGTTTAAGGTTCTTCTTTTTGTGGCTCAATAGCTCATTTCTCTTTATCTCTGAGTAGTATTCCATTGTGTGGATGCGCCACAGTTTGCTCATTCCTTCAGCTGCTGAAGGACATCTTGGTGCCATTCAGTTTTTGGCACTTAGGAATAAAGCTGCTGTAAACATTCACATGCAGACTTTGGTGTGGATGTAAATTCTCAGCTCATTTGGGTAAATAACTGTGAGTGTGATTGCCAGATTCTGTGGTAAGATCATATGGTAAGAGTTTTGGAAAAAGCTGCCAGACTGTCTCCCAAAGTGGCTGTATATCTTTTGCTTTTAATTGCATGCTTTTTTTCCTTTTCTGTTTTCTTGTTTTCCGCCTTTCTGCTACTCACTGCCTATCTGAAGCTGTTGCGTGAAATATTGCATGAGACCAGTTATTTGAACTTTAAGTGGTTCGAGGTATGAAGAAATTGCTTTTACGTTTACACTTCTGAAGCCTTACAACCTTCATCTACTGTCCTCTCCTCTCCCATTTATTATTATTATTTTTATCTTTTCGTGTCTTTTTTTTTTTTTTTTTTTTTGAGATGGAGTCTTGCTCTGTCACCCAGGCTGGAGTGTAATGGCGTGATCTCAGCTCACTGCAATCTCTGCCTCCTGGGTTCAAGTCATTCTCCTGCCTCAGCCTCCCAAGTAGCTGGGACTACAGGCATGTGCCACCATGCCCAGCTAATTTTTGTATTTTTAGTAGAGACGGGGTTTCACCATGTTGGCCAGGCTGGTCTTGAACTCGTGACCTCAAGTGATCCGCCCACCTCAGCCTCCAAAAGTGCTGGGGTTACAGGCATGAGCCACCGCGCCCAGCCCATCTGTTCCTGTCTTTTAGCTCCACTGTTAATTTTACTTATGTATGTTAATTATATGTACTGAGATAATCTGCAGATGTTCTTTTGAAATGCCTTAAATGAGGCTTTTTTGTTTAGGAACATTGTTCTTATTTTCTTTCTCAGATTCAAAAGTTACCTGTTTCTCACTTAAATTTAGCTTCTGGGAAAGAATGACTTTCTCTGATAAAGGTAGGGTATCTACATCTCTTAATTCCTCCAACAGCAAAGTAAAATTGTATGGGAGCCATAACTTTATTAAAATAAGATGTAGAACCTTCCAAAGTTCGAACAAGGAAGAACTCCCATAAGAAAACATCTCTTAATGCCTTTTCCTTATTCTCACAGGATCCCCTTACAGTTTATTTGTTCCTAATACATGCTGCCCCACACTGAGCCCATGCTAGAAATTTAGAGAAGTTGTGTCATGACCTCATGAAGGAAGGTGCCCCCTCACCTGTGCGAGCAAATTGAGAGATGAAGTGAATGATCCCCGCAGGGGAGAACCCCCACAGCTCCTTTACTTTTGCTTTGTCCCTTTCCACATGAGGATTCTGTGTCTGGAACCTGTCTCTGTTTAACTTTTGGTGGGTTTTGTGTTTTATTGAATGTGTCTATTTTCTTAAACTGAGCATAAACAAGGTCTCCTAAACAAGTCTCAGAATTGCCAGGGGCTAAAGAGCAGTATGCTTAGCTCAGCTATGATGTTATGAACTTTAAATTTTTTAATTTTCTTTTAACATTTTAAAAGAATGATTTAAATATCTTCACTGGGCCAGGATGCAGTGGCTCATGCCTGTGATCCCAGCACTTTGGGAGGCAGAGGTTGGAGCACTGCTTGAAGCCAAGAGTTCGAGACCAGCCTGTACAACAATGCAAGGCCTCGTCTCAACAACAACAACAACAAAATTGTAATTAGCCGGACATGATGGGGTATGCCTATATTCCCAGCTGCTTGAGGGACTGAGGTGAGAGGATCACCTGAGCCCAGGAGTTTGAGGCTACAGTGAACCATGATTGTACCACTGCATCCCAGCCTGAGCAACAGAGTGAGGCCCTGTCTTTAAAAATAATGATAATAACGACATATTTGCACATATGAATTTGATTTTTCTTTTAAAAGCCCCATTTTTAACCGTGATACTCAGTGATAAACAGTGATATTTTTTCAAATTGCCATTTTGACATTATTTGGATTACAAAGTATAAATTATATCTGTGGTTTGCTAAGTAATTATACATTAATGAGCATTTTTAAGGATTACGGGTTTTTTTAAATGTATAAAGTTCTTCATTGGCTGAAAATCTCCCCTGTCATTTATGCAGCAGTTATCACCAGAATAGCCAAGTTCATTTTCAGAATGAACAGTTGCCACTACAGAAGCAAAAGTGGTAGAGGAGTATGTCTGTAGAAGATGATGTGCACTAATAGAACCATAGTTGTTTTCCTTAGTCTTTCTTATTGCCTTTTTTACTTTTAGCGATTTCCAGAGTGCACAGTTTATTATTTACTTTTATAAACATAATTCTTTATTGGTCTGAATATTAAGTTATATTTCCCTCATTGTTTATTAAATGGCAGCGATGCTCTGAAAATAAAATTATACTGTCACTTATGCCTTTTTTTCTGCTAATACTTAAAAAATATCGTGTGCTTTTCCAAATGCCATATTAAGCACTGAAAATGAAAAGGGAATAGATACAGCCTCTGTCTTCAAGAAGCTTATAGTTTATTGGAAAGACTGAAGAATGAACTTATAATTATGGTTCTGTTTGATAACTACCACGATAGAGGTCTGAATACAAAGCTTTGAGAATAGAGGAAGAGGGGCAAGCCTGAAATCCAAATCTGGGAGGTCTACAGGCTTCCTGGAGGAGGTGTTTATGTGTGAATTGAGTCTTAAAAAGAAAGAATTAGGCAAAGAAGTGAAAGATGTTGAATGTATTCCATGTAGAGGGAACAGAGGTGAAAGCTGGGAGTGTCTAGGAAACCAAGTTGTGGTTAGTAGCTACAGTTGAGTGTAAATAGGAATGGCAAGAACTATGTAAAGAAGAGAAAAAGATGAGAGAGTAAGAGAGATCATTTGTTTAGGTGTGCACAGTCAGATCATGCTGAATGAAGCATGTTCAAGCTTATGTTCAAGGAAGTAGAGAACCTTTGAAGCGAAGAACAATATTTATTTTTAGTTTACTTGCTCATTCATTCATTCAACAGATCTTTATTACTTACTCAGTGGGTGCTGTGGTAGTCCTGGATAATACATAGTGATAAACAAAGTAGCTTTAGTTTCTTGCCTGAGACCTTACGGTTCAGATGGGGACACAGACACTAACATTTAATTACTAGTTATGACAAAGGAACAGGTTTTCAGAAATACACAATCATTTCTTGAAAGTTGGAGGGTTAGCAGCTATTTTAGATTAAGTGCTCAGAGCGGGTCCTCTGTGAAAGTAGCTTTGTCCTGAGCCTGAAGGCTGAGAGGAAGCGCACCATGTGACCAGTGGGACAGAAGCAGCAGTTCTAATGGTAATAAGTGGAGAAGAGCTGAACATGTCTAAGGAAGACCAGTGTGACCGGCGGGCAGGAACGGTGCAAGCTGTGCAGGGCTTTTATATGAGCCATGGCAGAAGGTTGTGCTTCGTAAGAGGGATGGAAGAGTTTTAAGGAGGGCATGACATCATCTGATTTATGTTTTTAAAAGATCATTCTGGGTACTGGGTGGAGGATGAATTGGGGGGCGGTACGATTGGAAGGGGGAGGATCAGATGGGCGATTAAAGCAGCCCAGGCTGGAGATCTTCTAACTGAGGTGTGCCTACACCTGAGAGTGCATGAACGCTTCCCCAAAAGGCACTTGGGCACGGGCCCTCAGCCTCTGAACATACGTGTCCCTGAAACTGATCCGCTCAAAAGGCACATGGACACAGGCCCTCAGCCTCTAAACACACGTACCCCTGAAACTGATCTGCTCAAAAGGCACATGGGCACGGGCCCTCAGCCTCTGAATACACGTGTCCCTGAAACTGATCCGCTCAAAAGGCTCCTAAGGTGTGCAGATTCTCCTTTGTCATTGTCCCCTTCACAGTTTCTGCACTCCTCGCTTTTCAACAGACAAAACTCTCCTGACTCTTACTATCCTCTGTTCCTCAGAGGTGGAAAACTCTGGAATGTTAACAAAGGGGCCATTCGGCGAATTGGCGTTAAGATAATGGCTGAGTCTGTCAGGTTGTTTTCAGTTCTTTGTTTTCCACAGAATTGAAATAAAACCTAATTAAGTGCCAATTGGTTGATTATTATAAATGATTTTCGATGACAGGTTACTGTCCGGTTTGGGGCATGTAATTCTGAAGGAATGCAAAGAGTTGAGTTACATTGCTACAGCAAAACTCCTTCCATTCCTATCCATTTATATGATGAAGCTTTCTTAGTGCTTACATCTATAACAGTGAAACATACCAATGGAATTGATGCTGAACCCATATCTTCCTTTTTTTTTTTTTTTTTTTTGAGATGGAGTCTCACTCCTTCACCCACGCTGGAGTGCAGTGGTAGGATCATGGCTCACTGCAACCTTCGCCTCCCAGGTCCAAGCGATTCTCATGCCTCAGCCTCCCAAGTAGCTGGGACTAAAGGTACCCACCACCACGCCTGGCTAATTTTTTTTGCATTTTTACTAGAAACGAGGTTTCACCATGTTGTCCAGGCTGGTTTCAAATTCCTGACCTCAGGTGATCCGCCCGCCTCTGCCTCCCAAAGTGCTGGGATTACAAGGCGTGAGCCACTGCGCCCAGCTTGAACCTTTATGTTTTTATTAATAGTAATATTAACAAGAGATACCTAAACTAATAAAAGTATTAAAGTCCCATTAATCTTAAGATAAATATGTTTAATAAGATACATTTTAATTAAAATGTATTCTTCATGTTTAATAATTATTTTCTCATAATACTTAATATGTATATTGGTTTTGATTGATTGATACTATATAACTAGTGATTCTAATGATAACTCAGTCCACAAGAATTCTTAAGGGTTATGACCACAGGAAAATATTAAAATGTCAAATTTAAATTTATATAAATATTTTTATTGAGAAAAGTACAAAAGATCCACTCAAGCAGTCTAGCACAGAGTAAATTACGTTAGTATAAAATTCTAAGGAGAAGTAGAATGGAAACATAGAGTCAGAGAGAAAAAGGAAAATGTAAATAATAATTTGTCCTACAGTTTTTGAATAGATGATGATGGATATCAAGTATGGTATTTGTATTTTATTGGTATTTCCTTTTCTTTAAAAAAGTGATGCTTTTTAAAAAAACAGTCTTTAATACCCAAGAAATTAAATCTTTGCAACTCTTTAAACTTTCGATGTAAAAAATTTATCAAGTTAAAATCATTCTGTCTCAGTACGTTTGTGAGCAGAAAAAAAGAAATATAAAAAATTTTTTTAATCATAGTTGTACAAACTCTTTTAGTAGGTATACCAGCACAAACGTGTAGAGAGGCTCTTTGTCTATGCAAGAGTTTGGGCAGATCAGGCAATAGCTGAAAAGATTCCACAGTGCCAGTGGAGATAAAGAGAAATAGGTAGATTTAAAATGTCTTGGAAGTAGAGCTAAAAGGATTTGGTGAAGTACATGTATGGATAAGGATAGAAGAGAAAACAGATGGCCGTTGGATTTCTAGTGGCCCGCTGGGAGAATAGTGGTACAATTTTTTGAGATGAGAAAGCCTGAGGGAAAACTTCGTTTGAGGATAAGAAGCACGACATGGTGTTAAAGAAATGTTAGCTACATTATCATCAGTTTAAGAATTGTTATCACATCAGATATTTGTATTATTTATGTATTTAGAGATGGGTTCTCGATACGTTGTCCGGGCCAGACTGTAGTAGCTACTTACAGGCATGATCGTAGCACACTACGGCCTGGAACTCCTGGGCTCAAGCTACGTTTCCACAAAGCTGGGACTGTATGCATGCACAATTTTTATTTTTAGACCAGTTTTCTCTTCTGAGATCCAAACTTATGAAATAGCAGCCCATTTCATATCTTTACACCAATATTTCCTTGATACCTCAACCAGAAACTGTCTGAGTTCAATCTTTTGATTCTTACCTTCAAACCAGTTTTTTTCCTCAGGCTTGCTCATCTCGTCTGGGAGGACTGCTTTGTAATCTTACAAAGCTGAAAGTAGGCTTACTGAATGTGAGGGAAGTCGAGTCTGAGAAACACGGAAGTGATAGGTTAGGTACAGAAATTTGTATACTCTGGCTTTCCAGTTCAGAGGGTCATTCCAGAACCTTAGGGAAGCTGTATTCCGTAACGGCTAAGAAAGTGGACTGTGGAATTAGAAGCCGTGGTTGGAATTAGGCTTCCACCACTTACAAATTATGATCTTAGGCAGGTTACTTGTGGGTTAGTTCTCTGAGCTGTAAAAGGAATAGTTATTACATCTGCCACATTAAAGAGATGATATCTGTAAAAAGTACCTTGAACAGATTCTGACACATAGTAAACCCATAGTAAACATCTACCACTACTGGTACTTCTGTTGTCACCACCACTGCCCTCTGTAGTACCAAGGGGGGGCATTGCTCTTCTGGTTGGTTGAAGGCCCCAGAGAAATGTCATATTTATAGACCGTATCTGGTTGATTCAGCACCAGTAGTGACAAACTTACTGTTAAATTCTAATTTACATATGTCAAGTTTTAATACTGTGACTCAAGGAAATTCTTATCCTCTCCCCCATCTGGTCTCACATTCTAGAAGTTGTAGATTTGCATCAACTGAGAATAACACAGTCACCTAATATGTTGATGAGGTGGACATTGTTCTTGTAACTGGATTATTTATTCTCCGAGAGTCTGTCTTAGATCAATACAGCTTCTTAATCTGTACATTATTTCCCATTTTACATCCATGCTTTTCTCATAAAAAGGCCGGGAGCTGTGGTTCATGCCTGTAATCCCAGCACTTTAGGAGGCTGAGGCAGGTGGATGCAAGATCAGGAGTTCAAGACTAGCCTGTCCAAGATGGTGAAACCCCATCTCTACTAAAAATACAAAAATTAGCCAGGCGCAGTGGTAGGTGCCTGTAATCCCATCTGCTCAGGAGGCTGTGGCAGGAGAATTGCTTGAACCCAGGCGACAGAGGTTGCGGTGAGCCGAGATCATGCCACTGCACTCCAGCCTGAGTGATAGAGTGAGACTCCAGTAGCTTTAGTAAACTACTAGAAATATATGCTATAAAATCCAGTTCTAATGCTGTCTTTCACTTTTACTAAACCAGATGTTCTATAGTTTCCAGAAGGAAGGGAGGGAGGGGAAAAATACTTTCTTAGCATTATTTAAAACAAAGTATTGGTTTTAGAACATTATCCTTAGATCTTATTCCTAGAAGCAAGAAGATATGGAAATTTTAAAACTGTAAAAATGTTTTAAGGGTTTAGTCTTTGTAATCTTAAATTGGAATTGGAAACATTTGTTTAAATTCATGACTTTTTTCTCTTAAACACATAGTCACACATGCATTTCCTATGTACTGCAAATACCTAGAAAACAAATTATCTTCTTAGTAGCAATGCTCACGCATAGTGCTCAGATATGATTTCTAAATGCTATTCAATATTAGAAGGACTTGAAATCTAAACAAAAGTTACTCTTTTGGCATAAAGTGAATATTATAAGTATACATTTTTCTTCACAAGTGCTTATTGGCTTCTGAAACCTCTGTAGTCTTTATAGCAGCACTGTCAAATAGAACTTTCTAAAACAGTGGTAATGTTTTATGTCTGTTCTACCAAGATGGCAGCCTCTAGCCACGTTTCTATTGAACACTTAAAATGTGGCTAGAGCACCTGAAAAACTGGTGCTCTAAAAATTTTCCTTTTATTTAATTTTAAGTAAATTTTAATGGCCACATCTGCCTAGTGGCTACTGTATTGGACAGTTCAACTCTATAGTATGTTGGACAGATGGGTGGGTGGATGGATGGATGGATGGATGGATGGTCAGTCGGTCAGATGGTCAGATGGATGGACAGACAGACAGATACATAGATATCTATCTACGTATACATAGTTAACAGATACTAGTTTTTCCTCCTAAGCCTGATAGAGTTGTGATATTAGGATATTCAAATACAAGCATTTTCTGATATAGTTACTCATTTTTAAAATTTTTGGTTTTGGAAAAACATTTGCAACCTAACACTGTGTTTGTCAAAAGTAATTTTCCCTGTAAAAAGTAATGGTGGGAGCCTAGATCACTTTCAAGGGATATTACAATTGCATATGAGTGTTTTCTTCCATATTCATGTAGCAGCCATAGAGGCTTAAGGTTACAACATGAGTGGAGGAAAAAGGAGTAGAATACTTACAGAAATGAGAGTCATCTATATTAGATGTCCATAGTGAGAACGTGCCACTCCAGCATTGTTAAAAGTTTATCTATCGTCCATTCATTTCACTATTCATTCATTGTTTATCGAGATCCTCCTGTGTGCTAGAAACTGAGAATACTTTACTGAACCAAATGAGTATGGTCCTTTCCTTATGGAGCGTATATGTTAGTGGGGGAGAAACATACACTTTAAAATTTGATCGTGCAAATAAAAGTATAGTATTTTATAAAAGTATGTAACAGGGGACCTTATTTAGAGTGGTCAGGGAAAGCATCTCTTCTTGTTTTGTTTTGTTTTGTTTTGTTTTGTTTAGTGTAGTTTAGTTTAGTTTGAAATGGAGTCACACTCTGTTGCCCAGGCTGGAGTGCAGTGGCTTGATCTCGGCTCACTGCAGCCTCCGCCTCCTGGGTTCAAGCAATTATCCCTGCCTCAGCCTCCCAAGTAGCTGGGATTACAGGCGCCCGCCACCACGCCCAGCTAATTTTTTGTGTTTTTAGTAGAGACTGGATTTCGCCATGTTGACCAGGCTGGTCTCGAACTCCTGACCTCAGGCAATCTGCCCACCTCAGCCTCCCAAATGCTGGGATTACTAGCATGAGCCACTGTGCACGGCCTCTCATGTTTTTCAAATGCACTTGTACTTAGTCCGGTTTTTTTTTTTTTTCCAGTAACACTGCATTTTGTTTACGTATTTACTACCTATTGCTTTAAGAGACTGTCTCTGTTTTGTCTCCTAGAGTGAAAGCTCCTTGAGGGCAGGAGCTGTGTCTTATTTACTGTTGTATCCTCAGTGCCCACCACTGTGCCTGGTGCACAAGGGCATTCAGTGAATATTTGCTAAGTAATTAAATTAACTTATGAGCGAATAAATGAAATTTTGTTCTGAATTCCTTAATGTTTGTAGCATCACTGTACTTACTAAACAATTTAGGATTTAATGGTAATTTTATCATATTTTTATACTTACCTAAACAATGTTTTGAAATGTCTTCTTTGTTGCAACTGCTTTTCCACTGGATTTGATAAAATACTTTTTCCTCTGAACAGAAGAACTTAAAGGTGTCAGAATTGTAGATTTAAAGAATTAGAATAGATATTTATTTGAAAGTTACTTACATTTTTTGTGCTTGATTTTAAAGCATGGTAGCCAGAGTGGAAAAATAAAATTTAGAAATCATTATTATCCCTGACCTGTCCTTCATTGGGAAAACAGAGAGCTTATATGTCTCAAAAAATGAATGTGCAAAATTCTAGGCCCACTGTTGTTGACCGTTTAGCTAGTGGGAGCTAGCTGAAAGTCTTATGTGGCAGTGAGCCTTCCACTCTGAAATACCAGGCCACCATGTTCGTTAAAACATGTAATAATTCAAAACATTCTGCATAGCAGATATAAACTGATGAGAATAGTTTGAAAGTCTTTTTGATCTTACTTTATTTCCTTTTAGTGGGACTGATACTTCTTTTTTTTTCAAAGTATATGCAATTTAATATTTTTTGCATATGCACAGTTAGTTGTACAAACTATCACCATAACCAATTTTAGAACTGATTTTCATCACCCCGTAAAGAAATCCCATAGCTGATAGCACTCACTCCCTTCTTTCCCCAACCCCCAACTTCTGGTGACCACCTATCTATTTTCTCTGTGTATAGATTGGCCAATTCTGGACATTTTATATAAATGGAATCATACAGTGTGAGAACTTTGTGACTGGCTTCTTTCACTCAGTTTAATGTTATCAAGGCTCTCCCATGGTGTAGCATGCATCAGTACCTTCTTCCTCTTTAGGAACAAATAAGATGTCATTGTATAGCTCTGTCACTTTCTGATTATCCATGTATGAGTTGACAGACATTTAGGTTCACTTTTTTGCTATTATGGATAATGCTACTATGAACATTTGTGTTCAAGCTTTTGTGTGGATGTATGTTTTCATTTTTCTCAGGTATGTATATAAATATCAGTAAAATTGCCAAATCACATGGTAACTCTACGTTGAACATTTTGAGAAATTGCCATACCTTTTCCCAAACCAGCTACACCCTTCTACATTCCCACCAGCACTATATGAAGGTTCCAGATTTCTTCCATATCCTCACCAACACTTGTTACTTGCCACTGAAAAAAAATTATACCATCCTAGTGGAGGTACAATGGTATCTTTTTTTTTTTTTCTATCTCAAATTCTCTTTTTTTTTAAATTGTTATTATACTTTAAGTTCTAGGGTACCTGTGCACAACGTGCAGGTTTGTTACATATGTATACCTGTGTCATGTTGGTGTGCTGCACCCATTAACTCATCATTTACATTAGGTATATCTCCTAATGCTGTCCTTCCCCCCTCTCCCCACCCCACAACAGGCCCTGGTGTGTGATGTTCCCCTTCCTGTGTCCAAGTGTTCTCATTGTTCAATTCCCACCTATGAGTGAGAACATGTGGTGTTTGGTTTTATGTCCTTGCGATAGTTTGCTGAGAATGATGGTTTCCCGCTTAATCTATGCCTGTACAAAGGACATGAACTCATCTTTTTTATGGCTGCATAGTATTCCATGGTATATATGTGCCACATTTTCTTAAGCCAGTGTATCATTGATGGATATTTGGGTTGGTTCCAAGTCTTTGCTATTGTCAACAGCGCCGCAATAAACATACGTGTGCATGTGTCTTTATAGCAGCATGATTTATAATCCTTTGGCTATATACCCAGTAATGGGATGGCTGGGTCAAA
Organism: Theropithecus gelada; assembly: GCF_003255815.1. Classification (NCBI taxonomy): domain Eukaryota; kingdom Metazoa; phylum Chordata; class Mammalia; order Primates; family Cercopithecidae; genus Theropithecus; species Theropithecus gelada. Next base: position 103,516,920 of record NC_037679.1, on the reverse strand, counting down.
CGGTATTTCCAATTCTAGATCCTTGAGGAATGGCCACACTGTCTTCCACAATGGTTGAACTAGTTTACAGTTCCATCAACAGTGTAAAAGTGTTCCTGTTTCTCTACATCCTCTCCAGCACCTGTTGTTTCCTGACTTTTTAATGGTTGCCATTCTAACTGGTGTGAGATGGTATCTCATTGTGGTTTTGATTTGCATTTCTCTAATGGCCAGTGATGATGAGCATTTTTTCATGTGTCTGTTGGTGCATAAATGTCTTTTGAGATGTGTGTGTTCATATCCTTCACCCACTTTTTGATCGGGTTGTTTGTTTTTTTCTTGTAAATTTGTTCTTTGTAGATTTTGGATATTAGTCCTTTGTCAGATGAGTAGATTGCAAAAATTTTCTCCCATTCTGTAGGTTGCCTGTTCACTCTGATGGTAGTTTCTTTTGCTAAGCAGAAGCTCTTTAGTTTAATTAGATCCCATTTGTCAATTTTGGCTTTTGTTGACATTGCTTTTGGTGTTTTAGACATGAAGTCCTTGCCCATGCCTATGTCCTGAATGATATTGCCTAGGTTTTCTTCTAGGGTTTTTATGGTTTTAGGTCTAACACTTAAGTCTTTAATCCATCTTGAATTAATTTTTGTATAAGGTGTAAGGAAGGAATCCAGTTTCAGCTTTCTATATATGGCTAGCCAGTTTTCCCAGCACCATTTATTAAATAGGGAATCCTTTCCCTATTTCTTGTTTTTGTCAGGTTTGTCAAAGATCAGATGGTTGTAGATGTGCGGTTTTATTTCTGAGGACTCTGTTCTGTTCCATTGGTCTGTATCTCTGTTTTGGTACCAGTACCATGCTGTTTTGGTTAGTATAGCCTTGTAGTATAGTTTGAAGTCAGGTAGTGTGATGCCTCCAGCTTTGTTCTTTTGGCTTAGGATTGTCTTGGCAATGCAGGTTCTTTTTTGGTTCCATATGAACTTTAAAGTAGTTTTTTCCAATTCTGTGAAGAAAGTCATTGGTAGCTTGATGGGGATGGCATTGAATCTATAAGTTACCTTGGGCAGTTTGGCCATTTTCACGATATTGAGTCTTCCTATCCATGAGCATGGAATGTTCTTCCCTTCGTTTGTGTCCTCTTTTATTTCGTGAGCAGTGGTTTGTAGTTCTCCTTGAAGAGGTCCTTCACATCCCTTGTAAGTTGGATTCCTAGGTATTGTATTCTCTTTGAAGCAATTGTGAATGGGAGTTCACTCATGATTTAGCTCTCTGTCTGTTATTGGTGTAGAAGAATGCTTGTGATTTTGCACATTGATTTTGTATCCTGAGACTTTGCTGAAGTTGCTTATCAGCTTAAGGAGATTTTGGGCTGAGACGATGGGGTTTTCTAAATATACAGTCATGTCATCTGCAAACAGGGACAATTTGACTTCCTCTTTTCCTAATTGAATACCCTTTATTTCTTTCTCCTGCCTGATTGCCCTGGCCAGAACTTCCAACACTATGTTGAATAGGAGTGGTGAGAGAGGGCATTCTTGTCTTGTGCCAGTTTTCAAGGGGAATGCTTTCAGTTTTTGCCCATTCAGTATGATACTGGCTGTGGGTTTGTCATAAATAGCTCTTATTATTTTGAGATACGTCCCATCAATACCTAATTTATTGAGAGTTTTTAGCATGAAGGGCTGTTAAATTTTGTCAAAGGCCTTTTCTACATCTGCTGAGATAATCATGTGGTTTTTATCTTTGGTTCTGTTTATATGCTGGATTACATTTATTGATTTGAGTATGTTGAACCAGCCTTGCATCCCAGGGATGAATCCCACTTGATCATGGTGGATAAGCTTTTGGATGTGCTGCTGGATTCGGTTTGCCAGTATTTTATTGAGGATTTTTGCACTGATGTTCATCAGGGATATTGGTCTAAAATTCTCTTTTTTTGTTAAGTCTCTGCCAGGTTTTGGTATCAGGATGATGCTGGTCTCATAAAATGAGTTTGGGAGGATTCCCTCTTTTTCTATGGACTGGAATAGTGTCAGAAGGAATGGTACCAGCTCCTCCTTGTACCTCTGGTAGAATTCAGCTGTGAATCCATCTGGTCCTGGACTTTTGTTGGTTGGTAGGCTATTAATTATTGCCTCAATTTCAGAGCCTGTTATTGGTCTATTCAGGGATTCAACTTCTTCCCGGTTTAGTCTTGGGAGGGTGTATTTGTCCGGGAATTTACCCATTTCTTCTAGGTTTTCTAGTTTATTTGCGTAGAGGTGTTTATAGTATTCTCTGATGGCAGTTTGTATTTCTGTGGGATCGGTGGTGATATCCCCTTTATCATTTTTTTATTGCGTCTATTTGATTCTTCTCTTTTCTTCTTTATTAGTCTTACTAGCGGTCTATCAGTTTTGTTGATCTTTTCAAAAAACCAGCTCCTGATTCACTGATTTTTTGGAAGGTTTTTTTGTGTCTCTATCTCCTTCAGTTCTGCTCTGATCTCAGTTATTTCTTGCCTTCTGCTAGCTTTTGAATGTGTTTGCTCTTGCTTCTCTAGTTCTTTTAATTGTGATGTTAGGGTGTCAATTTTAGATCTTTCCTGCTTTGTCTTGTGGGCATTTAGTGTAATAAATTTCCCTCTACACACTGCTTTAAATGTGTCCCAGAGATTCTGGTATGTTGTGTCTTTGTTCTCATTGGTTTCAAAGAACATCTTTGAAATGTTCATATTTCTGCCTTCATTTCGTTATGTACCCAGTAGTCATTCAGGAGCAGGTTGTTCAGTTTCCATGTAGTTGAGCGGTTTTGAGTGAGTTTCTTAATCCTGAGTTCTAGTTTGATTGCACTGTGGTCTGAGAGGCAGTTTGTTTTAATTTCTCTTCTTTTACATTTGCTGAGGAGTGCTTAACTTCCAACTATGTGGTCAGTTTTGGAATAAGTGCGATGTGGTGCTGAGAAGAATGTATATTCTGTTGATTTGGGGTGGAGAGTTCTGTAGATGTCTATTAGGTCCACTTGGTGCAGAGCTGAGTTCACTTCCTGGATATCCTTGTTAACTTTCTGTCTCGTTGATCTGTCTAATGATGACAGTGGGGTGTTGAAGTCTCCCATTATTATTGTGTGAGAATCTAAGTCTCTTTGTAAGTCTCTAAGGACTTGCTTTATGAATCTGGGTGCTCCTGTATTGGGCGCATATATATTTAGGATAGTTAGCTCTTCTTGTTGAATTGATCCCTTTACCATTATGTAATGGCCTTCTTTGTGTCTTTTGATCTTTGTTGGTTTAAAGTCTATGTTATCAGAGACTAGTATTGCAACTCCTGCCTTTTTTTGTTTTCCATTTGCTTGGTAGATCTTCCTCCATCCCTTTATTTTGAGCCTATGTATGTCTCTGCGTGTGAGATGGGTCTCCTGAACACAGCAGACTGATGGGTCTTGACTCTTTATCCAATTTGCCAGTCTGTGTCTTTTAATGGGAGCATTTAGCCCATTTACATTTAAGGTTAATGTTGTTATATGTGAATTTGATCCTGTCATTCTGATGTTAGCTGGTTATTTTGCTTGTTAGGTTGATGCAGTTTATTCCTAGCATCGATGGACTTTACAATTTTGCATGTTTTTGCACTGGCTGGTACCAGTTGTTCCTTTCCATATTCAGTGCTTCCTTCAGGAGCTCTTTAGGGCAGGCCTGTTGGTGACAAAATCTCTGAGCGTTTGCTTGTCTGTGAAGGATTTTATTTCTCCTTCACTTATGAAGCTTAGTTTGGCTGGATATGAAATTCTGGGTTGAAAATTCTTTTCTTTAAGAATGTTGAATATTGGCCCCCACTCTCTTCTGGCTTGTAGAGTTTCTGCTGAGAAATCCACTGTTAGTCTGATGGGCTTCCCTTTGTAGGTAACCTGACCTTTCTCTCTGGCTGCCCTTAACATTTTTTCCTTCATTTCAACCTTGATGAATCTGACAATCACGTGTCTTGGGTTTGCTCTTCTCAAGGAGTATCTTTGTGGCATTCTCTGCATTTCCTGAATTTGAATGTTGACGTGCCTTGCTAGGTTGGGGAAGTTCTCCTGGATAGTATCCTGCAGAGTGTTTTTCAACTTGGTTCCATCCTCCCCATCACTTTCAGGTACACCAATCAGACGTAGGTTTGGTCTTTTCACATAGTCACGTATTTCTTGGAGGCTTTGTTTGTTTCTTTTTTCTCTGAACTTCTCTTCTCGCTTCATTTCATTTATTTGATCTTCAATCACTGATACCCTTTCTTCCAGTTGATCGAATCAGCTTCTGAAGCTTGCGCATTCATCACGTAGTTTTCGTGCCATGGTTTTCAGCTCCATCAGGTCATTTAAGGACTTCTCTACACTGCTTATTCTAGTTATTAGCCATTTGTCTAATCTTTTTTCAAGGATTTTAGCTTCTTTGTGATGGGTTTGAACTTCCTCCTTTAGCTCAGAGAAGTTTATCTTCTGAAGCCTCCTTCTCTCAACTCGTCAAAGTCATTCTCCATCCAGCTTTGTTCCATTGCTGGTGAGGAGCTACATTCCTTTGGAGTGGGAGAGGCGCTCTAACTTTTAGAATTTTCAGCTTTTCTGCTCTGTTTTTTCCCCATCTTTGTGGTTTTATCTACCTTTGGTCTTTGATGATGGTGACATACAGATGGGGTTTTGGTGTGGATGTCCTTTCTGTTTGTTAGTTTTCCTTCTAACAGTCAGGACCTTCAGCTGCAGGGCTGTTGGAGTTTGCTGGAGGTCCACTCCAGACTCTGTTTGCTTGGATATCAGCAGCAGAGGCTGCAGAACAGCAAATATTGCTGAACAGCAAATGTTGCTGCCTGATCGTTCCTCTGGAATCTTCATCTCAGAGGGGTACCCGGCCCTGTGAGGAGTCAGTCTGCCCCTACTTGGGGGGGGTGCCTCCCAGTTAGGCTACTCAGGGATCAGGGACCCACTTGAGGAGGCAGTCTGTCCGTTCTCAGATCTCAAACTCTGTGCTGGGAGAACCACTACTCTCTTCAGAGCTGTCAGACAGGGACATTTTAGTCTGCAGAGGTTTCTGCTGCCTTTTGTTCGGCTCTGCGCTGCCCGCAGAGGTGGAGTCTACCGAGGCCACAGGTCTTCTTGAGCTGCAGTGGGCTCCACCCAGTTGGAGCTTCCCGGCCACTTTGTTTACCTACTCAAGCCTCAGCAATGGCGGGCGCCCCTCCCCCAGCCTCGCTGCCACCTTGCAGTTTGATCTCAGACTGCTGTGCTGGCAATGAGTGAGACTCCGTGGATGTGGGACCCTCCGAGCCAGGTGCAAGATATAGTCTCCTGGTATGCCGTTTGCTAAGACCGTTGGAAAAGCGCAGTATTAGGGTGGGAGTGACCTGATTTTCTAGGTGCTGTCACTGCTTCCCTTGGCTCAGAAAGGGAATTCCCTGGCCCCTTGCACTTCCCGGGTGAAGCGATGCCTCACCCTGCTTCGGCTCACCACTGTTGGACAAGCTCCAGTGAGATGAACCTGGTACCTCAGTTGGAAATGCAGAAATCACCCGTCTTCTGCGTGGCTCACGCTGGGAGCTGTAGACTGGAGCTGTTCCTACTCGGCCGTCTTGGAACCGCCCTCTAGTGGGACTGATACTTCCGATCATCTTTGATAAGTTTGGCATTAGGTTTTTAAAGATTTGCCTCATCATTCCTGGACTTGGAAATAGGTTCATAATATTATTAAGACTGGTTCATTTTATAAAGTGCTGTAATGGGTTACATTTAATAGTTTACAGAAATCTCTTCTTAACATACCCTAAATTCATTTTCTTTACTTGCTCTTATAAGTCTTAAGCTGATTTGTGTGAGGGATTCTTGAAATGAGTCGCTAAGCAGTGCAAAAGTGTTACAGATACAAACGTTATTCATAACTACGTAGAATAATTCTGTCTTACAAAAAAAATATATAGTGTTAAGTTGGGAACATAAACTGTGCTTGTAAAGCAGTTTACTGGTTTCTGCAGAAGTTCATCATGTTTGGTCAATGCACAGATTGTAGATACTGTTGTTCAAAGATATTCGTTTTAAGAATGTAAGATGTTATTATGGAACATGATATTGATAAGCATATGGAAAGTATATTTTTAATATTTCAGATACCTAAGAGATATGACAGTTAAGTTCACAGTCATTTTCTCTTTGCCATTGTGTAATCAGTTCAGTATTTAGATCCAGTTCTGTCAAGAGAAACCTAGCAAGTTTCATTGTAGACTCTTGCTCTACTATCAAGGAGTTTGAATCCCCTTTGTTATGGTGACTGGTTATGAAATCAGTCACTTGACAGACCCTGAAGTGAGACTGCTGGAAATACGTCATGTCTGCCTTCATGGTGACAGCTGGCTACAAAACAAACCCCACCACAGCCATTCTGCAATTGACAAGGGACTTCAAAGGCCAACGGGACTGCCACTTCAAAGAGAATTCTGCCATCTCTGGCTTGTTGAAAGAAGTTGTTAAATGGCTGTACCCTGCCCTACCAGAAATCTCCATGTTTAGACTTCTCCTTCTTTTGATCTTAGAAAGATGTATGAAATGACTTAAGTTAGAGGAATGATAAAGTCTCTAGTAATGGTAACCCAGTATTCTGCATTTTGATCCATTTATTAATGGAAATTACCCAAATATGTTCTAATAACAGGAGGTTTAAAAACTCAATGTCTCAGAGAATGAATGTCCAAGAGAAGAGTTGAAATTTCATAGTATTGTAGCCACCTTAAAAAATGTGGAAATAATATGGGAAAGAAAATGAAACTCAAAGTGTTTTTAAAAGTTTCTGTTTCTTTGTGTAATTTTTAGTCCTTTTAATATAATCAGATTCTGAATATTGATAGACTGGAAAACAACACAAGTCTTTAATCATAAGGCTAATTTTCATGGTTAAAACTGACATTTTTCCACTTTTAGTAACTCTGCACTTAAAGTTTGAAGCTACCTTGTACTATATTTAAAGTTATATTCATCCCTTTTTGCTGGATGCAATTTTAAAATAATTACCTTGTGTTTATATTAAACAACAAAAAAAGCCTCAGAGTTTTAATAGAACCCTTAATAAAAGGTCAGAGTACTAACAGTCATCTTCAAGAATAACAAGGGAAAAGGCAGCAACATGAACTCTTTCTTTTAGAATACGGATAGCCCTAAAACATATCCCTTTGATGGAGTAATGTTTAATATACTTGAAAAAGAAAACAGAAAACTTTATAAATAATATAACAGTAAAAAGAAGTGGAGATTTTATATGTGATATGAAGTTGCAGTGTAAATTAGTTGGAATTTAAAATCCTTCTAAGTGAATGGCATGACCTTTTCCTAATTATATGTTTTCTGTCTCATCCTATGTGTTATAGGAAGATAAAGCTAAAGATCTTTAGATTCATTTGTCCTGATCTCATATTTCTTATTTCTCTTAAAATTTCTCTTTACATAACATTTTTAGAAATCAAGTTGACAGAAGGTTTAACAACTATAACTTCCTCTATAATTTTGCCAGATGGGGTCAGTAGATAACTACTAAAGAAATTCTGAAGCAGAACTGAAGCCCCCAGGAAATAACCCCATGACATAGTATGACCAAAAAATTCTCTAGACACACGAGTAGTCACTCTTCAAGTAATGCGTTTGGATTTGTCTTTTTTTGTTGTTGTTATCTTAGTTTCTTCCTCTAGAAAAACCTCCAGGAAGTTTTTTTGATGAAGTAGTACATGATAATACTGTCCTGGAAGTTCAGGAAATATCTGTGCCTTTAAATGTAGGCTCAAGTTTTCATTGTATTCAGCGAAAGGACTATATCTGTGTTTTCAAAAGTTACAGCCATGTGAAAAAATTAACTACAGTGGAAACAAAATTTTGGCACCTCCAAAATTTAACCCCCGAAATGACTGCCAGAAGTCTATGGATACTGGTTTTCAAAGCGACTTTTTTTTTTTTTTTTTAAGGTGGAGTCTTGCTCTGTTGCCCAGGCTGGAGTGCAGAGGCATTCTTGGCTCACTGCAAGCTCCGCCTCCCATGTTCAAGCAATTCTTCTGCCTCAGCTTCCCGAGTAGCTGGGACTACAGGCGCCTGCCACCACGCCCAGCTGATTTTTGTATTTTTAGTAGAGACGGGGTTTCACCATATTGGCCAGGCTGGTCTTGAACTCCTGACCTCGTGATTCGCCCGCCTCAGCCTCCCAAAGTACTGAGATGACAGGTGTGAGCCCCCGTGCCCAGCCAGACATGTTTTTATGCCCTATACTCTTACGTAAACTGCGGGACAACTTCTGTGCCAGGCAGCGCTCTTGGAGTCTGTGTGGCGGATCTATAACAAGGGCTATATCATTTGCTTGTGATGAGTTCGTGGGGTGTTTGGCTCTTCCTTCTTTTCTCCTACTGAGAAGTTTGATAAACTAAGTTATTGATCATAGAAGCAGTCATGCAAGATAGGGCTGAAGGTAAAGCTCTGGGAGCCAGATGGCTTCCCGCTGATTTTTGTAGGCAGTTTATATTCTCCTTGGCTGTGTCCTCCAGGATGTTTCAGTGAAAGATACTTTTTCTGGAGAAATGTGCACGGTGGGACTTATCCTGTTCAACAGATAGTTTTTGTGTGTGTCGTGTCCCAAGCCCGATTTTGACATTCAATTGTCCCTTCCTCTTATCGCCACCCTCTTTAATAAATGAATAAAGGTGCAATAAAATTCGTGTAAAATGCTTTGGATTAGAAGTCAAGTGACATGGATTCTAATCCTTGTTCTGTGTACTAACAGCGATTTGGCGTAAGTTTTGTAATCTCTCCAAGTATCTGTAGCCTCAGCTAGTTGGAAGAAATTGTTATCCCCACAAGTATTCACTCCCTACCTCACACTGAGATAAGTGTTTCCAAGGGTTTTATTAGATTACGAAAGCAGCATACAAGTATTGAACCTTATTATGGCCAAAATCACACACACACAGCATGCACAAACATACACGTATCATGTATGCACGTACATACACATATTATACACGCATTTACGTGACGTTTATGAGTTCCCTCTTGGTGTCCTAGGCTTACCAGACATAAAATACCATCCTTATACTTTTCTCCTTTGGCTAATGGTATACTTTTGATAAGGTCAAGTAAGTGTCATTTTATTTGCCAACACTGTGTTTCTAACAACTGTCCAGGGTTATGTTGAAATAAATTTTCTCCACAAAATGTGTGTCTAATTAATGAAATGTCAACTTTATTTATTTCAATGTGGCAGTTTGATTTTTTTCAGCATTGCAAATGAGAAGAATTAAAATTTCCAGTTAAAATGGCAGTGAACTTTTATTTTTGTTGAAAACTTAAGAGTATGAATCTGTTTTACTCACATTATTTCATTTGATCTTAGAAGAAGGACTGAATTCCTACATGATCTATTTTGTTTGCTGTTTTCCGAATAAATAAATATTTTCTCCATTTGAAATGATCAGATTATTTCAACTAACAAGGAAATTTCTTTGCAAAACCTGGACAAATTAGCCATTCAACACCTGCTTTATTCTGTTGTCTTAACTCCCTAGCAAAGCAGGAAAAAAAAAATGCCTTTTCAGAAGAGAACTTATCAGAGCTCAGATTTCTAGGGATGGTCTTTGTCATTCCACCTCTATTTGTATTTCATTTCCTAAATTAGACATTTGTCACAAGCCCTAATGAACTATTAAGAGCTCTCAGACCCAGATGCAGAAGAAAGCATAAAATGGTGGTTGCCCCATCTTCTTTGTTACCACTGCTGGAGGAAGAAAGTGCAGTCTGTTACTTAGATTATCTCTGTCCTCCCTTCTTCCAAGAGGATAGAAGAACCGTGGAGCTTATGTGTACCCAGCAGAGCATTAATTTTTTTGTGTTCATTGATTCCATTATGATCTGTTTGTTGCTGAAATAAGCAAATCTTGGGAGATAAATAATATTTTGCTGTCACAGCATGATGTAGACTGACTTAAAAATAGAAAAAAATGAAATAATATTCTGCTGAAAAAATAGTTTGTTTTCAGTGCATTAATTCAGATGTTTATTCTTTAGTTTTGATGCTATGCTGCCAAAGTCACCTAAATGGAATCGGCAGTGACGAAACACTGGCTCCTGTTAGCCTCCTTCTAACATCAGTGACACAAGATCCTGGGAGTCGTAGCAGCAGGGTGGTGTTTGCTTTGAAAATGTGCATCCACATTTGATTGTGTCTGATTTTTCAGGCCTTACTTAGGAGTGATGAGTGCTTATTACGGGATTTATCTACCTAAGCCTTCTGAGGTGATTTTTTTAAAAAAGAAAAGGAAAATTGCGATGGCTTGAAAAAGAAGCTTTTCTTTCACACTGATATGTTTCTACCCTCTTTTAAAAAGAGTGGGAATGGGAACACTCCCCAGAGTGACTCATTAGATACCATTGTGGATGACTGTGGCGAACACGGATACATTATAGCAAAGCAGCACTCAGTGTGTTTACTGGGATGGAGCAGACTACTTAGCTTGGAATCCTAGCTTTGCTTTCTCTGACTATATGACCTCAGACAAGGCACTGAAACCCACGAACCCTCTTTCTTCTGCCATAAAAATGAGGATAGTAATACTTTATACCCACCATATAGGATCATTTTGAGGCTTTAATGAGACAATACATCTCAAGCATTTAGAACAGTGTACTTCAAAGTAGTCAAATAATGTAATTATTATTGCAATAACTATAGCTATTCCATGCTTATAAAATACTGTACTACTGGTATATATCTTGTCAAAGAATTACCATGAGTTGGCAAAAAGAACATAATTGGAAAAAAGAGATTTCTAGTGTAAATACTAGCCTAAAGCTCTCTTGGGAAATGTAAATTCAAATTTGCATTAGCAATGATTGTGAGATCCGCTAAAGCAATTTCCTAGGAAAGGATGATAGAATTTATGTATGTAGTTATAGATGTATATATGTTTTCACTAATACTTCAAAAGTGCTCCTCAACCCAAGAGCTTGTTACCTTTTTTTCTTTGTAACTATAAAACAGAGAGTAGGTTTTAATCTGGAATTTTGTTCCAGTCAGGGAAACCAGTGGACTTCTCCAGTGACAATCTGGCTTGCGTGATGACTGCCGAACCTCTAGATAATCGTTTTGTACCACTCCCTTTTTCTTCTAATTGTTTTCTTCCTGTGGAGACTTGTGCCTTTTCCTCTCCCAAGAGAGTATGACAAGATTTTCCATACGCGTCTTGGAAACTACAGAAAGTACTTTTCTCCTGGTTGTGGAACAGAAGAAGGTGGGAAACTTGAAGAAGCAGGCTTTGCCAGCCTCCGAAGCCCCCTGTTGTGCTGCTTTCTTAAGGAAAATAGGTCTGTGGTAAAGTCATAATTTGTTCCCTTCTTATTCTGAGCAAAAGTTTATTAGCTTGTGATTTAAGCAAACCATCTGGTCCTGCTGGCACTGCACACTGTCAAGCCCCGTGCTTTCTCCTTAATATGTTACTGGAGGCAGTTAAGTTACATATTTGAGTCCCAGCTCTGGCCTGAGCTTTTCTGTGTTTTAAAACGTCTGCTTTTGAAAATTGTGCTGTGACCTGGAGTAGACTTTAAAAGTGTGGAGAAATTCTTCGTTGTTTAGTATAGGATTTATCTCTTCTTTTCTTCCACTCAGCGGTCTTTACCCTCGTTTCTCTGGCTGTCCCCAGTACTCTACAACTGCTCAGTGGTGGGCATGAAATGGAACCAAGTGATTCTAGCTGGAAGCGTTCTCCTGGATTGTGGAAACGTAACAAAATGAAGTAATTAAATTTGACTTTGAAACTGTTTCCCTGGCTTAGAGCCAGAGAACAAATCAGATGATTGGTTGGAAATCCTGGTTTATGGTGCCCGTCTTGCCTTGAATACCAAAATGCTTTAGAACTTGTGTGGATATACGTATAATCTGAAGCAGAAATACTTTGAGGATGTGGCACTCAAATGGATGGGAAAATTAAGCAATCTTTAAGAAAACGATTTTACTCATAACAATCCAGAAGGTAGAGATTTTTAAATTTTTTAACAATACGTAATAGTTGTTGTACGTATTTATGGGCTACGTGTGATAGTTTGATATACGTATACAATGTGTAATAATTGTATTACAGGGTATCCATCACCTCTAACATCTATTATTTCTTTGTATTGCAACATTCCAAATCTTCTCTTCTAGCTATTTTGAAATTCACAATAAATGATTGTTAACTACAGTCTCCCTACTGTGCTATTGAACACTAGAACTTACTCCTTCTATCTAACTGTATTTTTGTACCCATTAACCAACCCCCCTTCTTTCCCCTCTCCCTCTTACGCTTCCAAGCCTCTAGTAACCACCATTCTATTCACTACCTCTATGAAATCACATTTCTTCGAGCTCCCACATGAGTGAGAACAAGCAGCATGTGTCTTTCTGTGCCTGGCTTGTTTCACTTAACATAGTATTCTGTAGTTCCATTCATGTTGCTGCAAATGATAGGATTTCATTCTTTTTGTGGTTGAATAATATTCCTCTGTGTGTGTGCGCATGTGTGTGTGTGTGAATTGTGTGTGTGTGTGTGTGTGTACATACCACATTTTTTAATTCATTCATCCACTGATGGACACTTAGGTTGATTCCATATTTTGGCTATTGTGAAGAGTGCCACACAGTAAACATGGGAGTGCAAATATCTGTTTGATATACTGATTTCCTTTCTTTTGGATATATACCCAGTAGTGGGATTGCTGGATCCTGAGATAGTTCTATTTTTAGTTATTTAAGGAAACACCATATACTGTTTTCCATAGTTGCTGTACTAATTTAATTCTCACTAACAGTGTATGAGTGTTCTCACTTCTCTGCATCCTTGCCAGAATTTGTTACTTTCTGCTTTTTTGATAATAGCCATTTTTAACTGGGATGAGATAGTATCTCATTGTGTGGTTTTTTTAGGAGTGGTTTGAGGGAGAGACAGTATCTTGTTCTGTTACCCAGGCTGGAGCACAGCTCACTGCAGCTGCAAACTCCTGGACTCAAGCAACCCTCCAGAATGGCCGAGACTACCGGTGTGCACTGTCATGCCTGGCTAATTTTTTGTAGAGATGGAGTCTCCCTCTGTGGCCTACGCTGGCCTCAAACCCCTCCCTCCTGCCTTGGCCTTCTGGAATTACAGGCATGAGCCACCATTCTCAGCTTCACTGTGGTTTTGGTTTGCATGTCCTTGATGATTAGTGATGTCAAGCATTTTTCGTATACCTTTTGGCTATTTTTATGTCTTCTTTTGAGTTATGTCTATAGAGATCTTTTGCTCATATTTTGATCAAATTTTTTGTGTCTGTTTTGGAAGTAAGAGTTTTGAATGAAGGGTAAAATGTGTCCTTAAATATGACAGACTTGATGCTGGGGGAGTAACTTTCACAGAAACAATTGAAGATAGTCAATAAAACATGCATTTATATGTGGCAGAAAGCTAAGAAATTCTCAGGTCAGGGGATAAACAGATAGGGAATTCAAAAATCAGTACTTGATAACTGTTGAACGTTGGGTTTTGTATCTCCATAGGATAAAAGAAAAGATCAAGGCAGCCCAATATAGTCAAGTGGAAAACCAAATCCCTCTCACCCTTTTATAAAACAAATCCACAAAGCCCAAAATTCATTCTTTGAAAACACCAAGAAAGTCAGCTGGTCTTTGGTGAGACTAAAAGAAAAAAAGAAATATGGCAAAATGAACAATATTTATTTTAGAATGATAGAGGGTTCACAACTACTAGTCTTGCAGGTGCTAAAAAGATACAAAGATATCTTTGCCAGCACATTCGAAAATTTAGACTAAATGACCAAATGCCAGGAAAAATTGAACTTAGCAAAGCCAACTAAATATGAAAAAGAAAACCTGAGAAAAATGAGGGAGTAATAAAAATTTTTCCTACCAATTTCAAGCCCAGAGATTTATATTGGTAACTTTTGGCAAATATACAAGGAGCAAATAATTTCAATCTTACAGACACAATTCAGAAATATAAAAGAGAGGGAACAATCACTCAACAACATATTTAATAAGGCTCACATAACTTTATATCAAAACTTTACAAGTTAATACAGGAAAAGAAAAGCTTAGGCCTGTCTCAGTCCTGAACATGTAGCAAAAATTCCTAAACATAATCACACCTATCCAAAATTAGTGTACACAAAAAAGAAAAATGTGCATGAGCAAGTTTTATTCCAAGAGTTCAAGTTTGGCTTAACATTAGAAAACTCATGTAATCCTGGCTAGGCATGGTGGCTCATGCCTGTAATCCCAGCACTTCGGGAGGCCAAGGCAGATGGATCACTTGAAGTCAGGAGTTTGAGACCAGCCTGGCCAATGTGGCAAAACCCTGTCTCTAGGAAAAACACAAAAATTAACGAGACGTGGTGGCGCATACCTGTAATCCCAGCTACCTGGGAAGCTGAGGCAGGAGAATTGCTTGAACCCGGGAGACGGAGGTTGCACTGAGCTGAGATCATACCACTGCACTGCAGCCCAGGCAACAGAGCAAGACTCCATCTCAAAAAAAAAAAAAAAAAAGGAAAATAAAACTAATTACTATAATCCACCACAGTAAAAGATGATAGAAGAAAAGTTATATGGTCATCTCAAGAAATGTAGAAAATTTACATTCATTTATAATTTTCAAAAATTCTTAACTACCTAGCCATACAAGGGAATTTCCTTAACTTAATAAAGGGTATCTATTAAAAATTACACTACTTATAGGTAAAACTTCTAGAGGATTCTTTTTAAAGATAGGAATAAAAGAGAATGCATGCTGTTGTCATGTCTGTACAGCGTTGTATTAGTCATTCTGGATTATGCAGCATGCCAAGTGAAAGAAATGGATATTGTAAGAATTACAAGAAAAGAGAAAACTGTCATAGTTGTCTATATAGTAAACTTCAAAATCTCTCAGTAAGAGCATTTAAGAAGACCTCTAGATACAGAATCAATATAAAAAATTCAATTTCCATAATCCGCACTGAACAGAAAATTTACGTTTTTTGTAAAAATGATACTATTTACTAAAAAATTAAGACACATAAAGTACCTAGGAATAAATATTATTAGGATGTTTAACATCTTAATGAGAAAAATTATTAAACTTTATGAAAGATATTAAAGTTCTAAAAATATATCTAGTTCATTACCTGTTCCAGAACAGTACCTGGCATATGATAAAATCTAAATATTTTTGCAGAAGTTCAAGAATAGCTAAGATGCTCTTGAAGAGAACAAGCTGAGACTTATCTTATTAAATATCAAGCCTTATAAAGTGATAATAATTAAGATAATGAATGTAGTATTGGTACAGGAATAGACAAAAGAGTGGATTATAATAGAAAGTGCAGAAATATCCATGTTTATGAATATACTTGATATATATCAAAGCTTAAGGTAGAATAGATTTTTAAATAAATGGTACTGCAACACTGGCTATCCATATGGGGAAAAATGAAATCAGACCCCTGCCTCATACCATATACAAAAATGAATTCCGGATGGATTAAGGACTAGACATGAAAAGCAATACTTTAAAACTCTTACAAAGTTTATCAATCAGATATTGTGTAATGAACAACCACAAAATATCGGTAGCATATTGTGATGGTTAGCTTATATGTTAACTTGACTGGCCACAGGGTGCCCAGATACTTGCTCAGACAGTATTCTGGGTGTTTCTGTGAGGGTGTGTGGGGATGAGATTTACATTTAAGTCAGCAAAATTGAGTAGAGCAGATTGCCCTCCCTGATGTGGGTGGACCTTATCCAATCAGTTAAAGGCCTGAGTCGAACAAAACTCTGAAATTTCCCAAGTGAGAGAGAATTCCCTCTGCCTAACTCCTTTCAAACTGGAACATTAGCTTTTTCTTGCATTCATTCAGACTCAGACTGAAGCATTGACTCTTCCTGGGTCTGGAGCCTGCTAGCCTTCAGACTAGAACTATCCCATTGACTCTCTTGGTTTTTCAAGCCTTTGGATTTGCGTGGAAACTATGCCATTGGCTTTCCTGGGTCTCCAGCTTGCCAACTCACCCTATAGATCTTGTAATTTATGAGCCAGTTTCTTATAGTAAGTCTTTATTTACACATATACACTGTTTCTCTGGAGAATTCTGACTAAGGTACATACAATAACAAGCATTTATTTCTCATTCACATTCATGGAGGGTGAGCATGGTTGGCTCTGAGTTAGGTTTTAACTGGGGCGGCTCTGATCCACATGGCTCTTTCTAGGGCGCAACTGAGGGGCAGCAGCTGTGCAAAATGTTGTTCTCCTGGCAATGGTAGAAATGCAACTCAGCCACCCAGACTGTAAGCCTCAGCTTGTGTCAGCTCTGCAAACGTCTCTTTGCCCAAAGCAAGTCACGTAGCCTAGCCAAAGGTACTCAGGGTACTTTGCCCATCATAAGCCCATAGCAAGGATAGAGATGTATATTTTTACTCTCGAGGAATGAATAATTGAGACCACTCATTCAGTCTACCAGTGAAACCAGTATAAAAGTAGGAAATACGACTTTGAGTATAAGAAGGATTTGTTAAACAGAATGTAAACGTCACACATTCTAAAATAAATGTCTGATACATTTGAATATATTCATATATGGTATAGTCGTGCATTGCTTAACACCAAAGACTGTAATTACACCTGAGAAATTCATTGTCAGGCAGTCTTCCTTCTGTAAACATCACAGTGAACTTACACAAGTCTAGATGGTATAGTCTACTACACACCGAGGCTGTGTGGTATAGCCCTTCGCTTCTGGGCTACAAACTTATAGAAAGCACTACTGTACTGAATAATGTAGTAGCACAAAGGTAAGTGTTTTAGTATTCAAACATATCTAAACATGGAAAAGTGCAGTAAAAGTACAATATAAAATGTTTTTTAAAAGATACATCTGTTAAGGACACTTACCATGAGTGGAGCTTGCAGAGCTGAAAGTTGCTCTGGGTGAGTCAGTGAGTGAGTGGTGGGTGAATATAAAGGCCTAGGACATTACTATACGCCATTGTAGACTTTATAAACGCTGAACACTTAGGCTACACTATGCTTATTTTTTAAATGTTTTTGTTCCCTCAATAATAAATTAACCTTAGCTTACTAAGCTTACTTTTTTATTTTATAAACTGTTAAATTTTTTTAAAGCTTTTTGACTCTTTTATTATAGCATTATAGTAATAACTTAGCCTAAAACACAAATTAATAACTTAGCCTAAAACACAAACATATTGTACAGCTGTACAAATATATAAAAAAATTTTCTTTATATCCTTATATAACCTTTTTTCTATTTTAAAAATTTTTTACTTTTTTATGACCTTTCAAAACTTTTTTTTCCCAAAACTAAGACATAAGCACACACATTAGCCTATGCCAACACAGGGTCAGGATCATCAGTATCACTATCTTCCACCTCTAGATCTTGTCCCACGGGAATGCCTTCAGGGACAATAACACACGTGGAGCTGTCCTCTTCCTAGGATGTCAGTGCCTTCTGGATACCTCCTGAAGGACCTGCCTGAGGCTGGTTTACAGTTAACTTAAAAAAAAAAAGTAGAAGGAGTACACTCTGAAGTAATAAGTATAGTGTAATAAATACGTAAACCAGGAACAGTTGTTCATTATTATGTATTGTACATAATTGTATGTGCCATACTTTTACATAACCGGCAGTGCAGTAGGTTTGTTTAACCATTGTCACTACAAACACGTGAGTAATGCATTGTGCTACAACATTATGATGGCAGCTACATCACTAGGCAATAGGAATTTTTCAGCTCCATTGTAATCTGATGGGACCACCATCATATATGTGGGCCGTTGTTGACTAAAGCATTACATGGCATGTAACTGTATTTCTGATTATCAAAAACCAGTATAATGGAAAGAAAAAATAAGCCATAAACTGGAAGAATAAATTGGCTACACATGTAGTTGATAAAGGGTTGTTTTCTAGAATATGTGTTCATTAATGTGTTTATGACTCCTTTAAGTCAGCAAGACTAAGAAAAACAAGCAGTTGGTGGTGTGTGGGAAGGTGGGCATAGATGTCGCTGGAAATTTGAAGGAAGAAGAAGTATAAGTGGTTCCTAAACAAATAAAACATGTGTAACTTCACTGATACTATTTAGATGATTAAATAATTTGATAAAAGATTAATAAATTTTTAATGAAGATTTCTATCAGGCCAGATGTGGTGGCTCACACCTGTAATTCCAGCACTTTTAGAGGCCGAGGTGGGCAGATCACCTGAGGTCAGGAGTTCAAGACCAACTTGGCCAACATGGCAAAACCCTGTCTCTACCAAAAATACAAAAATTAGCCTGGTGTGGTGGTGGGCACCTGTAATCCCAGCTACGGAAGACTGAGACAGGAGAATTGCTTGAACCCAGGAGGCAGCAGTTGCAGTGAGCCGAGGTCGCACCACTGCACTCCAGCCTGGGCAACAGAGCAAGACTCTGTCTAAAAAATAATAATAATAAATACATTGATTAAAATAAAAAATATTTATATCATACTGCTGTCGCCTGAACCCACTAATCAATGTTATTGTTAAAAATGGGAAAGACAACGAGTTATGTATCTTGTGTGATATACTATGAACTACACAGCCTGACTTATGAAATATTATTGTCAAAAAGACCAAAAACACTGAACCCAAATCTAACGAAGCCGTAACACCTTTAAATCTTTCAATTTACAAGAAAAATGAGGACAAGAAGAACAGATTAAATGGCACCATTAAGAAATAGTCAACAAAGGCCGAGTGCAGTGGCTCATACCTGTAATCCTAGCACTATGGGAGGCCAAGGCAGGCAGATCCCATGAGTTCAGGAGTTCAAGACCAGCCTGGCTAACATGGCAAAACCCTGTCTGTACTAAAAATACAAAAATTAGCTGGCGGCGGGGTGGCTAAGGCACAAGAATCACTTGAACCCAGGAGGTGAAGGTTGCAGTGAGCCGAGATTGCACTATGGCACTCCAGCCTGGGCAATAAAGTGAGACTCTGCCTCAAAAAAAAAAAAAAAAAAAGAAATAGTCAGTGGAATCCAGAATGTGGTACATAGTACAGGGCAAGTGACCCAGTGTCATCAGGAAGTTAACGCCATTAAGAAATTAGAAGTATGAAGTACTAGGGCATTTCTCCAAGCACCATTTGTTCAAATGAATCTTCTTTCCCCAGTGAACTGGCTTGGTACCCTTGTCAAAATTATGACCAGAAAGTTAGGATTGATTTCTGGACTCTCATTTCTTTTCCATTGATATCTTTATCCATCATTAAACCAGTACCAACCCAGAAGCTTTGTGTAGTACGTTTTGAAGTATGAGTAGCCCTCCAACTTTGTCTTTTTCAAGATGTTTTTGGCTATTCTGGCTCCTTTTTATTTCCATGTGAATTTGAGAATCACCTTGTCAATTTCCACAAAAAAACAACAGCTCGGATTTTTATAGAGATTATGTTGAACCTGGAAAGTATCGGCCATCCTAACAATATTAAGTCTTTCATCCATAAACATAGATGTTCCATTTATTTAAGTCTTTTATTTCTTTCAACAATGTTTTGTCATTTTCAGTATATACATCTTACATTTCATTTGTTAAATTTATGCCTCGATATTTTGTTCTTTTTAATGTTATTTTAAATGGAATTGTTTTCTTCATTTCATTTTCATTGCTGTGTATGGACATACAGTTGATTTTTGTGTATTGCTCTTGTGCCCTTCAACGTTTGAGTGCTCATTTATTGTAATTGATTTTTAGTGGATTCCTTGCAATCATTCTGTGTGCAAAAGCATGTCATTGTAAACTAAAGATAGTTTATGTCTTCCTTTCTGATGTGGATCCTTTTAATTTTTTGTGTGGCCTAATATCCCTGGCTATTATGTCTAGTACAGTGTTAAATTGAAATGATAATAGTAGACATTCTGGTCTTGTTCTTGGTCCTCGTCTTAGAGGAAAACATTCAACCTTTCGTCATTAAGGATGAAATTACCTGTGAGGTTTTCACAGATGCCTCTGTCAGTTGAAGAGGTCCTCTTCCACTCCCAGTTCGTTGAGTGTTTTTAGCATGAAAGGATGTTAGAACTTGTCGAATGCTTTTTCTCCATCGATTGAGATGATCATAGAGTTTTTTTCTTGTAGTCTGTTAATACGGTGTATTATTAATATCATATCCAGTAGCCTTGAGTCCATTTAGTGTTGCTATAAAGGAATACCTTGGGCTAGGTAATTTATAATGAAAAAGGTTTCTTTTGCTCATGATTCGGGATGACTTGAAAGTTCGAGAACAGGTGTCTGTACCTGGTTTGAGCCTCAGGGTGTTTCTACCCATGGTGGAAGATGAAGCGGAGCCATCTTTTGCAGAGGTCTTATGGTAGGAGGAGGCAAGACAGACAGGGTGGTGCCATGCTCTTTTTTTAACAACCAGTTCTTTCTCAGTGAACTAATAGAATGAGAACTCAGTTCATCCCCGAGGAAGGGCATTAATTTATTTGTGAGGGATCCGCCCCATGACCCACATAACTCCCACTAGGCACCCCACCTCCAACGCTGGGAATCAAATTTCAACGTGAGATTTGGAGGGGACAGATGTTCAAACCAGGCCAATTACATCGATTCATTTTTATATGTTAAACCACCTTTGTATTCCTGGGATAAATCTCAGTTTTTACATGTTGTTGGGTTTGGTTTTCTAGTATTTCGTTGAGGATTTTCGCATCTGTATAGGAGATATTCCTCTGTAGTCAGTTAGTTCCCTCCCTGAATCCCTCCCTTCCTTCCTGGCAGGTTTTGGTATCAGAATTGCTTGAGCCCAGGAGATGGAGGATGCAGTGAGTGCTCTGTCTCAAAAAAAAAGAAAAAAAAAAGCATCAAAAAAGCATAATGTTGGATGAAATAAGAAGATACTGTTTATATGAAGTTTATAAACTGGTAAAAAAATCAGTGATTTATTTTGGCATGTATACATTAGAGGTAAAAATAAAGACATGTAAGGGTATAACACTAAGAATGCTGATGACCTTTCGTGGGAGATTCAGCGGGATACAGTTGCAGTTGCACTTACAAAGCTCCCGGATAGTGAGTATATACATGTGTGCTTTGCTCTTGATTCTAAAATGCATGCATATGGTAGGCCCCTTCTTTTGCATGCAATATTTTGCATTGCTCATTCATAAAATGTAAGGTAGTTATGTGCAATATAAAACATTGTGAAATCTTTTTTTGTGGGAGGCACGTCAACCAGGTGCCGAGGCAGCAGACCGAAGGCACAAGCTGTTCCAGTATAAGAAAGAAAATAATCAGAATAATAAAAGTTATATTAGAAATAGGATAGAGATATTATATATGAATATTATAAATCATTAGCTTGTAGTGTTACTGTTTGTTTTATTATTATAATAATCTCAGTTCTCTAGTTATAACCTAAGGAAATACCACGCCATACAGAATTAGGAGCTGAAGGGACACTGAGCAGTGACCAGAAGACAAGAGTGTGAGTCTCTGTCACGCCCAGATAAGGGCCGCTTGAGGGCTCCTTGGTCTAGCGGTAGCGCTGGTGCCTGGGAAGGCACCCAGTACTTAGCAGACTGGGGGAGTTCGAGAACACTCTGCTCCACCACCTCTTGTGGGAGGCCTGACATTAGCCAGACCTGCCCACGGCCATCCAGAGGCTTAAACCTCTCACTGTGGTGCTGTGCTTCAGTGGTCACGCTCCTTGTCCACGTTCACATTCCACCTGTACACCTGGTTCCTCCTCTCAGGAGTAGCAGAATTAGTAAAAGTATTAAAGTCTTTTGATCCTTCTGTTAAGTGCATACAAGAAATGCTGACGGATGCTGTCCTTCCTCCCCGCCTCGGCTACCTTAAAGGGAAAGGCCCCCTGTCTGGTGCACACATGACTCGCGTGACCTTATCAGTCATTTGAGATCACTCACACTTCTTACCCTGCCCGCTTGCCTAGAACACAGTAAATAGCAGCGAGTGCAAGCGTTCGGGGCCACTACCCATCTCTGCGTCTCGGTGGTCCCCGGGGCCCAGCTGTCTTTTCTCTTATCTCGCCTTGTGTCTTTATTTCTCTCATCTCTGCACACACAGAGAAAACCCACAGGCCCCGTAGGGCTGGACCCTAAATTTTTTCCTACAATTTATGAGTAGTCTGTAAAGCTGTAATCTTTTGCAAAGTAGGTAGTAACTTTCTTCTAACCATGACTTTTGAAATTCTTCTATCTTCATACTAATAAAAATGAATTTTAACCATTACAATGTATGCCAAAATCGGTTGCATATGTATTGTAAATGAAAACATGAAACAATAAAGCATTTATAAGAAAGGATAGAAGAGTATTCTCGTGACCTTGAAGTAGAGAAAATCTTATTCAGTATACGAAAAGCTCTGAGCATATAAGAAATATAAAGGAGAAAATTGATTAAACTCCATTAGAATTAAGAACTGCTCATTATTACAAGTGCTTTAAGTAAATGTTGGTATTTTCACACAATGGCATACCATATAGTTATGATCATTGCATTGTGCAACCTGGATGAATCTCACTGATTTTAAAAATCTGTAAAATTATATACTACATAATTTCATTTGTATAAATGAAAAATAAACAGTCAAAATTAATCTAGAGTGTTAAAAGACAGAATACTCTTTTACTCCAGTTACTCTTTATCTGCAAAGGGGATATGCGGGCAGTTTCTGGGGTACTGGTAACGTTTAGTTTATTTTGTGTGCTGGTTACATACGTGTGTTCACTCAGAAAATTCTTAAGGCTGTACATTTTTATTTGTGTATTTTTTTCTATGTTTATTTTATATTTTATAAAAAGTGTCCTCAAATGTTTAAATGCATAGGAGTATGTATGGAATGGGCTTGCATTTGTGTAGAAAAAGGAGGAATAGGTTATTTATACATGCTTGCTGGTGTATATGTAAAATATCTGTCGAAGTTATGTAAGGAAGTGACAATGTTGGTTGCCTGGAGTGGCAAAAGACAGGATGGGAGGAAGATTTTTTGAGATCTGTTTAAGATAAGTTCATGAAAGATGGACACATCCTGTGCTTTGTGTATTGGAGCTCCTATAAATGGTTCTTATCCATTACTGATTTTATGTTATAAAAACATAGCTTGATGTATTATTTGTACCCTATTTTAGATAAAATAGATAAAATAATCTAAATTTTATTTAGATAAAATTTTACATGAATTAAACTGATAAAATTGAATCAGTGGAATATGTTCATGTAAAGCTTGCAGATATGTGAATACATATCCCAATGTATTACATAGCAATAATACATTTTGTTTATTAGAGACAGGGTTTCTCCATGTTGGCCAGGCTAGTCTCGAACACCTAACCTCAGGTGATCCACCTGCCTTGGCCTCCCAAAGTACTCAGATTACAGGCGTGAGCCACAGCGCCTGGCCTTAACAATGTGTTCTTATGGCAACTGGGACTGTGAGGATGCTGTTAGCAGAAGACATTTTACTTGCTGACTTCTGGAAGGATAAAATAATTCAGGTGCCAAAAAAACTAAATGTATCTGCTTACTATCATTGTTTAACAGCTGTTACCAATCAACATGGAAACTTTGTTTGGGTATGAAGCACTAATTTCCAAGGATCAGTGAAACAACTTTGATTTGTTATGCTGATTTTTGACTCTAGGCTTCTCTGTTTTAGCCTCACACAAATGGGGCTTATGTAGGAGTCAATGAATGGCAAATGCCCCGCCTCTACCTGCCCTGCCCTTTACTTCTGAAAAGTCTGGTTATTACCAAGATTATTTCTTGGCAATTAACAACTTAACATAAACTCTTGTAATTGATGCAGTTGGCTGTTTGGTTACATTTGCTTCTGAATTAAAATGAACATGTTTATTTAAATAATTCTGATTTGGTAGCCACCTGGAATAAGTGGAAATTACTGATAAAGTACTTACGTTGCTCTCTTAGTTTCTTTTCCTTGTGTTTTAGCATTTCGTCTTTCTTCTCTGGTGGTTTTTTGTTTGTTGTTTTTCAGGTCTGTTTCTGTCAAGGCTTTTTTTTTTCCCCCCATGTCATTTTTAAAGCATTCTGTCTCCTTTCTATCCGGTGTGTGTATACACACACACACACACACACACACACACACACACACACACACATCTATATAGGTATATAGGTATATATTTCCTTCCTGCCTTCCTTAAAAAAGAAACCCTACCTACCTGGATTTAGAGCAAGAAATTGTCTGATTGAATTCTAGCAGTTTCTTTAAAAAGAAATTCTTCTTAATGATGTAAATAGGAAAATTTTAGTTTAGAGGACTAAAAATTATTCATCTATGTATACAGGAAATCTGTTATTAACATTAGCCAAGTTTATGTATTTTATTTCCTAAAATCATTCTGTATATTATTTTGTTTTTTTAAATTTATATTTGTATTATATTATTTCCATGGAAATTTCTGGGTCATTTCCAGAGAACTTCCTTAAAAGGTATTGTCGGTGGCAGCGTGCGGCTTGTTAACTGATGACTCGACACCCTTGCATGTATTAAGTTCTTTCCGACCGAAACTTATATAGTATAATTGTATACTATATAATTATTATACTGTAGGGATGTTATTATCTGCTATATTGATTCTTGATATATACATACACATATCTGATCCAGAAAGAGTACAGAATTTTTAATGTGTTCCCGTGTCTCCTCAATTTTCTGGACCCAGGAGTTGCCTGTTCCCCAGGTCCTCTGACTTTAATTGATCGAGATGTTCTGTTTTTCTCCTTCCCATATTCATGATAGGTGGAGGAGTTACTGATGGCCATGGAGAAAGTAAAGCAGGAACTAGAGTCCATGAAAGCAAAGCTGTCCTCCACCCAACAGTCTCTGGCAGAAAAGGAGACTCACTTGACTAATCTCCGGGCGGAGAGAAGGAAGCACTTAGAGGAAGTTCTGGAGATGAAGTAAGTGTTTGCGTTGGCTCGGTGGGAATGCTGTTTCTCCCTGTGTTCATCTGGCTCTGTTGATTCCCCAGTACACTTACCTAATTTTAATGCTGACTTGTAGTTCTCACTCTCTAGAATAAATTTGGTCAAAGGTGGAACAAATCCTGATCAAATAGAAATATTTTTGGTTCCTCTAATGAATTTTAAATCTTCTGGCATGTACGTATCTGTGTGTAATTAACTCTCTGAGATTCCTAAAATCTTCTGGAAAGTTCAGGCAAAATGGTGAGCTTACCGGGAAGAGGGCTGTTGGTTCTGAGGTCGTAGGAAGACGAGGCAATTTTTAAACACATTTTTTATTGTAAACATTTCCAAAGGTACACACAAGTAGAGAGAATGAACCCCCATATACCTGTCTCCAAGATTCAATAGTTAACATTTTGCCACACTGGAAACCAACTTTTAGAAAATTGTCACTTTTAGCAAAACTTTGCTATACGGCATTTTCCTGCTTCCCCCACATTTTGTAGGTTGCTGAGACTATAATCTGTTCTGAAGCATGTATACATCTGCTAATACATAGTAGATGTTTCTTTTTCTTCTCAGTAACCTTCTGTTTAAAACAAACATGTCTTTTTGCCTTCCCCTTACCTAAAGGCCCTACTATTATTTTACTGAAACCAGGTCTATCGTGGGATCCCTCAGTTACCTTCGTTATGTCAGCAGTTATCTTATTTTTGTTGTCTTCTTTTCTGTCTCAGAGGATAGGTTTTCTTCTCCTTCATAAGGCCAGATTCTTATTTCTGTCACAGATTTTAAGTCCCCACTTCAGCAGCCTTTCGCTGTCAGTTCTCTCTCACATAATCCTTGCTCACTTCTTCTCTGTGTAAATGCACAGTCTGTCTTTGGCCTAAAATAAAATTTTTTCACTCCAACTAGTGCTTTAAACTGACATCAGATTACTTTTCTGCTACTTTGAAATATCAGTAAACTTTGAATACCTGAATAATAGAGCTGTACAGAATCTTACCATGATACCTTAGCATGAATTCTCATGGGACATGATGATTGCGATATTGTGACTGCAACCCAAGAATGTTGAGGTGTCCTCTGTGCTTTCACGTTCTTGGGCTATAGTGCAAGGCTGAGATTCTATCCTTTTAGGAAAACATTACAGGTGATATGTCTTGGAAATAATGCATAAGTGAAGCCAGAAGTGGATTGGCATATGGGGAGAATTAAGAGAGGTTAGGATTCCAAGTAGCATCATGAGAAAAAAGCTTGCAAATTTAAGTGGAGAAAGGGAAGTCGTCCCTGTGACTGTTGGCAATGACACTAGATTCTTCACTCTGTAGTCACTGCAGGACCCACCATATTTTAAAGGTTTAAATTATTCAATTATTGATCATTGAACAAGTAAAAACACTTAGTCTACCTAGAGAGCTTGAGAGGCGGAAATATGAGGGGAATGAAATGTGCAGGGAGGCTGAAACATGCGTATGTGTGACTCTGGATCTAGAATAAGAAATAGTCTTCCCTGAGGAAAAGTAGTTGGCCCATTTGTATAGAAAATTCTTCAGCAAAGCACTAGAATAGCCTTGTTTTCTGGAATAATCCTGACCTCATCAAGCCAAGAGAAATGAATTAATAGCTGTTCTCCATTCCTAGCATATATTATTGTAATTGTTGAGCGTCTGTTACAGATAAATGGTGACCGTAAGTTTGGGGACAAGTAAAACGGTTCACTTGGTAGCCTGCCAGTGGTGCATTAGAAACATTTGCGTTGGTTAGCCAGCCCTGAAGAGAAGGAACATTTTTATTGGCAGATCCCACAATGGTTCTTCTCTTCCTTATGCTGTGGTTTTGTTAACCATTACTTTTTTATTCCACTTTTATGTTAGCCTTTTTCCCTTAAGAAAGAAAGGATAAAAGGAAGCAGGGGAAAAATAATAAAATAACAACTGTAATAACTGTAATAAATTTTAAGTATCAGTTGAGGTCATGAGGTTCACTATTAAGAATTCTAGATGAGCTAGTTCATTCGACACTGCCCTGCATTCAGACTCCTCCTGCAGTCCCACCCTACATCAGCATTCAGAATAAATTTTACAAGATCCATTTCTTATTTTTAATAGAATTTTTATTAAGCTGTGAATTTGACTGCCCTGACAACTGGTTTGTTCAGGGAAGGGGTGGCAGAGCTCTTTGGTTTCATTGAGAGTTTAGAGCTATTCAATAGGTAGCCTCCTATATGCAGGCAGTTAGTTGTAAGTCGTTCAAAGAATGAAACCAACGAGTAGAAGTTAAACAAATCACTATACTCACTGGGAGCTTAAAAAATAAATAAATATGATTTAAAAGTTGATGTCAACACAGGTGAAAAATGAAAAATATTAGAATCTCCTGAACTGACTAGACAGACATGTTTGGAAGACTGGTCTTCTCTGGAAACAAGTAAAGCTGGCAGAAAAATCCAACTATCTCTGTGTTAAATTATATACTCATGAGATGCTTTCTGGCCGAAGAAAGGTCTCCCACAAACAGAGGATAAATTTTCATATGTACCTAAGAGAAGTCCAGTACTAAATTCTGACATTTTAAAAATTATTGACAGGAGAGAAAAGTAGAGAACAATTGCAATTAAGAGAGCTGTTAACAGGCCGGGCGTGGTGGCTCACACCAGTAATCCCAGCACTTTGGGAGGCCAAGGCGGGTGGATCACCTGAGGTCAGGAGTTTAAGACCAGCCTGGCCGACATGGCGAAACCCCGTCTCTACTAAAAATATAAAAAACTGGCTGGATGCGGTGACTCTCGCCTGCAATCCCAGCAATTGGGGAGGCCGAGGCCAGTGGATCACAAGGTCAGGAGTTTGAGACCAGCCTGGCCAACACGTACTAAAAGTACAAAAATTAGCCAGGTGTGGTGGCACACACTGTAATCCCAGCTACTCAGGAGGCTAAGGCAGGAGAATCACTTGAACCCAGGAGGCAGAGGTCGCAGTGAGCCGAGATCGTGCCACTCTACTCCAGCCTGGGCGACAAGAGTGAAACTCTGTCTCAAAAAAAAAAAAAAAAATTATGGGGTTGCTGACATTAAAAAAAAAAAAATCTCATTAGGGATTTATGACATAGTGTTCCAAATTAACCACGAAATTGTATATAGTTATTCAAATTATATCCTAGTAACAATTTAGGGGGGAAAATAAAAATGAAAATGCATTCTGAGTTACGTAAGAGTGTGTTTACTCTTCACACAGTCATATTTATTTATACTTCCACCAAAAGCCATTTTTTTTAAAAGTCTGTACACATATGATAAAAGACTTTTAGTGGACTTGGAAGCATTTTTCACAATGGGCTGGAATACTGAGGTTGAATGTTATGTAGGAAACCCACATAAATTAATATAAAATTATTTTACACTTGGAAAAGAAAACAAAATATGTTGTACAGTTTAGCTATAAACAAATAGCATTGGTGGGTCTGGGACTAGTTAAAATTATAAAGCAAAGTTTATATCTACAATCAACTATCCCTTGGCACTCCTCCTCAGTTTTGCTTAACTGTCTCATTCTGCTCCCCTTTTTTTCTGCCCTGATATTCAGTGCTCTTATACGGCACACCCTATAGAAATTTATTTACTTTCTTGTGACCTGAATTGGAATAAATTACAAAGAACCCTAAATGTTCTTTGACTTTCTCCTTCTTTAAATTTTAAACTTATTTTTAAATAACTTCCAAATAGAAGAAACCACGTTTAAAAAAAAAAAAAATCCATGCTTTCTAATCATATTTTTATGTTAAAAGCCTCAAGTGGCTGGAATAAGGTCTAGCAAATAAAGAACTAAACTTTTCAGGTAAAGGCCCCCAAAGTCCCTCTTGTTTTCAACTTTCAAAATTCTTTCTCTCTCTCTATCAATATATGGTTCACATGTAAAAGTGTGCTTACCTGTG
Source organism: Theropithecus gelada (assembly GCF_003255815.1). NCBI lineage: Eukaryota > Metazoa > Chordata > Mammalia > Primates > Cercopithecidae > Theropithecus > Theropithecus gelada. The sequence goes on along the minus strand of NC_037679.1, from coordinate 103,488,037 downwards.
TAGGGATGAAATTAAGACTGTCTGTCATCTACTGCTCACAAGAGGAAGGAAGTGAGATTGTTGTCCTACTTTTTCCTCATCTTTTCTTTTTTTCTCTGCTGGAGGTATAGGATCAACCCTGATCCCTTTTGTTAAATATAAATGAATCATTTAAAAGGTTAATTATTGCAGGTAGGTAACCTGACGCCTTAATCTAATTGCAATAACCATTTGAAGAAAATCTGATATATAATTTACCAGTATGGCAGGTGTTTTTGGGTTTGTTTGGATTTTTGATGTTTTTTTGTTTGTTTGTTTTTAAATTTTCCTTTCAGGACCATCTTTTTCATTGTCCTCCAGAGTGTACCCTATAGGTAGCTACTCACTCTGCAAATAGGTAAAACTCCCCTCAAGCTATGGATGTCAAAGATAGTAACGTATCCATTTAATCATCAGCTTTTCTTTCAGAAGTTACTGAATGAAAGAGTATTAGATGCTCTGTGTAGCAAAGGATGTGCTTACATTTTGAGCCAGTTTGCTTACCCATGAAACAGGCATAATAATACTTAGACCCATCTCATGAAGTTGTTGTAAGGATCAAATGGATTTTTAAAAAAAACACGTTTACGTTGGTAAAGCTGAATGCTTGCAAAGCGTGATATTTACAACTGAAAATCCAATTTGTACTTTTGTATTTGTACCTGGAGAAATCACTTAACTTTTCAGGTTTGCAGTTTTCTCACTCAGATTTGAAAGAGTTTCCTAAATCTCTAAGATCCCTCATCGATTTTAAAATTGTGTACTTTGGCCAGATGACCTCCTGAGGTCCCCTGATTCTGCAGTCATAAATGTCCTGTGTAAATCAGGGAAGTAATTCATATACAAACAGTATACTACGGAGAAGTTAGAGGCCAGACGTCATGATTCCTGGCTGAGGACTAGGCTACATGTTCACTGAGTGAGACTGCCCAAGGCTTACCAGAGATTAGATGCTACAGAATGAGAGTGGAATCGTAATGTTAGAGCAGTGGGGATCTGCAGTTCCAACCCAGTCAACATGGAGAAATCCTTGTTCACTTCAGTTATCTAGCTGAGATAACAAAAAAGATAGGTTTTAGGAGCAAGGACCATGCTCTAATATCAGGCCTACTCTAGACCCAGGCTAAGACTAGTAAACCGAGGCCCCCGTTAAGTCTTACAGGGTAGACCAGATTTGGACGGTGAGTCTCACTGAGATGGAGAAGCCTGGGAAATATCCTGAGCTCTCAGCAGATCCGCCTGTCAAAGGTTAAATCCAAACCTATACAAGTGCAGGGAGTCAACTATTAACTGACTTGCATGTACCAGAATAAAAATCACTGCTCCTCAGAAGAAATTAACAGCACCATATTTGCAATATATCCCATGTTGAACTTTTAAAAATTACCAGACATGCAAAGAGTCAGGAACACGTGATCTGTAGAGCAGAAAAGGAGCGTGCGGTAGAAATCACCTCTGAGGAGTCCTATTCGGTTTAGCAGAAAAAACAAAAAAAACTAAATTCACCGTTATAAATAGACATCAAAGAATGGGAGAAAAATGTCATGTTGGTGATGGAATAGATAGGAAATCTCAACAGAGAAAGGAAGACTATTTTAAAATGGAAATTTGACATAGTGAGAACTTGTCTCTACAAAAATGTTTTAAAAGATCAGCCAGGTGTGGTGGTGCCCACCTATAGTCCCAACTACTTGGAGGGCGAGGCGAGAAGATCGCTTGAGCCCGGGAGATTGAGGCCGCAGTGAGCTTTGATTGTGCCACTGTACTCCAGCCCGGGCACCAAAACGAGACCCTATCTCGAAAAAGTAATAATCGTAAAATGAAAATGGAAATTTGATAATTGAAATAGAAATGAAAAATTTATTGGATAGTCTTTTTTTTTTTTTTTTTTTGAGATGGAGTCTCACTCTTGTTGCCCAGGCTGGAGTGCAGTGGCGCCATCTCGGCTCACCGCAACCTCCGCCTCCCTGGTTCAAGCAATTCTCCTGCCTCAGCCTCCCGAGTAGCTGGGATTACAGGCATGCGCCACCACACCCGGCTAATTTTGTATTTTTAGTAGAGATGAGGCTTTTCCATGTTGGTCAGACTGGTCTCAAACTCCTGACCTCAGGTTGGCCTCCCAAAGTGCTGGGATTAGAGGCGTGAGCCACCGCGCCCGACCTGGTGGATAGTCTTAATGGCAAATTAGAGCTGTCAAAAGAAAGAGTCAGTGAACTTCAAAATAGATAATTGAAATTGTTCAGTCCATAGAACAGTGAGCAAAAGGATTTTTACCGAATGAACAGAGCCTCAGTGACATGTAGGACAGTTTCAAATGGTTTGACATGCATGTAACTGGAACACTAGAAGGATAAAAGAGTGAGAATGAAGCACATGAAAGATAGTTTTTAAAAATGACCAACTTTTTTCTCTAATTTAATTTGAAACCATAAATCTTTGATTTACAAATCCCGGAAACTAAGTGAAACCAGGCAGGATAAATACAAAAAATAAAAAATCACAACTAGAAATATCATAATCTAGTCGCTGGAAACAAAATATGCAGAGAAAAATAAAAGTAGCCTAAGAAAAAAAGGCACAGCGCATAAAGGTAAACTATGATAGCTGAGTCCTTCTCAGAAACAGTGAGGACCTGAAGACAATGGAACTTCTTTTAGGGTACTAAAAAAAAAAAAAAAAAGTAGCCTAAAATTCTGTAACCAGAGAAAAAGATCCTTTAAAAACTAGGATTAAATAAAGACAATTTCATATAAACAAATATGAAAAGAATTCATCTCTAGAAAGCACGCTACAAGAAATGCTAATGGGTATTCTTCAAGCTGAAGGGAAATGAATCCAGATGGGAACATGAATCTACAGGAAGGAATGAAGAACACCAGACATAGGCCGGGCACTGTGGCTCATGCCTGTAATCTCAACACTTTGAGAGGCCAAGGTAGGAGGATCGCTTGAGTCCAGGAGTTCGAGACCAGCCTAGACAACATGACAAAACCCTGTTTCTACAAAAAAAAAAAAAAAAGAAAGAAATTTTTCTTTCTTTTGAAGATAGTGGCTCATACCTTTTTTTCTAATTACTTGGGATGCTGAGACTGAGGATTCCTGGGCCCAGGACATGGAGGCTGTAGTGAGCCAAGATCACACCACTGCACTCTAGCCTCGGTGACAGAGTGAGACTCTGTCCCCCCGCCAAAAAAAAAAAAAAGAAAATATGGACATGGTAAATCTGTTGATACATATAGAAAATGTATTTTTTCTTTTCAGAATTCCCTTAAAAGACAACTAAAGCTTTAAAGTAAAAATAACATGATGAGCTGGCATTTATAATATGTGTAAAAGTGAGAGATAGGGGACAACAGTATCCCAAAATATTAGGAGGTAGAATTGTAAGGTTGTTACGTTCGTGAAGTAGAAAATATGAGGTGTTGGCTGGGCATGGTGGCTCATTCTGTGATCCCAGTGCTTTGGGAAGCTGAGACTGGAGGATCATTTGAGCCCAGGAATTTGAGTTTACACTGAGCTCTGTTTGTGCCACTGCACACTAGCATGATTAACAGAGTAAAATCCTGTCTCTAACAAAAAAAGAAAAGAAAAGAAAGGAAAGAGAGAAAGAAAGAAAAAAATTATGAAGTGTTAGATGTGAAGTAGTACAATTTCTAATCTAAATAGACTTTGATAAGGTGCATATTGTTAGCTGTAGAGCAACTACTAGAATAATAACAAGAAAAATTTTACAAACCCCGGAGAGCGACCAGGCACCATATCTCATGCCTGTAATCCCAGCACTTTGGGAGGCCAAGGCGGGCAGATTACTTGAGGTCAGGAGTTTGAGACCAGCTTGGGCAACACAGTGAAACCCCCATCTCTACTAAAAATACAAAAACTGGCCGGGTTTGGTGGCGGGTGCCTGTTATCCCAGCTACTCAGGATTCTGAGGCAGGAGAATCGCTTGAACCTGGGAGGTAGAGGTTGCAGTGTGCCAAGATGGTGCCACTGCACTCCAGCCTGGACGACAGAACGAGACTTCTGTCACAAAAAAAAAAGAAAAAGAAAAAAGAAAAGAAAAAACACCTGAAGAGCTAATAGAGGAAATAAAATTCAGTGCTAAAAATTATTTCATTTATCCAACCAATAAAGGCAGAAAAGGAACAACAAATGAACAAAGAACAGGAACAACAAATGAATGACTTAAATTCAACCATATCAATGTTTATGGTGAAATGAAATATGCTAAACACACCAAGTAAAGGACAGAGATATTAGAATGGGTGTATTAGAAAAAAAAAAAAGCAAGGCTCAATTGTGTGCTGTACATAAGACCTATACTATCATAAACACTGGCTGGAATTAAAGAATGGAAAAAGGTAGTTCTTGGAAATAGTAATCATAAGAAACCTGGCATAGCTATATTAATATCAGACAAAGGAGACTTCCAGACAAGGAGTATTCCCAGTGAGTTAAAAAAAAAAAGAGCATATCATAAAGACAAAGCAAACAACACATCTGAATGACATAATAATCCTTATAAATATATATCTAATAGAGCTTTAAAATTCATGAAGGACAGACTGACAGAACTAAAGGTCAAACAGATCTGTGGTCACCAGTCATCACTGGGGATTTTGACCTCTGTTCCTTAGAAACTGATAGAATTAGTCAATAAACAAAAGCAATCAGAAATACAGAAGATCTAAAGACTATTAACTTGACTTATTTAGCATTTATAGAATACTATATCTAACAACTGAAGAAAATACGTGTTTTTTAAAGTGCATATGGAAGTTTCACAGATACAGAACATATGCTGGGCCTTAAAAGTAAGTCTCAGTAAATTTCAGAAGACTGAGATATGTTGGAGTTGTTCTTTAACAATAGTCGAATTCAGTTAGAAGTTAATAAGATACTTAGAAAATGTTTGGAAATTAGATAACATAATTCTAAATACCATGGCTTAGAGAAGAAGGAATATTAGGAATCATTTTGAACTGAATGAAAATTCAAATGTGAAATTTTGTGTTTCACAGTTGAATAAGTGGTTAGAATGAAATGTTTACCTTTATATACCTATATTAGAAAAGAAGAAAGGTTGAAATTCATTGATCTTAGTTTCTCCACTAAGGTACCAGAAAAACAAGCAGAGCAAACCATAGTAAGTAGGATAACTGAAATAGTAAAGATAACAGAAATCAAACACTTAGAAGACAGAGAATCAACAGAGAAAATTCACAAAATTCATAACCGTGGTTCTTTAAAGAATTAAAAAATTGATAGGTCCCTAGCAAACGGATCAAGGGAAAAAGGAAGGCACATGAATTGCCAATACTTGGAGTGAGAGAGGGGTTATCACTCCAGTTTCTAAAGACACTTAAAAAGAGAATATTTTGAACAACCTTATACCAATAAATTTAATAAATATTTTAGACAAATTCTTTGAAAAATACAATTTATTAAAACTGGCTCAAGAAGGAATAGAAAATGGAACAGGCCTTTATCTATAAAAGAAATTAAATTTGTCATATGGAACCAAAAAGAGCCCAAATTGCTAAGGCAGCCCTAAGCAAAAAGAGCAAAGCTGGAGGCATCATGCTACCCAACTTCAAACTATACTACAGGACTACAGTAACCAAAACAGCATGGTAGTGGTAGTAAAACAGACACACAGAGCAAAGGAACAGAATAGAGAACCCAGAAATAAGGCTGTACACCTACAACTATCTGCTCTTCCACCAACCTGACAAAAACAAGCGATGGGGGAAAGGATTCCTTATTCAGTAAATGGTCCTGGGATAACTGCCTAGCCATATGCAGATTAAAACTGGACTCTTTCCTTACACCATATACAAAAATCAACTCAAAATGGATTAAAGACTTAAATGTAAAACCCAAAACTATAAAAACCCTGGAAGACAACCTAGGCAATACCATGAGCACAGGCAAGGATCTCATGACGAAGATGCCAAAAGCTGTTGCAACAAAAACATTGACAAATGGGATCTAATTAAACTAAAGAGATTCTGGACAGCCAAAGAAACTACCAACAGAGTAAACAGACACCCTACAGAATGGGAGATAATTTTTCCAAATTATGTGACAAAGGTTTAATATCCAGCATCTATAGGGAATTTAAACAAATTAACAAGAAAAAACAACCCCATTAAAAAATGGGCAAAGGACATGAACAGACACTTCTCAAAAGAAGACATACATGTGGCTAATGAGCATAGGAATAAAAGCTCAAAGTCACTGATGATTAGATAAAATGCAAATCAAAACCACAATGAGATACCATCTCACACTAGTCAGAATGGCTGTTATTACAAAGTCAAATAACAGATGCTGGTGAGGTTGCAGAGAAAAAGGAACTCTTATACACTCTCGGTGGGAGTATCAATTAGTTCAACCGTTGTGGAAGACAATGTGTCGATTCCTCAGAGACCTGAAAACAAATGCAATTTGATCCAGCAATCCCATCCCTAGGTATATACCCAAAGGAATATCAATTGTTCTGTCATATATACATCATTAAATACTACTCAGCCGTTAACAGTAACAAAATAATGTTTTTTACAGCAACTTGGATGGAGCTGGAGGCCATTATTCTAAGTGAAGTAACATAGGAGTTAAAAACCAAAAGCCTTATGTTCTCACTTATAAGTGGGAGCTAAGCTATGAGTATGTAAAGGCATACAGAGTGACATAATCGACTTTAGAGACTCCGAGGGGGTAGATGAGGGAGGATATGGATAAAAAACTATATATTAGGTACCATGTATATATACTACTCAGTCGATGGGTGCCCTAAAATCTTAGAATTCACCACTATATAACTCATTCTTGTAACAAAAAAACACACCCTAAAAGCTATTTGAAATAAAACAAGACACATGTACACCTATGTTCATTGCAGCACTGTTCTCAATAACAAAGACATGGAATCAGCCTAAGTGCTCCTTAGTGGGAGACTGGATAAAGAAAATGTAGTGTCTGTACACCACGGAATAGTGTGCAGCCGTAAAAACCAACAAGATCATGTCTTTTATAGGAACATGGACGGAGCCAGAGGTCATTATCCTTAGCAAACTAACGCAGGAACAGAAAACCAAATACCACATGTTCTCACAAGTGGGAGCTAAATGGTGGCAACACGTGGACACATATAGGAGAACAGCGGACTCTGGGGTCTGTTGGAGGGTGGAGGATGGGAGAAGGGAGAGCATCAGGGAAAATGACTAATGAGTACTAGACGTAATACCTGGGCGATGAAATAATCTGTACAACAAGCCTTCGTGACACAGGTTTACCTATATAACAAACCTTCACATACGACCCTGAACTACAAAATTAAGGAAAAAGTCCGGGCACGGTGGCTCATGCTTGTAATCCCAGCACTCTGGGAGGCCGAGGCGGGCGGATCACGAGGTCAGGAGATCGAGACCATCCTGGCTAACACGGTGAAACCCCATCTCTACTAAAAATACAGAAAAATTAGCCGGGTGAGGCGGTGGGCGCCTGTAGTCCCAGCTGCTGGGGAGGCTGAAGCAGGAGAGTGGCATGAACCCAGAAGGCAGAGCTTGCAGTGAGCTGAGATCGCGCCACTGCACTCCAGCCTGGGTGACAGAGCAAGACTCTGTCTCAAAAAAAAGAATTCTATTGGCCAGGCGCAGTGGCTCGTGTCTGTAATCCCAGCACTTTGGGAGGCCAAGGCAGGTGGATCACCTGAGGTCGGGAGTTCGAGACCAGCCTGACCAACACGGAGAAACCCTATCTCTACTAAAAATACAAAATTAGCCAGGTGTGGTGTCACATGCCTGTAATCCCAGCTACTCAGGAGGCTGAGGCAGGAGAATTGCTTGAACCCAGAGGGCAGAGGTTGTGGTAAGCCAAGATCACACCATTGCACTCCAGGCTGGGCAACAAGAACAAAACTCCATCTCAGGAAGAAAAAAAAAAAATTCATTAGCTATATCCAAGGTTTGATACATATCTATATATTTGTTTTCCCATGTATGAGGAAGCCTCTGGATTTCTGAGTGTTTCTTTTTAACCTGTCTAGGGTGTGGTGGTTTCATTTCATAAAATTGGGAGTTGGGAGAGAGGTATTTCTTGTTGAGTTCACAGTATTATTGTATTGTGGTGAGAAAACATAGTCTATAAAAGGAAAGCACAGGAGGCGTAAATACAACTACAGTCAAGATTTTAAAAACTCTCCACTGACCAGATGTACTGGCATTGAACTATCTGTTGATTTTTGTCCTCAGGCTGGTGTCAAGTGATGCCATCCTTTTGCGTGTCCCTAGGTCTCTTTCTTAGATATTTGAAAATGTTTCTCAGAAGTCCTGATATCCAGCATTCCCCAACAGTAGACTTTTACTCAACATCTGTTAGGCCAGACTGAGTCCCATGCCAAGTCCCTGAAGAAGGAAAGTGGGATTACCTTTCTTGGCTTAGTCTAATCAGCATCTACCTCTGAGCTTTAGAGATAGTCTTTAAGGCACTCTGCGAAGAAAAGATACGTGAAAAGCAGCTGGAGGCACAAAACGTTGGTTAAGCAGCCAAGAGTCTTCAGTTGTCTCTGAGCTGCTATCTTTCAATATGCCTGGGTATCAGCCAATTTACTGGAAGGGAGAAGGAATGCTGGTTGATCTGGAGAGTCTGATAATTGGCATTCTGTTAGGAGAACCTCTGTTATACTTATTTAAATGCCCTTTAACACAGTTCTAGTATTTCTAGTTTTTACAATGTGAAGTCTTCTTAGGTGAGGACTTGTTTTCTCATCTGGTTGGTAATCTTTGATAGCTCTGCTTTGGTAGCTCTGCTGCCGTGGAGCTACTTTCCTCGGGAGTCCTGTTCCTTCGGCACAGCTTCCAGTTTCTCTCTCTGGGGACGTAGTACGTTCACTCTTTCTGGACCTGTTTTTATGTGAATTTCTGTGCTTGTTATTCTGTGTGTCTCTCATGCATCAGTGAGTTCTCGTGAGTAATTCGTTTCCTACCCATAGCCTAAGAGTCTTTGTTGCTTCATTGGGCTAGTAAGTAAAGTTTTTCTAAAGGTCTCTGTTTTCACAGGGGTAGTCAACCTTTGTGACTTTCTTTAACTTTATGCAGAAAGGTTAGTTCCGGCTCCTCCTGAGCCCCGATCCTGGAATCTCCTCCCTAAGGCTTAGAACCCAGTTTTTTACCTCCTGCTCCCTCGCCCCACTCCCATAAGCTATTTCCACTTAAACTCGTCAGCTATAACTGAATTCTTTCTTTGTTATTAACACTTCTCCTGGTTTGGCTAAAGCTCAATACCTAATTATTACTTTCTTTTTAAGAACTATTTTTATGTGTTTGGAGCAAGAGGGGAGGAACATGTTGGGTTTCCTCACAATATTTATCACAAGTATAGGTTCTAATTTAAACTATTTTCAGTCTGTTAGGTTGTTTTTTTTCCTCCTTCTCTCCTAATTTTTGTCAGCTGTTATTTTTATAATCATTCTTTTCTTCCTGAAGTCTTCAAATCCATCAGATGGGTTTGATTGTTGCTTTTTAGATAGAGAATCTGTTGCAAAGTTTTTGCCATTGCTTATGAGATGGGATGAATTACAACTCTCTTAAACAACAGTTTTCTGTGGAAAGGCAGCAGAGGCAATGGTGAAAGGTGTACTTCCTGCTCTTCATTTCTGTTTCTGAAATCTTATTTTGTTCTCTGGAGTTTCCGTAAGAGTTACTTCTGCTTAAAACTTCTGCCTTTACCCAAACTTTATGTCGTCTTCTGGAATAGTTTACTTTTCCAGTATACCTTAAAGGAAAAAAAAAACCTTCTGTTCTCAGCCTGCTCATGACATCCAGCTCCTATTGCTTTGGCTCAGAGTTCCATTCTACCTCATGGTAAACACCTTCGTATCTCATTATATCCTAAATTCTCTAAGCTCTAGGAGCAGACTTACAGAGGGAGCATACTGTACTGTTCAAATGAGCCATGACAGGCTTGGGGGTGGAACTTACTGCTGGGAAGTAGACCAGGTGGTATTAAAGGGGCTGGTTCCATGAGGCAATTGCTCAACCCGTTAATATTGAAGTAGAAATTGGAGGAATAAACCTCTTTCAGTTGCTAATTTCCTGCGGAGATAAGACAGTCACACTGTGCTTGTGTATTTCCATCTCTCCATGTAAAACTGTATTGGAAAACTTTTCTTTTTATTTCTAGGTCTGAATTTTTGTTGTTGTTGTTTTATTTTATTGGCAGACTTCATGTAGCTAAACCCCTCCGTGCTTCAATTTAAGATATCAGGAGATGAGTGAAATTGTCATATTATTACGTAGATGCTGCAGCTCTGCTTGCTAGGGATGAACTCCTATTGTATGAAATAATATAGTGTGAAGCTGTCAGTAATTTCCAGTTGTAGAAGAGGGCCTAATCAGAAAGTTGTGGGTTTTTTTTTTTTTTGAGACAGCACCCGGCCCAGAAAGTTTTCTGACCAGACACATATGCATATTTCAGTGGGTTAATTACTCAATTTTATTGTAATTTCATCTGTTAGAAAGTACCCAAATAATTGCAAAGTTTATGTATATAAACTTTTATGGCTACATCACAGGCAAACAACAGGTGAACTTTGGCATGGTTGTAGTTGGGGGGTTTCATATGGAGATACTGTGGGCACGTGCCCTCTTCTTCCCTGCTGGCGTTCTGGGAAGTGCTGACGGGCTCCGGGGCAAGTGAGGCCCTGGAGACTGATGATGACACACCAGTGTGCATTTGTGCCTCGTCTCTTCGATTACTAGGAAGATAGCGGTTTTACTAAAACTCAGCTGCTGTCAGTTTCTGTGGATTGATTGTCTTAAAGGGAAAGATAAATCAACTTTGGTTTTTTCCTGAATATAGCTAATCAGCTCATTTAATTGTGGACCAATCAGTAAAATAATAATTGAGTTTAGTAAATATTGCGTAAAATAAGTTCTTTGCGGTTTGACCCGGGGTTGAGCTGGCTTGAATTTTCTTTCTTTTCGACTCCCTGCCGCCCGCTTTGCGGTGTTGTATGAGTGATGAGTCCACGGGCCCCGTAAACATGTTAGGTGAGGTGTTCGTTGTTTATTAGTAGTTGGGATTAAATAGAAGTTGCACATTGAATTTGAGTGAAGTGACTTTTCTGCACAGTTAACTTGGATGTCATTGGTTTGAAGGAGTTTCTTTGTTGCGGCTGCTTCTCGCCTCCTACTTTCAGCTGTGGGTGCTTCCTTTCTGCATCCTGCTAAAAATTGTCTTGTTTTCACTCTCAAAGCATGAGACGGTTCCAGAGCTGTGTTTGGTTTTGATTTTAAACTAATACCAGAGCGCCCCTTTAGTTAGTCACCAGTCACTGTTTAGGTAGGTTGATGATTCCTTTACGCTACCCAACATTTTTTTATTTAAAATTGAGCATTTTTGGCCGGGCGCGGTGGCTCAAGCCTGTAATCCCAGCACTTTGGGAGGCCGAGACGGGCGGATCACAAGGTCAGGAGATCGAGACCATCCTGGTTAACACGGTGAAACCCCGTCTCTACTAAAAAAAATACAAAAAACTAGCCTGGCGAGGTGGCGGGCGCCTGTAGTCCCAGCTACTCGGGAGGCTGAGCCAGGAGAATGGTGTAAACCCGGGAGGCGGAGCTTGCAGTGAGCTGAGATCTGGCCACTGCACTCCAGCCTGGGCGACAGAGCTAGACTCCGTCTCAAAATAAATAAATAAATAAATAAATAAATAAATAAATAAATAAAATAAAATTGAGCATTTTTAACTTGCTTTTTAGGTCAGAGGATCGATGTCCTCTGTGGTATTCCTCCTCCATCTAAGTTTCTTAAAGCAGTATTATAAATAGAGGCTTTCAACCTAAAAAGTACTGTGTATTTCATTGACTAGAAGTGAACTGAACTGAAGTGCAGGCTAATAAAAAGTACCAAATGAAAATATTATGGTATATCATTGCACTCTATTGTAGACGTAATGTAGTGTGAACAGTAGTAGCTTTGATTCATTGTAAATCCCATCTGAATACTGACAACGTAGTTCAGACTATCAGGAGATAAACCTCAAAGGTCACATTTGTGTGAATGGTCATTGTGCATATAAGACATTACTTTATTGTTTTAAAAATAGCAGTGTTGCTCTTAAGATAGGGCAGTGTCCTAACCCCTGACAGGGATAGAAGTAAGATGAGAATCAGTAGCTGCCAAATAGTAATGTTTTTGTAGTTGAGTTTCTGTTTCTTCTTCAGCTGTTATTATTGTTATTATTATTATTTGCATGAATGGTAGCAATTACTCCACAGGCAAATTTCTGTTGAATCCCAGAGTATTGCAACAGATTAGCAGCAAATAAAGACCTGAGATAAAGAAAAAAAATGCTTTTATTCAGTTATATTAAAATGAGGACATGTCAAAAAACTAAAGCAGTTTATGTTGTTCTGCATGCATAAATTGAAAGAATACTTGAAAATTCTTCAAACTTGAATGGTAGACATCTTACAGCTTTCTGAAAGGAAGTCAGTGTCTTTGCAGTAGGATAGAGGTTCCCAACATTACTTGGTTCTAGCACAATCACTAAATTTTTCGTGACTTTTAGGCCAAAATAAATACTTAACAGTCCCTAATAGTTTGTTATGTTCCAACAGTTTGTAATCATGTCAAGAAATAATAGGCATATTAGTAATAATAAATTGAAAGAAAATGTTTTAATTTCTTACTACTTACTAATCAAATGTGTACTTGTTGGGCATGGCACAGTTTTTTAAACCTTGGAATCAGATTGGCCACTGCCAACTTCATTTCTTGTTCCATACTAATTTCTGTGCAGAACTGTGTTGTGCTTTTAGTCACAGTGCTGTGGTCTGAATGGTTGTGTCCCCCCAGAATTCGTATGTGGAAATTCTAACCCCCAAGGTGATGATATGAGGAGATGTGGAGCCTTTGGGAGTGATTAGGTCTTGAAGCCAGAGTACTTATGAATGGGATTAGTGTCCTTGTAAGAGAGACCCCAGAGAACTCATTTGCCCCTTCCACTGTGTGAGAAAAGCTGTGAGCAGATGCCATCTGTGAACCAGAAAGTGGACTGTCACCAGATACTGAACCTTACAGCACTTTGATTTTAGACTTTCCAGCCTCTGGAACTGTGAGAAGTAAGTTTTTGTTGTTTATAAGCTACCTCGTTTATGATATTTTGTTACAGCAGCTTGAATAGACTAAGATACACAGCAACCATCCAAAACTCAATTTCGAAGAGATGGAATATCATGAACAATAATTTTGCATGATGTCGTATTAAACTGTGAAATACCACAAGCTAGTGATTTGCACACTGTCTGACAGCACTGTGTTTCTCAAAATTCAAAAGACTCTGCAGCACCCCTGTGAGTTCCCTGAGGTGCTGCAGTGCACAGTTTGGGAACTGTGGTAGTATTGTAGATAGTAAGATTATCTAATAATAGGTATTGATGGCGTCTTAGTTTAGGGATAATTATTCGTATGTCACACTGTAGGGGAAGTGAGTAAATCATATACTAGGTTGTTATCAGAACGATTATGAATTTCTTTACCCACCTGTAGAGAGAATGGCCTATTTTTTTACTCTGACCCCAATAAGAAAAGTATTCTGCCCCTTCCCCCTTCTCTCTCCCTTTTTGTCTCTCACTCTCACTCTAACAGACACACACATAATGAAATCAGTATTTAACAAAACAATATTCTTATTATGTGCATTCTGATGTTTTTTTTCTTTCTTTCTTTTTTTTTTTTTAATGTCCCCTTAAGACCTACTGAACTGAGGAAAACTAGTTAAGGTCACAGACTCGAGGGCCTGACTTGACTTTAAAATGGCCTTCACCGTTTCCTATCTCTGTGACTCTAAGCAAGATATTTAACCTCTCAGTCACTCAGTTTCCTCATCTATAGAATGGGAATTTGTAATAGTACCTAGTGCTGAGGGGATTTTTTTTTTTTTTTTTTTTTGGAGGCAGAGTCTCGCTCTGTCACCCAGGCTGGAGTGCAGTGGCGCAATCTCAGCTCACTGCAAGCTCTGACATCCGGGTTCATGCCATTCTCCTGCCCCAGCCTCCCCAGTAGCTGGGACTACAGGCGTCCGCCCCCATGCCTGGCTAATTTTTTGTGTTTTTAGTAAAGACAGGGTTTCACCATGTTAGTGCTGAGGGGATTTTAAGGAAGTTAATACATACAAAACACTTTAAACAGTTTTTTTGGGTTTTTTTGTTTTTTTTTTTTTGAGGAAGAGTTTTGCTCTTATCTCCCAGACTGGAGTGTAGTGGGACGATCTCGGCTCACTGCAACCTCTGCCTCTTCGTCAGCCTTCCAAGTAGCTGGGAATACAGGTGCGCGCCACCTGGCCCAGCTAATTTTATTGTATTTTTAGTAGAGATGGGGTTTTACCATGTTGGCCGGGCTAGTCTCGAACTCCTAACCTCAGGTGATCTGCCTGCCTTGGCCTCCCAAAGTGCTGAGATTACAGGCAGGAGCCACCGCGCCTGGCCATTTAAACAGTTCTTGATCAGTAGTTACTGCTTTATCACTAGACTCTCAGTGAATAATCAGAGGCCAAAACATTTGGGAAATTAGAGAGATGCAAGAGTTCTGTGCTCTAAAGGGTGCCACATGCAGTCAGAAGACTTTTCTGAATTTCTACTCATGGGCAGATAGATTGTGGATCCCTTGCCAAAGGTCTTCTGTATTTATCCTCTTGAATCTGGATCCAGTTGAGTAGTCAACAGGGGAGTCCAAATGAGGGAGATGAAAATACTATCATTATTACTGACAAAGCTGATTAGAAAACATGACTTTATATTTGCGCCCAAGTATCTTCGCTAGTATATCCCTCCTGAAGTAGACAGGTCTGCCCACCAGCACAGCTGAGTAACTGCCGGCTTCTTACTGCGTGGCAGAGAGTAGAACGGGATGGACCTTCTGCGTAGGCGGCCAGGTCTGAAGAGAGGAGAGCAGAAGGGGCCGAACTGAGTGTGTTCACCTCTTTCTTCAAAATCTGCCAGTGATGTCACTCACAAGGGAGGGAAACAGGAAACACAGGCACAGAAATGTGAAGAATGAGAATGTCACCTTAACAAAGGGAACATTTTATAGGGATACAGGAGGCCCATAATCAAGTTTGTGTTTCGTAACTTTTAGCAGTTAGCTATCCTTTCTGGCATGAACTTTAAAAACAGATGTACTAGGGTTTGAATTCTGCCTGTGTCACTTAATTGCACTGGCTCAGGCATCCTAGAATTTCTAAGAGCCGTAAAACAGATAAAACTACTTTGCACGAAAAATTGACCACTGACCTCTCTCCGCTGTTCTATTGATACAGCATTAAATTTATTAATGTTTGTTTTTGTCAAACTTCAGTAGTGTTAGAGGTATGAGATCAGCCTTAGTTGATTAGAGGTATGAGATCAGCCTTAGTTGATTAGTAAGAAAGATTTTATTTACCTAAGATAGCAAGAGAGATATGCCTTTAATCTTTGTTATTTATGGGAAAATAATTTATTAACCTAATTTTTATTGTCACTTCTAAATACATAGTTGTCCTATTAATGGGGACCTTTTTTTCCTGTGAGCATCTGAAACAGTCTCTTTTTTCATGTATGGGAAGTGGTAATAGTTTTTCTCGTGTATCAGGCAACTAACAACTTATTTTAGACCAGAAATTCTTAGAAATGGTACCCATCCAGTTGGCATAAAATTTGCAAGCGCTATTCTGTTGTTTCCTGAAAAAGATGCAGTTGCTTTACTCATAGAGTTATCAGTTATTTTTCTGGCTATTTTACTTGAAGCAGCCATGCTTTGTCTTTTTTTCTATGGAGATACATGGCTGAAAGTAAGTCTTTTCACCAGCTGGATAATATGAAATTTGATAAAATTTGAGTAATATAAAAACTTTCCCATTGGCTTTATATGATTGAATTTCCACTATGTAAAATTAAACTAGTTATTTCTTATGCTACCCAATATATAGTTTATTATTTGAAAACTGTATCCCCATTTTCCCTCAAGAACATCATTTTGTCTTTTGCATCTCAGTGCAGGGGTTGGATAGCGTAATTTCTTCTCCTAGAAACCCATTTTCTGCTGCTTGTAGCTACTATTTCTGTTTTTTCATCAACCGCTACAGGAAGATGTGGAGTTCCTGCCATCTCTCTGTAATCAGTGGTATCATCACATACCCCATATGGACTTTTTGTTTTGAAGTTAGTGCTGCTGACCTGCCCCTTCAGTACCTTGAGCTTGACCTCTAGCTTTCAGCAGCAAAGGCCTCAAAGAAAATCAGTTGCCAGAGTCAGTCTGTCTGCTTGTGTCCTCCTAACCCACTGATCCTTGACATTGTGTTGTTTCTCAGAGAAGTAAAGCAATTTTTTTTTTTTTTTTTGAGACAGTCTTACTCTGTTGCCCAGGCTGGAGTGCAGTGGCGGGATCTCGGCTCACTGCAACCACCTCCTGGGTTCGAGCGATTCTCATGCCTCAGCCTCCCGAGTAGCTGGGATTACAGGCGCCCACCACCACGCCTGGCTAATTTGTGTATTTTTAGTAGAGATGGGTTTCACCATGTTGGTCAGGCTGGTCTCGAACTCCTGACCTCAAGTGATCTGCCCACCTTGCCCTCCCATAGTGCTGGGATTACAGGCGTGAGCCACCACACCCGGACAAAGCAGTTGTTTTAATATATAAGCATTTAATATATTGACTTTGGTTGATTCTTACCTCACTTCCAAGATAATTGCTTCTGTTAAATTACGTTCATTTTTAGGCTTGAGTCATCCACTATATTTATGAGTTGGTGAGTTCTTTCATGAGTTGAGCTTGTTTTTAAAACTTTTAAAGTCCCCTTCTGTTTCTGCTGCAGCCACTTGCACTATAACATTTCTCATGTTATTCCTGACAGCCAGTCTTCTTAACGCTCAGTTATGACTTTTGACAGGTGACAGCGGTGTCACTTAGGACCGTCTTAGTTCATTTTTAATGAAAATCCAAAAGATGCTCCTATTGCAATAAAAGCATAAGAAAATAGTAATAGAATAAAGGTTTATTCTGTTAATAGGCAGTTTGGGGCTGCTGCAGTGGCTCCACGATACCAAATGGTCCTGGGCTCTATCTTTCTTTTCCACTATCCTTAGTATATGGCCTTCTTCCTCATGCTTGCAAAATGGTGGCATACAGAAGCCTTTCATACATGTTCCAGAATATGAAGAAAGACAGGGAAAAAGGGACGTGCCAACTGGTTAAACAACAATAACCATATCAAAGACCCACCGCCTAGATTTCCTCTTCTTGCTGGCCAGAACTTTGTAGCATGCCCACCCAGTGTACACAGCAAGCTGCACAGTAGCCTGGAATATCAGTTTTAGTTGGGCAGTGAGTATATCCAGTGCAAAACCCAGATCCCGCGAGCAAAGGATGGTGAAGAGTAGATGGATATTAAACAGAGAAGGAGCAGTGACTACCTCAGCTTTCCTGCTCAGAAACACGTTATGACTCCATATGTTGCTTTAATTCTGTCTATCCTAGACAGACTCCCAAGACTAGAACCAGACCTTTAGAGGCACTAACCAACCACTGAAAAGAGGCTAATCACCTCCCATGTGTAAATCAAATTGTTCAAAAAATTGAAAAATATACGTGTAAAGACCAAAAACATTTTGATTTATCCCATGACGTTTCAGTGTTTTTCTGGAAGTATTTCTCTGGAAGTATTAAATATTCTAAAATTATTTTTTAGAATATAAATATTATTTTTTAGAATATAAATATTCTAAAATTATTATCAGAGCTAGTCAGCTCTGACTAAGGCCTTTAGTGTTACACCGATGTCTACTTTCTGTCTCTGGTCACTGTGCTGCTGTTACTTAAGACGCCATCACTAGGAAGCGCTGGTGAAAGATCCACAGGAACCCTCCAGTCATTTATGCAACTTCCACAGGAGACTGAGATTATTTCAAAACAAAGAGTCTAGACAACACTTTAATCACACATAAGGTTACAAAATATTAAAAGATACGCTAGCTATGAAAGATGACTGTGAGTGTTTAAAAGATATTTATTTTAAAATAAAAACCTTCCTGTGTTAAGTTTGATAGCTGTGCTCCTGCCTAATAATACCTGGCAGTGGAGGAATGTGGAAGGAGGCACAGAGGTCACCCAGCCTGGGGGCTCTGCCCCACCCCTCCACTTGCTCTGTGTACACGTGTATATACCTGTTTGTCCAAGAACCCTTTACCTTCCGGGTCGGCCAAGTCCCCTATCTGCAGAAACACAAAAATGATCATAAGCATGACTGCTGATCTTTGCCCGTGTGTTAAGAAAAATGAGAGCCACCACCACCACACCACCAGCCTTGCAAACCAAGGGTCTTGTGGGGCAGGAGTGACCCAGGTTGCACTGCATATGAAGAGGCCAATTTAGAGCAGGTGAATGATCTGCCCAGGGGCGCACAGTCAGTCGGTGGAAGGGCCCAGAGGACTCAGCTCCCAAGCCGGTGGTGTTTATGACACCCTTATTTCCCCAACAAAAGTCTACAAGCTATCAAAACCCCAAAAGTACTCAGGTCTCTTGTCTGCTACCTCAGTAGTGGCGGGAGCGGCCACCTGGGCATTCCGATCCAACAGTTACAGCCTGAGAGGTCTGCCGTGACCAGGCCACTCCCCAGGCAGCCTGGCCCCATGGAAAAGGGTCTGCACAGGCTGGCTCTGACCTGCCAGGCAGAGCTGTGAGGGTGGCCACAGAAGAGAAATTACCTTCCCGAGGATAATGTCCAAGAGGCCAGACTTCTTTAGAAAAAGTGCAGCTTCACGTGCCCCCATTCTCCTTGTATATGCCGTATCGACCTGAGATGGGAGAGCAAGAGGCAGGATAACAGTTCAGCAAATGCAGCAGCAGGTGAAGCAGCACCCACCATGCTGAGTGTCCGGTGACAGAGAACAGAAAAGGACAAAAGGCCACTCAGCTGGGCTTCTACTCTGTACTGTGCTTTCCAGCTCAGTCACGCGCTAGTTCCATCTAAAAAGACATGGGCTAAACTTACCTTCTTGTAATAAGATTCACACAATGAATTTCCCGTGGGAATCTGTAAACAAAACCACAGATATCGGTCAAAAGTAAATGCACCCCATTAGAGAAAAAAAGATTACCCCCCTCAATTTTGTCATGACCAACATATATGACGATAGTAAGAGTCAAAATGTATGTATTTTTAATATAAATATTCTAAAATTATTTTCATATTCTAAAATTATTTTTTTATTCTAAAATTATATTTTTGAGGTACGGTGGCTCATGCCTGTAATCCCAACACTTTGGGAGGCCAAGCAGGGCGGATCCCCTGAGGTCAGGAGTTTGAGACCAGCCTGGCCAACATGGTGAAACCCTGTCTCTACTATAATACAAAAATTAGCCGGGCATGGTGGTGGGCACCTGTAATCCCAGCTACTTGGGAGGCTGAGGCAGGAGAATTGCTTGAACCTGGAAGGCGGAGTTTGCAGTGAGCCCGTATCACGCCACAGCACTCCAGCCTGGGCAACAGAGTAAGACTCTGTACAAAAAAATAATAGTAATAAATAAAATCGTTTTTTTCTTGTTTGTGTGTGGCAGTGGTAATGGGCTGGAGGGTATGTTGCTGACATGCTAACCCATATCCTGTCTACTTCATCAGGGTTTCCTGTTGTATTAGAAAGATGAGAAGGTTTTGCTCAATAACTCCATAGAGGTGATTCATTTACTCTAGAGCCTTAAGAAAAATACTTATCCTGTCTGGGCCTCTGTTTCTCCATCCGTGACATGAGAACATTGATCATAATAGACGAGTAGGCAAAGAATATAATCAAGCAATTCGCAAAACTTTACATGCAGATGACCAATAAAACTATAAGAAAATATTAAGCCTCACTTATGACAAAAGAAGATTAAATTTAAATTAAAAGTCCCTTTCTAAAAATGTAACATAGTAGCAGAGATGTAATACCCAGTGGCAATAAGAATATAAAGAAACAAGTACTTTAGTGTAAAGATAGTCTGAAGTAGTAAACCAGGGCAACGAGGTGTATTTATCAAAGGTTTTAAACAATGCGCAAAAACTTTTGGCCCTGCAATTCTACTTTGAGGAACTTTCCTACCTAAATTTTTGACAAGCACACAATGATTGACCCTGGTAAATTGACGTAAGGTATTTTTAACTCCAGCCAGTTTTTTTCTTTCCTGCAGGGTTTTGTGTGAAGCTTTCTAAGAAGTAAATATGTAATTGACTGACAAAGCTTTTTTCTTTTAGAAAATCTAAGCCATGAACATTTAATATGTTTTCCTTTTATATTGTATTAGGAAGATAATGGCAGTCTTTTAAAAATGAAAATAATTTTTTTGTTCATATCTTTATTTTTGTTTCAATCTGTCTGTCCATTTTGGTCTTGTCTGTTTTACCTCTGGGCCATATCTTTACTACAACCAGTCTTCCTAACTCTTCTCCCAACTTTGAGAAGTAGTTTTCTAACTATGTCAATGAAGTATTTCCAAATGAAACTTGCCTAATGGTCTAATGCCATAAAGACTTGTGCTTCTGTCTTCTGTCTTCATTGGATTTTAGTCAGTAAATTTTCTTTCTTTTTTATTTGTTTATTTATTTATTGAGACGGAGTCTCTCTCTGCTCACTGCAACCTCCGCCTCCCAGATTCAAGCAATTCTTCCTCAGCCTGCCAAATAGCTGGGACTGCAAGTGTGCACCACTACATTTGGCTAATTGTATTTTTAGTATAGGTGGGGTTTCACCATGTTGTCCAGGCTGATCTTGAACTCCTGACCTCAGGTGATCCAACCACCTCAGCCTTCCAAAGTGCTGGGATTATAGAAGTGAGCCACTGTGCTCAGCGCATATTCAGAAGTTTTCTACAGTTGTTTTGTTTTGTTTTGTTGAGATGAAACCTTGCTCTGTTGCCCAGGCTGGAGCGCAATGGTATGATCTTGGCTCACTGCAACCTCCACCTCCCAGGTTCAAGCCATTCTCCTGCCTCAGCCTCCCAAGTAGGTGGGATTACAGGCACCCACCACGCCCAGCTAATTTTTGTATTTTTAGTAGAGACAAGGTTTCACCATGTTGGCCAGGCTGATCTCGAACTCCTGACCTCAGGTGATCCACACTTTGGGAGGCCAAGATGGGTGGATCTACAGTATTTTAAAACATGTAGTTATGCCTCTTCCCAAATTTATTCTCAGACTTATTTTTTTACTAGTTTTATTTCTGAATGGCACATTAGAGAGAGAGAAAGCCAGAGAGAGAGAGAGAGGAAAGAAGAGACAAGGTGGGACAGTTGGTATAATTGAGTTCATAGAAAGACAGTGAAGTGAATCATGGGTGTTTCATCACTTTACAAAACTGATAACAATAATATCATTTCTAGAAACGTAAATTTGCAGTTTGAAATGGTAAACTTTTTTATTTTTGAGACGGAGTCTTACTCTGTCGCCCAGGCTGGAGTGCAGTGGTGCGATTTCAGCTCACTGCAAGCTCCGCCTCCCGGGTTCACACCATTCCCCTGCCTCAGCCTCCCCAGCAGCTGGGACTACAGGCGCCGCCACCTCGCCCGGCTAATTTTTTATATTTTTAGTAGAAACGGGGTTTCACTGTATTAGCCAGGATGGTCTCCATCTCCTAACCTCGTGATCTGCCCGCCTTGGCCTCCCAAAGTGCTGGGTTTACAGGCTTGAGCCTCCGCGCCTGGCCAGTAAACATCTTTTTATAGCTAATGGGCACTTTTAGGCTAACTGAGCAGTGAACACTATTAAATATATGAGGAGCTTTTTAAACCACCTTCCACTTAACTCATAACTACTTGCCAGGTTGAGACTTTCTTTTCTCTATTAACCATGCCAATTTTTGCCCAGAGCATGCTGGAAAAGCTTCTAGATTACTGTCAAATATACCAGGCATGGCTCGTTAACCTGTTGAGTTGTATTATTGCTGAAAAGTTGTTTATTCTAGCTATTCTTTTTTTTTTTTTTTTTTTTTTTTTTTGAGACGGAGTCTCGCTCTGCCGCCCAGGCTGGAGTGCAGTGGCCGGATCTCAGCTCACTGCAAGCTCCGCCTCACGGGTTCACGCCCTTCTCCTGCCTCAGCCTCCTGAGTAGCTGGGACTACAGGCGCCACCACCTCGCCCGGCTTGTTTTTTGTATTTTTAGTAGAGACGGGGTTTCACTGTGTTCACCAGGATGGTCTCGATCTCCTGACCTCGTGATCCGCCCGTCTCGGCCTCCCAAAGTGCTGGGATTACAGGCTTGAGCCACCGTGCCCGGCCTATTCTAGCTATTCTTGACATTTTAATTTTTTTTTTTATTATAAGAAACCAATGACATACTTATATGAAAAAATATCTCTGTGAAATAAAGCAAAATGTTTTGGAAAAAGGATGCAGGTAAGTCAGTTAAAAATTGTTGTTGTTGATGCAGGAGAGGATGTGGAGAAACAGGAACGCTTTTACACTGTTGGTGGGAGTGCAAATTGGTTCAACCACTGTGGAAGACAGTGTGGCGATTCCTCAAGGATCTAGAACCAGAAATACCATTTGACCCAGCCATCCCATTACTGGGTATATACCCAAAGGATTGTAAATCATTCTACTATAAAGACACATGCACACATATGTTTATTGAGGCACTGTTCACAATAGCAGAGACTTGGAACCAACCCAAATGCCCATCAGTGGTAGACTGGATAAAGAAAATGTGACACATGGCCAGGCATGGTGGCTCACACCTGTAATTCCAGCACTTTGGGAGGCCAAGGCGGGTGGATCACCTCAGGTCAGGAGTTCGAGACCAGCTTGGCCAACATGGTGAAACCCCATTTCTACTAAAAATACCAAAAATTATCCGGGCATACTGGCGGGCACCTGTAATCCCAGCTACTCAGGAGGCTGAGACAGGAGAATCGCTTGAATCCAGGAGGCAGAGGTTGCAGTGAGCTGAGATAATGCCATTGTACTCCAGCCTGGGCAACAAGAGAGAAACTCTGTCTCAAAAATGAAAAAAAAAAAGAAAGAAAGAAAACGTGGCACATACACACTATGGAATACTGTGCAGTCATAAAAAAGGATGAGTTCATGTCTTTTGCAAGGACATGGATGAAGCTGGAAACCATCATTCTCAACAAACTAACACAGGAACAGAAAACCAAGCACCACATGTTCTCACTCATAAGTGGGAGTTGAACAGTGAGAACACATGGACACAAGGAGAGGAACATCACACACTGGGGCCTGTCGGGGGATCAGGGGCTAGGGGAGGGAGAGCATTAGGAGAAATACCTAATGTAGATGATGGGTTGATGGGTGCAGCAAACCACCATAGCACGTGTCTATGTAACAAACCTGCACGTTCTGCACGTGTATCCCAGAACTTAAAGTATAATTTTTTAAAAATCCAAAAAAATTACTGCTGTTAAATTAGATGACAGATAGTTACTGAATATCGGAAGACTTTTTGAAACCTTAAAGTTTGAAATTGGCACTGGATTTCAAATGTCTACATACTGGCTAGCCGCACTTTCACAAAACCAGAACTGAAAAGGATGTGAAAAAGACAATACTGAGCCTAAGTCATCAGATTATATGGTGATCTTTGGATCTCGTCTACATGAAAAACCAGCAAAGCAGCTTCAAAGCAGCAAGACACTTCTCCATATACTTTTTTTGTTCTTTAAGAAATGTTTTCGTTAATCAGCTAGCAGACTTTTGAGTGTCACATAAAAGGGCTTCTTCCATAGTTTCTCATAAATAATTTGCTGATTCTGGGAACTCTAAAAGGTAAATATTTTATATAGCATGTGTATATTGTAAATTATTTATAAAAATGTTTCAAAAGACCTAATTCTGAAATAGTAAATAACTAAAAAATTACAAAAACTATTCTCAAATAGTAAATAAGTATATATGAGCTTTCAAGTTAGAACTAAAATTTCCATGATGTGGTATCTTTTAAGATTTATTTATCAAGGAATATTGTAATTTGGGAGGATTTTTTAAAAGCAGATTTTATTTTTTCTGCCCTTCACAAAAACTAATTCTGAGCCTTGGGAAATCAGGGCAGCTGCATCATGATATGACTTGCCTGGGGTTTGGTATTTTGCTGAGATACCTGCCAGTTGGAATTAGAACCCTATGGGTATGACTAGGGTAGACTTAATTATTGGCTTACTGTATTTAAATCAAAATGAAAAGCTCATACAAAATTTTGTACCCGTACTCTGAAAAAATGTGGAACTGTTTTTGGACTAAAATTTTATAGCTTTTGTGGCTAATGAGGCATGAAATAAATTGGCAAGCTCCAGCTCTTCAGAGTACAGTGGTGCAGTGTGCATTTTCTAATTCCCAGCCCCTGGGATTCCAGCAAAGGTCACAAATTAAACAAAGTCAGGATTAATCAAGACTATAATCAAATAAAACTCAATCATTAATCCTCTTCTGAGTTACAATAGAGTGATTGTGTAATTGTGTGAGCAGCACTGGAGAGAGCTCTTTTGTAGTGCGTAGGAAAATCAACATTAAGGTGTCAAACAGAAAAATGAAACCCTGCAGGTGAAGCTGTCTCTGGAGCCAAGAGAAACTGGCAATTTATGCAGAGCTGCAAGTGAACCTTTGGAGTATTGAAGGGGTGTTGGCACTGAGCTGCCGAACATGTGGGTCTCTCAGTGGGGCTCCACAGAGATGAGTGTATGGGCTGCAGCAGGCCCTGTTTGCTGAGAAACTCAGTGTTTGGGTGCAGCAGCTCCAAGCAACAGTCTCTCCAAGTTAACTGCCAAAAATTTACTGTGTAATTCTCAGCTCTTTGTAATTTTGAAGAAGAGGTTCTGGAAAAGCATTTCCTCTGTGGGAGTAATTATGTGTCAGAAAATGCCATTCCCCAAGAAAGGGGGAAGGTTCACAAAGCCCAGAACTTCGGCCTGTTTGTGCCATGTTCCCGACTTCTGAACTGATGCTGGCTTCTTATTTCTGCTATTTTATGTTCTGTAGTGATATTTGCTTCATTTCTCATCCCTTCGTCTCAAGTCAGTGTCAGTTTTATTGCCAGTTTTTAAAAGTCAGCAGTGATACTATCCAGTTCTGCTGAGAGTGAAACTTTAAGAATAAATTTTGATTTTAATTCATCCCATATTATATGTGAGTATATTTTTTATGTTTGCTTTAAGGATAGTATTTACCTCTATTTGTTAGCTTTCTGCTTTCCTTCATAAACCAAATTGGAAAATTCTCATTCACTCACCCCCATCTCTAATTTGGTAACTGATTTGAAAGCCCCAAAGCATGTGCCTGTTACCACATGATTCAGTTTGAGTTTCTGTTTTACACAATTTCTGTTTCTTACATTGCTTTTTCCTATTTATGTACTAAGCTCTCTGTATATGCAGGATACTGTTAGGTACTATGTGGGATATTTATTATTTTCTTTCAAGTAAATAAACAACCAATATCCATGCATAGCTGGTCAGTCCCAAACGTTTACATTACTAAAATATCACTTGGGTTATTTTATTAGCAAGACTTTCTTGTAATGATGTATTATTTCAGATTTTGTCTTTCCATTTAGGCTCATATATGTTACATTTTGGTATCATTATTGAAACAAATTCATGAATTGAGTTCATCATTAGAAAATGAAGGCCTTAGAATTTTGGTAATTGTTTTGGACCATCACAAAAATGTGCTTGGCATATTTAAATTCTGATTTTTTCCCTTACTTGTAATATCTTTTCAAAGTGTCTAAAGCTGTGATAGAAATGGAATAGCACATAGAATACTTGTGTGTGTGTTTGTATGCCGGAGGGGTCTTATTTTTACCTTTTGTTTTTCTGATTTTATACATACAATGTTAGATATATTGTTCTGCAATTAATATTTCAGTGGAAGAATATTCATGGTCATTTTTTAATGTCAGCATAGAGGTCTGCTGTATTCTGTTTAACAACTGCTTTGTGTCCCAGTGTATAGATATTGCATATTGATTTAATCCTTTCTTGGTTGAAGGTTATTTAGGTTATTTCCAGTTGTGTAATGTTGCAGACAATACTGTAAAGAATATCATTATACTTGCATCTTTTCACATATGTAAGCATATTTTTCTAGGATAGATAATGGAATTGCTGGTTCAAAACATAATATGGCATGTTTTATGTTGAAAACTGTTGCTCAAGCACTTTTATAAAAGGCTCTGCCCCACATGTGCTCTCACCCAAGTGTGTGTGAGAGTTGCATTTCCTTACATTGTTAGGTGTAGTGGATACTTTCCACCTTTTAAATTTTCGCTGACTTATTTTTATATTTGAGAAATCTTTTTACACCGTTACTTACTTTCTTCAGCAGAGAAGTATTCCATAGTATTACATTTAATTAGTCATCCATTCAGTTACTTCTAACAGTTTGCCATTACATATGATGCTACAAAATCTTAACAAATTTGTAATGCAAAATTTTCATAAGTATAAGACTAACCTTATTACAAAAGTCATTTTACATGTATGCAAGTATGTCTGCAGGATAAATTCTAAAATGGACAGAGGGAGTATGTATTCGTAATTCTAGTTGATAGTGGGTTTTTTGTTTGTTTGTTTGTTTTTTGTTTTGTTTTGTTTTTTTGAGACGGAGTCTCGCTCTGTCGCCCAGGCTGGAGTGCAGTGGCGTGATCTCTGCTCGCTGCAAGCTCCGCCCCCCGGGTTCACGCCATTCTCCTGCCTCAGCCTCTGGAGTAACTGGGACTACAGGCGCCGCCACCACACCCGGCTAAGTTTTTTTGTATTTTTAGTAGAGACGGGGTTTCACCATTTTAGCCAGGATGGTCTCGATCTCCTGACCTCGTGATCCGCCTGCCTCGGCCTCCCAAAGTGCTGGGGTTACAGGCGTGAGCCGCCACGCCTGGCCTCTAGTTGATAGTGTTAAATGAAAAAGGAAGATGGAAAACAGTATGCTACCATTTGTTTACATGGGGAAGGGTATAAGAATATCCACGTGCAGGCATACAGGTTAACATGGTGAGTGGAGAGGAAAATGAGCTTTCAAGTTAGAACTAACACTGTGACTTAGGTCACAACAGGACATAAACATTTAATTTACTCTGAGCCTCAGTTTCCACATGTATGTAAATGAAGCTAGTAAATGCCTGTTTGATAGTATTATGAGAATTAAATGCAAAGTTGTATGTGAAATTATATGACATCCTGGCCAGTATATGATACATGTAGTAAATCAGTTCTTTTAGATTTCTTTCATTCTGCCAAAGTTATTTCTGTAATCTGAAATCCCTGAGAGGTTCTATTTAGAGAGAGAAAAGTTAGTCATGGAACATCTGTTATCTAGTCTTCTCTTTTTAAATGTGAATATGGAGGCCCAAGTGACCCATGTGTTTTACTGGGAAGGAGGCCATTAACCCTGGCTTGATTTTGACACTTAAAAAAAAAAAAAAAAAAAGCTAAAGCAGCAAGACAGTGACTTTAAAAGAATTCATAAAAATGTTACCAGACAGTGGAAAAATGAACATGAGTAGGAAAGTGATATGTCTAAAAATGAGTATAGAGGCCAGGCACAGTGGCTCACACCTGTAATCCCAGCACTTTGGGAGGCCGAGGCGGGCAGATCACAAGGTCAGGAGTTTGAGGCCGGCCTGACCAATCTGGTGAAACCCTGTCTCTACTAAAAATACAAAAGTTAGCCGGGCGTGGTGGTGGCACCTGTAGTCCCAGCTACTTAGGAGACTGAGGCAGGAGAATCACGTGAAGCCAGGAGGCGGAAGCTGCAGTAAGCTGAGATCACGCCACTGCACTCCAGCCTGGGTGACAGAGTGAGACTCTATCTCAAAAAAAAAAGAAAGTCCAGGAGAGGTGGCTCACGCCTGTAATCCCAGCACTTTGAGTGGCCAAGGCGGGTGGATCACAAGGTCAGGAGATTGAGACCATCCTGGCTAACAGAGTGAAACCTCGTCTCTATTAAAAATACAAAAATATTAGCCGGGGGTAGTGGTGGACGCCTGTAGTCCCAGCTACTTGGGAGGCTGAGGCAGGAGAATGGCGTGAACCCGGGAGGCGGAGCTTGCAGTGAGCCGAGATTGCACCACTGCACTCCAGCCTGGGCGACAGAGCGAGACTCCGTCTCCAGGGAAAAAAAAAAAAAGAGTGTAGAATAGAGGTGGTATAGTACTTCAGTGAGGAAAACACCTACGCAGAAGCTATGGCTTCTGCAAGCAGTCCTTAAGCCAGGTTCATACGTTACCAGGCATGTGTGCATACTCTTGAATTGGGGTGTGTGTGTGTAGGTAGGAGAACTAGATCTGCTTATAAGCCAGTGCAGTTTAGCCAGTTTAGCTTCTGGGTAATTCCTACAGAAATAAATTTTGAATTACTGAAACACACACACACAGCGTGCAATAATATCAACTCTCTTAAATAACAAGTACATGTTATCACTAACAGTGTTTTTAAATGTCTAGTGTTCCTTCCAGATTTACTCCTTCACCTTTCCCTTCCAAGTCATTTGAATCACAAAGACTTCATAAAAGTTATCTTGTCAAAGATGTCAAATTAGAAAAGACTGCTAAAAAGTTTGTTCCTAGCAATTTCTGTTGACATCCAAGCTGCCCTTGAGCATAGTTACCAACCTAAAAGAACTGAAGAAACCCTGAGTGCAATTTTTTTCCAGTGCAATTCTTTTCTTTCTTTTTTCCTTTTTGCTCTTGCTAACATTTTGCATATTTTATACTAACTTTTCTCTGTATCAGTTTGCTTGGATATGCTTCAGATTACCCAGTCCTCTCTTACCTGATAACTTTTTCCCACTTCAGATAGTCAGCATTTGTAACAGATAAGTTGTTTACTGACACAAATATATGTGTAGTTCTGAAAGCCCCTCTTTTTTTTTTTTTTTTTTTTTTTTAATTTAACACGGAGTCTCGCTCTGTCGCCAGGCTGGAGCACAGTAGCGTGATCGCGGCTCACTGCAACCTCCGCCTCCCGAGTTCAAGCAATTCTCCTGCCTCAGCCTCCCGAGTAGCTGGGATTACAGGTGCGCACCACCACGCCCAGCTAATTTTTTTGCATTTTTAGTAGAGACAGGGAGGGTTTCACCATGTTGGCCAGGATGGTCTCGATCTCCTGACCTCATGATCCGCCCGCCTCGGCCTCCCAAAGTGCTGGGATTACAGGCATGAGCCACTGCGCCTGGTCTGAAAGCCCCTCTTTTTATATTTACTGCTGAAAAGAACAGAGTGAAGGTGATTGTAGGTGCCATAATTAGATTGACTTGATAAACTATTTAATCTGATTGTTCTGTAGACCTTCCTCTGAAATGTTACAATTCATATTCAGAAACATATGTAAACACTGTAACTTATTCTAAAGTTAATATAGTATCTACTTTTCTTATAAATTTTTGGATGACCTTTATTCAAATTCAGTAAAGTATCTGTATAATGTATACACACACACTACATTTCTATATTTCTGAAAAAATGTTTTATGAAATACCTTTCCAGTCTACATGCAGAACATTCAGGTATTGTTTCATTTGTTTTAATATAGTTAGAACTGCGCTGAATTAATGGATACTACTATGTTCTTTACTTTATCACAATTTCTGCTGACCAGTATTTCTATTGTTAATAACTCTTTGAAGATGTAACTTCAGTGGTTTTCAAGTATTTTCCCTATAAGGTCAGCCTGCATATAGGTTGGTTTTCTGTAAATATAGTTTTTGCATGTGGACTACAACATACACAATTATGGAGCAGGTGTGCAATTTCCTGTTTCCCATTCTACCTACATGGTATAGAAGAACTATTCAATGTATATAACATTCAAAAATACTTTTACAAAACAGATTCCAGTATTAAACAGGTCCTTGCTGTCACCACTGAATTTGTATCTTCATGATCGTTCTAGCTTTTATTCTCTTAATGGCCTCCTAATTGGTCATCTTGTCCCATTGTGATAAATTCTTCACATTGCCTGCCAAAATTACTGGCATAAAATTCAGGTGTGCTGAATCTGCCATGTAAACTTCTTCTGTGTTCCCATCACTCCCGTCATCATTCTCACCCAAAAAACAAATAAATAATAAAGAAATAAGTGTGTTTTCTTGATATTCATATACACCCCTCATGCTACGTCCCTGCTTTCTGCTACCCCTGTGTGTAATGGCAGTTCACTTATTCTCACTGCTGTGTAGTATTCCACTCTCTGACTATACTACAGTTTATCCATTCAACCACAAACAAATTTGAGTTGCTGCGGTTTGGACATAATACAAATAGACCACATTATGTTTTATTTGCCTCTTATAGTATTTTCCAACAGATTCTGAGCTTATTGACGGCAGGTTTTTTATATCTTTGTAACTTTGATTTTTAGTGCATTAATGGCATAAAGGTTTTTTTGAAAGAATAGAGGGAAAGAGAAGGGAGGTTACTCTAGTGTAATAAATTAGACAATACCCACTGCCATTCTCAGAACGGTAATAAAAAAAAATTGCCCTGTTTCTCAGACTCTTTACTGTGGTTTATGAGTTTATGTTCACTTATAGGCCTTTGTAATGGAAAAGTTAACTCTAGTAAAAAGTAGGGATTTGTTTAAACAGCAACTTTTCCATATTTTAACCAAATTCTCCCATTACTTATTATGACCATTGAACACATTTTTATTTCTAACGTAGAAGCAAAGTTGGCTACATGAAATCCGTGGTAGAGTATTCACATATAAAATTAACCTCTTACAGTTGCTGGAAGAATAGTAACAGCTGTGATCAGACCTTTACCTTTCCGAACCTTCTATCTCAAGAATCCACTAGGAGTGAAATTTATCTTAAAATTGGCAGAAGAGAATCCTAGTCATGTGAAGTGTAACCTGAGGGAGTAAAGAATTGTGAATTCTAATTTCTTGTTTGGATCAGTTTATAAATTTGGTCTTTATTGACCCACAATTTTTTTACATGTCCTTTTTCATGACTTTGTGATGTTTTGATGGAAGACTGGTAGATTCCTCAGATATTTTGTCCTAGACTTAGGACAAGTTTCTTGATATGCAGCTTCATTGCTGCTTTTCTTTTTTTTTTTTTTTTTTTTTTTTTTTGAGACGGAGGCTCACTCTCTTGCCCAGGCTGGAGTGCAGGGGCGCGATCTCGGCTCACTGCAAGCTCCGCCTCCTGGGTTCATGCCATTCTCTTGCCTCAGCCTCCCAAGTAGCTGGGACTACAGGTGCCCACCACCGCGCCCGGCTCATTTTTTTGTATTGTTAGTAGAGATGGAGTTTTACCATGTTAGCCAGATGGTCTCAATCTCCTGACCTCATGATCCGCCCGCCTCGGCCTCCCATTGTGCTGGGATTACAGGCGTGAAACACCACACCTGCCTCATTGCTGCTGCTTTTCTAAACTAGAAGCAAAATGAGGAAGTGGCCCCTGTCAGATCATGGTCACTCTAATAGGAAGCAGTATTGATTAATGGGGTGGAAAATCAAAGTTTGTTTTTATGGGATACATTTTAGAAACAAGTACAGTTAATCCTCATTATTTGTGGATTTCATATTTGTGAATTCACCTTGTTGCTAACATGTATTTGTAATGCTCGTGGTATTTTCAGTCATTCAGACAGGGACAGAGCAGCAAAAACTTCTGAGTCCCTCAACGTTCATGTTCCCAGCTGCAGTCAAACAAGGCAATGGGCCAGGTGCGGGGGCTCAAGCCTGTAATCCCAGCACTTTGCAAGGCCAAGGCAGATGGATCACTTGAGATCAGGAGTTCGAGACCAGATTGGCCATCATGGTGAAACTCCGTCTCTACTAAAAATTCAAAAATCCGTCAGGTGTGGTTCTCAGCTACTCAGGAGGCTGAGGCAGGAGAATTGCTTAAACCTGTATGGTGGAGGTTGCAGCAGTCACACCACTGCACTCCAGCCTGGGCGACACGGTGAGCCTTCGCCTCAAACAAACAAACAAACAAAACCAAGGTGATGCTCTGCCATCTTATTTCAGCTCTCCTGCGGTAATCCAGTGTCCTTTTTATGGTCTGTTTAGCAGCACATTTTCACATTTGCATGTTTTGATGGTGATTTCCCTGTTTAAAAAATGGCCCCCAAGCATCGTGCTGAAGGGCTAATCTTTTCCTAAGCACAAGAAGGCTGTGATATGTGCCTTACAGGGAAAATACTGGTATTAAATACGCTTCTTTCAGGCATGAGTTATAGTGCTGCTGGCTGTGATTTCAAATGTATCAAATGTATGTATTTTATATACACATACACACACATATATTAAATAAGATGCTTTTAAACAGAAACACACATAAAACAAGGTCATGCATTGATTGAATGACAGCAGTGTTGTGGCAAGTGGCTTCCAGGAACCTAATCCCGTGTTTCCCCTGGGACCAGTGGTGCAGTGTTCGCCAATTCGGTGTTCTCGGCTGTTTTATGTCACATCGCTGTCGAGGATAGGGAGCATCGATGGCATTTGATTACCTCTTACTTCTGGTACTGTAAGCCAGGTTTATTCTTATTTTCTCAGTGTCAGATTTTCTCCAGCTGAATTTTTTTCTCTATATATATATTTTTTTTTTTTGCTCTATATTGTGCCAGATGTGTCACAGGTATTTCTCGTAAAGGTAGCAATTGCCTGTTGTGTTCCTACAATGTGGAGCCTGCTTGTCAGTGATGCTTTTATTTAATCAATTATACATAGAGTTGTCAGCATGGAAAGTGCAGCTTCTGTTTTGAATTATGTTTTACTTCTGAGTATAATTTAAAGGCAGAATGGCTTCACTCCTAGAAACTTGAGACCTCTAAAGCTTGTTCTCCTCCTGACGAATGTTCTCTTTGGGCTCTTCAAATAGAGTATCTTACTCATGGCTTTAGGTGATATACTGGGAAAGCATGCTGTTGCTTTAGAAGGCTTTATAAATAATACTTGAGTGTTCAATATACGAATGTTTGGCTTTCGTAACCGTTTCCTCCATCTCTTCTATAAGTTTATTGAATTCACGGTACACATCTACACAGCGAGAAGCATTTATCTCCCTTTATGCTAATAAAATTAAGCAAAAGACAAAGTTACTCCCAAGTTCATAGCATATTCCTTGAAAGGGATGATTCTAAGAACACACAGGGATCAATGCATTACATCTTTAGAATACAGGAAGGAGTCACTACCTTTATTTTAAAAATGAGGAAATAGAGATGAAAAGCTTTCCATCTTTCCATACCGTGTTCAGCAGTGGTGATGTGTTTTATACCCACTAATCGAGGCGTCCTCTGTGTTTTGATGCTTTGAGAAGTAGTCATCTGCTTTTCAGTTTGTGATAGTAAATTAAGTGTCCTTGTGCTCATGCAGGATTAGATACTTAAATGATAGTATATCTCACTGATGCAAGTGAGGAAACCAGTAGAACTTAGATCCCATACTGTTAAAGTCTTTGATGCTTGAATTATATATAGGGTTTAGAATAATGGGAATTACTTTCTTTTTTTTTTTTTTTTTGAGACAGAGTCTCGCTCTGATGCCTAGGCTAGAGTGCAGTGGCGCAATCTCGGCTGACTGCAAGCTCCACCTCTCGGGTTCACACCATTCTCCTGCTTCAGCCTCCAAAGTAGCTGGGATTACAGGCGCCCGTCACCACACCTGGCTAATTTTTTTGTATTTTTAGTAGAGACGGGGTTTCACCATAGCCAGGATGGTCTCAATCTCCTGACCTCATGATCTGCTCACCTCAACCTCCCAAAGTGCTGGGATTACAGACATGAGCCACCGCACCCAGCTGGGAATTTCTAATCTATACCTGAGAGAAAATACTTAACCGGAGATGCCACTTTTTTCAGAATGAAATTTCAGAATGTGTTCCCTTTCAAAAGTTAAGAGGCAGCCCAGTGTCATGTGTTTGGTTCTCGTTCTGTGTGGCTACTTGGTAGCATTTGCCACTCTACTAAATACTCTTTTTAAAATGTTTTCTTGAAACTGGTTCCTCCCTTGGATTATGTGTTACCTCACTCTCATATTTTTCTTCAACTATTCCTTTTAATCCTTTGGAAATGGCCCTTTTTAAAATGAATCATCATTATATATTTTAGTTCATTGTTTAAAAGTCTGTTTCTCCTCTTTAACTGTGCATTGTTTCTTTTTTGTTGTTGTTGTTTGTTTTTTTGAGATGGAGTTTCACTCTTGTTGCCCAGGCTGGAGTACAGTGGCGCGATCTCGGCTCACCGCAACCTCCGTCTCCCCGGTTCAAGCAATTATCCTGCCTCAGACTCCCGAGTAGCTGGGATTACAGGCATGTGCCATTACACCTGGCTAATTTTGTATTTTTGGTAAAGATGGCGTTTCTCCATGTTGGTCAGGCTTGTCTCAAACTCCCGACCTCAGGTGATCTGCCCTCCTCGGCCTCCCAAAGTGCTGGGATTACAAGCCTGAGCCACTGCACCCAGCCCATTGTTTCTTATCTTTTTACCTCCCAATATCTAGAACATATTGATTGTGATATAGTAGATGCTTTCTAAATGTTTATGGAAGTAAACTATAGCCATTCCTTAAATGCTGGTGTTCCCCTTCCAGCCTGAGGTTGCTCATCTCCCATATACTGGTTCACCTTGTACATTTTTTTCTTTCTTATACTAACTACTCAGAAGTTATGTTAGAGAGGGGGTCTCTGAAACTAGACTGCCTGGGTTCAGATACCAGCTCTACCAGTTTCTAACCATGTAAGTTTGTCAAGATAATACTAGAAATATTTTCATCTCTATTTCCTTATTTTTAAAGTGAAGATAATAAAATCTCCTTCCTGTAGTCTAAAAATGTAATGCATTGATCCCCGTTTGTTCTTAGCATCATGCCTGGCATTTAGAAAGCCCTTAATCAATGTCAGATAATAGTGCTGTTTTTTTTCTTCTTCTCCCTCAACTGCCATGTATGTATCTGTAACTTCCAAACCTGTTATCCTGAAGCTCTCTGGACTTACATTTTCATATGGCCATTGGGCATTTTCAGATAAGTGCTCTACAGCAATTTTGAACTAAAACTTATTATTTCTGCCTGTGCATGTGTCCTGCCTTCTATATTTCCTACCTTAGATAATGGTATTGGCTGCGCACAGTGGCTCTCATGCCTATAATCCCAGTTCTTTGGAGGCCCAGGCAGGAGGATCACTTGAGTCCAGGAGTTCAAGACCAGCCTGAGCAACATAGCAAGTCCCCATCTCTACA
The DNA here is from genome assembly GCF_003255815.1 of Theropithecus gelada. Lineage (NCBI taxonomy): Eukaryota > Metazoa > Chordata > Mammalia > Primates > Cercopithecidae > Theropithecus > Theropithecus gelada. The sequence continues at coordinate 103,452,807 of NC_037679.1, read as the reverse complement.
AAAAAATAAATAATTAGGCCCAGCATCGTGCCTCACGCCTGTAATCCCAGCACTTTGGGAGGCCAAGGCAAGAGAATATCTTGAGCCCAGGAGTTCCACACCAGCCTGGGCAACATACTGAGACCCTGTCTCTGTCTCTACTAAAAAAATTAAAATAAATTAGCCAAACATGGTAGTGCATGCCTGTGGTCCCCGCTACTCAGGAGGCTGAGGTGGGAGGATCTCTTGAAACCTGGGCGGTCTGCAGTGAGCAATGATCATGCCATCACACTGCAACCTGGGGTGACAGAGCAAGACCCTGTCTCAAAAATAAAAATTAGCCAGGCACGGTAGCACACACGTGTAATTTCAACTATTCGGGACACTAAAGCAGGAGGATTGTTTGAGTCCAGGAGCTCAAGGCTGAAGTGAGCTCTGGTTGTGCCACTGCGCTCCAGCCTGGATGACAGAGTGAGACCATGTCTTTGAAAAAAATAATAACAATAGTAATAATGTCTCCCGTGTACTCTCAGAAATGTCATTCACTAGTTTATTCTTTGTCCGAGGCTTTCTGCCTTTGTTTCTCCTCCCACTTCCCCAAAAAGAGATTTAAAGTCCTCACTTCTGCTTTTCATGATTTTCCAGGACACTCACGCCCTTTACTTCTCATCCGTCTGTCCTGGATTCTCACTAGATGTCTCGAAACTGTCCTCTGCTGTTATCAGGCTCCATCTCAAAAAAAGAAGAGGCACTAACTCCACCCAGTTCCCTAAACTTGAAAACTTTGATTCCTACTCCTGACCACCCCTGCTTGCCCCTGCAGTTCATCCCTTCTCTAGCCTCACTAGGCCCTGCACAATTTGTTCCTAGCCCGTCTTTCTAGCTCCTCCTCCTTTTTCCTTTTCTTTCCTTCTCTCCCCCACCTTACTCTTGCACCATATACACATACATCCTAAACGAGATGATTTTTGACCTCTTGTGGTTTGATACGTCTTGCTGGAAATGGGGCCACTGCAGTATCAATGAGGAAGTAATGATGTTTACTGATAATGAAAGCATTATCCTTTCCAGATTTGTTAATTCATTTAACAAACTTAAATTTAATATTTATTATTTATTAGACACTGCTGGGTGACAAGAGAATGCAAAGATAAGTAAAAGCCTGAGAACGATAGAGAAGACAGGCCCGAAAACTAATGTAAGATAGTAGCTTTTTTTTTTTTTTTGAGACAGAGTCTTGCTCTGTCACCCAGGCTGGAGTGCAATGGCATGATCTTGGCTCACTACAACCTCTGCCTCCTGGGTTCAAGCAATTCTCCTGCCTCAGTCTCCCCAGTAGCTAGGATTACACCACCACACCCAGCTAATTTTTGTATTTTTAATAGAGAGAGGGTTTCACCATGTTGGCCAGGCTGGTCTTGAACTCCTGACCTCGTGATCCACCCACCTCGGCCTTCCAAAGTGCTGCAATTACAGGCGTGAGCCACCGCGCCCGGCTGATAATGTCTTATAAAGGTGTGCGTGACATGCTGTATGGAAGGTCAAAGGAAAAATCAGCTCAGTGGGAGTTTGGAGGGGAAAGTCACAGAGGAGGTGGCAGTTGAGTAGCATTTTGAAGATTAAGATTTTGCCAGTAGAGAAGAGGAAGAAATACAGTCTGGATTGGTCAGCATGGTAACTGCATGGAGGAAGTTACAGTACTTGGTAAAAACAGACTACGCTTAAAAGTCAAGGACATTTTTTCTGTATGGATGCATGAGGAACGGCATGCCAGGCACATCTTCAGCCTTCCTAAAGGCATCGACGTTTTCTGGCAGTAGCACGTGGGTCATTTTGACTGGAGTGAGGAGGAATGTATTAAGGTTCTCGAGAGACAGAACTAATAGGATATATGTATGTATGAAGAGTTTATAGAGGAGAACTGACTCACATGATCACAAGGTGAAGTCCCACAATCGGCGTCTGCAAGCTGAGGAGCAAGGAAGCCAGGAGTGGCTCAGTCCGAGTCCAAAGGCCTCAAAAGTAGGGAAGCCAACAGTGCAGCCTTCGGTCTGTGGCTGAATGCCCTAGTACCCCCGGCAAACCACTGGTGTAAGTCTAAGAGTCCAGAGGCAGAAGAACCTGGAGTCTGATGCCCGAGGGCAGGAAGCATCCAGCACGGGAGAAAGATGAAAACCGGAAGACTCACTGAGCCACTGTATCCCCCCTTCTTCTGCCTCCTTTATTCTGGCCATGCTGGCAGCCGACTGGATGGTGCCCACCCACACTGAGGGTGGGTCTTCCTCTCCCGGTCCGCTAACTGAAATGTTAATCTCCTCTGGCACCACCCTCAGACACACCCAGGAACAGTACTTTACCAGCTATCTGGGCATCCTTCAGTCCAGTCAAATTGACACCTAGTATTAACCATCACCATGAAATTAGAAGGGGGAGTGGAAACTGGACTATGAAGACATTCATATGTGCTTCCAAAGATTTTGGTGTTTTTTTCTATCTTTGGAGCCTTTGTTCAAGGATGTGAAAATATAAAGTTTGTATTTCATAGGAGTATCACTGTGGCAACAATATAAGGACTAAATGAGGGAGGTTAGTGACTGGGGGCAGGAGACCCTCTCAGGGAGCTGGCACAGAGAATGCCAGTAGAAGAATCTTGATGGCAATAGGGATGGCAAATCTCTAACCAGCAAAACCACAGAGAATTAAGGCTACAGGTACCTTTGGGGGCCAAGAGGCAATTAATACTTTATTATGGAATTCAGAGAAAAATAGAGATAAGACACAAAGTCTGCTCAGCTGTCTGTCATAAAAGTGTGAGCTTGGTGGCCAACCCAGCCTGGCTCCGTTCTCTGTCCTCAGTCACCCCATCCCCACTCCCCTGGTGGCCTGACTCCCACTCCTTGGTGGCCCCATCCCCCAGTTCCTCACGATATGGTTTTTACTTCTCTGGATTTAATAAAAACTTCACCAGTTTAAAAAAAGAAATGTGTGATCTTGGGCAAATTTGTCTTTTTGAACCAAGTTTTATCACTTAAAATGAGCATAATAATTCATAAGAATGCTGTAAACATAAAATGAGTATTATTAACTAAGAATGTACAGTAGATAGTAGGCTGTCACTACGTGCTAGTTTTCCTTCTTCCTTTCCATTCTCTTAGTTTACATTTAAGGAAACTGATATTCAGAATGACTAAGCGATCTGTGCATAGTTAAAAGGCCAAGTTAGTGATAGAACTGAGACTGGATCCATTACTTTGATTACAACTGGATTCTTTCCATTATGCCAAGCAGCATCCATAGTCATTTGTTTTCATGTGTACAATTTTCTTTGAGAAAAAATGAGCAGAAACTATCAGTTCATCTTTCTTCAATCCTGATAAAATCTAGCACTTACAGAAATTGGTAAGAAGTAAGCATTTATTACATAAACCCATGCCAGCGAGGTGGATGTTGAGTTCTAGTATAAACATCTTTAATAATGATAATTCCATAATTCTCAGCTGTTTCTTTTAGATTGACGTCTTCTCACTTGATAACATTTTCCAATTCTAAGCTCTTTATCCTGATGGAAATCTGATGTAACTTGTCTCAGTAATCCTTTTTCCATTTTGAGCATGCTTATATTTTCTAAACTTAACTTTTAACTTGGTTTTCCAGCTTGGCAACCTTAATTTGTCCATTTTAGAACAACCAAAATATTCTTGATTTTGCTGGATTAATTCAGTTATCTCAAATTATCTCTGACTTCCTTTTTCACACCCGATTTTCCTTAGTTTCGTTGATCAAAGATTAATAAGAGTTTGTATGCCCTAACAGTGGATGATACAAAGAAAACTGTGTTTTAGGAATTGGGAAACCTACTTTCTGTTCCATCTCTCTTCTTATTGCCAAGCTGTTTCCTCACCATGATAGGAAAAATTATGTTTGTAATCTTATGTCTTATAAACAGGGCTCAAGTTGGTATAGACTATATATTTTGTGGGGAATTAATTATGTGACTATTGAACATTTGACAAATAATTTTGGACGTAAGTGTGCAATGTCTAAAACACGAATAATTCTAATTTTAATGTCAACGCACTTGATGAGTTGAAGTGGTGCTTGCTGGTAATAGAAGAGCCTGCAACCAAAGGTATTGTGTTATATAAAATTACATGTGATTTGTTGTGCCTTCACTTTAAATATTAGCTTTCCCATCAGCCAATGTAAGATATTATTAGTTAACATGGAAAATAACAACTTCTTACATTTACATATTGCAGTTTTTCAAAGCACTTTTGTACACATGTGGTATCTATATAAATTATATTTCAGAATAAAGAAATGGTCATTGTCTATAATTCTTATACTACCACACCATTTGAAAAAGGCCACAGAGATTTATTACTCTGTGAGTTTTGTGAATATTGAGACTCAAATGCTATATTTGTACAAGGAAATCACAAATCATATCTAGAATACGTTCACTTACATATTATACCTAGAGTTCATTTTCTCATTGTTCTTTTAAGTTTTTTCTCTGAGTGTGGGTAGGTAAAGTATAGCAGATTTGTTGCAGAAAATTAACTATGACCACATTTTACTCAGGGAAAAATTAAAAACTTGAAGCCACATTCCAAAATTAGGAAAATATTTTGCTTAGAAGGAATGATTATTCTTTGTTTTTGTCTTTTCAATTTTTTTCTTTTAAATGTGCAACATGAAACTACTCCTTACCTTGAAAGCTGTGTGGCTGATTGTTGCGGCTTCCCAACATCTTCACCCTTTTTACCCGAATTTCACCTCTGCTGTTTTACCTTCTAAGCTGTGAACCCTTGTCATCCTATTTGAACTACGCCTGCCCTCCCGCCTCCCTGTTATTAGCAGTACATCAAAGATTGATCAGTGGTCTTGTCTCCCTGCTAATGTATATCTTGATGTTCTTGAACAGTATTTAAACAGTGCCCCTTTGGAGAAATATCTGATGTCAGTCATTTCCTATTCTGAGTTAAGTTAATTGATCTGATAAATTCCAATGAGCAAGTGAATATAGTGGGTTTAAAACGTATCCATCTATTCTGGATTTGCTGTTGCTCTGGAGAAGGCCAAAAGGCCAGGAATTAGTGAGTGGCTTAGTCTTCTCTCATCATTGGCAGCTGACAGACGTACTGATGAGGTGATAATGAACTCAGAAGTCCACCCGAGGAGCAGCTGGGTGGGAAAAGAACCCAGACAACGTCCCTCACTGTGGAGCCTGCCAAGATATTTGCCTTTTCATAGAATTCTTTTCAAGGAGTTTAGCAGGTAGACTTTGCTGGATGCATGTCAGAAGTGTACCTTATCATTCGTGGATACCAAAGACAAATACACATTTTATTTCTCTCAACATAACAAGCCAGAGGCCTCAGTCTCAGACGGTCACTGGGGGAATCCAGTCAGAGAGGAAGCATCCGAAACAGGGCTTGAATACAAAGTTCATTTTTAAAAATAACTCTTTCCTTCTTTCCATTAAAATAAATATCCAGTACATAAGGTATGACAGATTAGACTTTCCAGAATTATTTGCTACTCCTGTTTATTTGATTTCTAGAATGTTGCCTAGCAGTCTCAAACTTAATTGGAGACAGTGAGTATACCTAAGGTAAATCTTCCTTTTTTTTTTTTTTTTTTTTTTGAGACGGAGTCTCGCTCCGTTGCCCAGGCTGGGGTGCAGTGGCCGGATCTCAGCTCACTGCAAGCTCCACCTCCCGGGTTCCCGCCATTCTCCTGCCTCAGCCTCCCGAGTAGCTGGGACTACAGGCGCCCGCCACCTCACCCAGCTAGTTTTTTGTATTTTTTAGTAGAGACGGGGTTTCACCGTGTTAGCCAGGATGGTCTCGATCTCCTGACCTCGTGATCCGCCCGTCTCGGCCTCCCAGAGTGCTGGGAAAATCTTCCAATTTTGTTTCCAGTTATGAATGTTGGTGCATCTTTATTTTCCAAATTCGGTTTATGCTTCCACTGCCCATGTTTCTTCAGGTATCGTAGAAGTGAATTAAGCATTTTCAAGTCCGTTCGTCCCCACTTCACGTTGGTAATCACCCCTCATACACATATATTTTGTAGCCCACACAGGAAGCAACTTAATGTGAATGTATAAAATGTTTTAAGTTAATTACTGGAAGTGTGTTAAACATAGAATATTGGTGAGTTTTTAAAGTCTCTAAACTTTAAAAATAATTGTTTGTAGAAAAAAATTGTTGTTGTGACTCAACGTTCCTTATGTAAAGACTTGTCTTTTGGGTCAGGTTAAAGAAGCTCGTCAGCTTCCCTTTTTCAGTTTTAGGCAGAACATGGACTTTGAGACGTTTAAAACATTCTGTTATTCCCGCTGTCTTTAAGCTGTAGTGAAATGGATCAGTGTGCTGGGAGTCTGTATTGCTGAATTGTCAGGGCCTTTCTTGTTTAGTTTCCCTTGATGATAAATTTCAGGGAACGCAGAGTGTACTACGTTTAACCAGTTTCGAGGCTGAAAAAATGATAAGGGTTTGTGTCCAGAGGTTTGGGTAACATTGTTAATCGTGCCAAGTATCCACTGAGTTTGGCTTTGTTCTTTATGCTGTTTAACTGGCATTTTCTCTGCTGTAAGAAAACAGTCCTTAGGAGCCACGACTACTGATTTTATTGGTAAACATATGAATGAGGCATGTTTCATAAAACTCTATAAATTTAATATTAGAAAGAAGCTTGAGAAGACAGTTCAGTAAAGATAATTTTATATATATTTTAACTTTCTTTGATTCCATTCACTTTTCAAATTAGATATTTCAGATTGTAATTCTTAGAATTTGCCATACCGTTTACTCCTCTTTCTTGAAAAACAAATAGAATAAACAAAAGCGTTTAGACATTCTAAAGAGTAATCTGAGGATTGTAGTTTTGACTCCGTTCTTTCACGAGTATAGTTTCTCTTTTCTCTTTTGTAATACAAGATACACACCAGTTTGTCTATTCATTCCGTTTTGCTTCTCCAAACCTGTTTACATCTTTGTTTGTGACTCATTTCTTTATTTGATCATTAGTTGTTACCGTTGTATACAGTCTCTTTAGTTTGATTTTTGCTGAAGTCGGATGAACCTCATTGGTTTCGGGGATGTGCTTGTGGTATGAAACTACCAATCTTCTACTTTGATATTCATGATTCAAAAACTTCTTGTTCCTTTGGAGAAAATGAGCCTAAGTTAGTAGTCATCCTGGAAATATGTTTTCATTTCTATTCATGAAAGAATGCCAGAAACTTTTTATCTTTGAATCCACCAGTTTATCTTTGAATCCTTATTTTCCGAAACTAAGGTAGAAAAATCCTCACTGTTTTATGATTTGCATACTCTGGTAAAGTGAACAAAGGTGTTAGAATCAAGACATTTTACTCAAAGACCACTAATTTAAAATGGTAAGTCAGAGTCTGGCCCAAGTCCTTGAACTCTCAAGTTAGATTGAATTATAAACTGCATTAAGTCCCATTATTTTCCCTATTTTGCCTGTTTATCAAGTGATAACTTCTAGTCAGACTGGGATAATCATGAATCTACAGTGCGGAAGGCATTCATGACAAAGCTCACCCTTTGAATCAGAAAAGCAATTCATCTGTGTCAAAAAAGGATGCAAACTAAGTTTTGATCCTGTCTGATAATGCCATTTTCCAGTTATACCTTATCCAGCATTCTTTATCAAAGCCAGAAAGACTGTAAGCAAGAAGAATTTAGAACAGACTAGGTACTGTAATTCTTTGTGTTTGAAGGGTGATATTTTAGACGTAGAGACAAAAAGTCTCCCTTGAGTTTTTGAAAGAAATTGCTTATAAGGGCAAATGTTTTAGGTTGAAAAGTTGGTATTTTTAGTTTCCCTGTTTATGAGTAGTTCACAGGGTAATGTTGTCAGTCATTTTAAACTCATATCTCCCTCTTGGAACGGTTATAGATTGCCAAGAGAAAGTAGAACTTCCTGTCTCTGCGTGTTTTTCTCTGAAATAGTGTGCGACGTAGTCACATTACTCCAGGCTCAATTATAGACACTTTGTGGTTTTTTTTTTAATAATGCCAAAAATCTGTGGATAATGTGTAATAAGCTGATGTACATCCTACTAGAACTAAGGTATTTCAGTTTGTGATGAATGCATGTCTTAACATGTTACCTCGTTAATAGTCATTGGTTCATAAATGCTGGGGTTTTTTAATTTAACTCTTTTTATACCTAATATTAGAAATTAACACAATTTAACATTATTTCATCTACCACATTACTGGCCTTGTTTTGATTCTAAATCTTGTGTCCTAAGTTACTAATTACCATATTAATTCAAATGTATAACCTCTTTATGATTTGAGGCCCACTTTGGAAAAGAAAAATACTAGACATTTCTATTAAATTCATGAGTGATTTTTATGTATCTTGTGGATCCATCCCCCAGAGTCATTTCTTATATCTTTATGTTCTAACAATGAAGTTTTTGTAACCTACTTTTAGCAAAATATACATATATACATATACATAACAAAATATACCTACAGTAGCATTTGGAGGTCTTTTATTCCCATGATTATATAACATTAAGCGATATGTAGCCCCCAAATAAATTTTTCTCTAGGAACTTCTTCACATTGCCTACACATGACAGTTGATACTTGGTTCGTTCAATACTTACCTTGGTTTTCCTCCTGTGTCTTTAGCCATTCCCTAAAAGTCTCCCTTTTCTTTCCCTTACAAATGATGGTCCCCATGAGTCCACTTTTAGCTCCCTTCTCTTTTCCTTCTATACTTTCTTCCTCTATATTTTTTTCCAAAGTAATATCATCTGTTCAGTGGCATCAACCGCTGTTGATACATGCTCATGACGTCCGGATACAAATAAATACACAAGTGGTTTACTCTAGCCCATAGCTCTCTTCCCAGCGTTGGGCCCCTATCACCTGCCAACTGCACGTGACTGCTCGAACATTCCATAAACAATCTCAACACATCTACAATCATCTCATCATTTTTTTTTCACAAATATGCTCCTCAGTATTTTCATCATCAATGAATGTAGTTTACTCAGTTGTCCAAGCCAGAAACTAATTAAATTGTTCTTTACAACTTTTTATCCCTCCTTGCTTCTCATAGCTTTTGAGAGATATCTCCACATCATTTTCTCTCTCTCTTCACAGGAATTATTCTATTTTATCACTTTGTTTTTGCAACAGCATCTTAGCTAATTTCTAAGTAATTTTACCCTTTGCCAGACCTTTTCTTCTGCTGCTTCCATGTTAATACTTGTTTTTGTTTTTTTTTTTCTCTCCTTTGGAGATGGTGTCTCATTCTGTCACCTAGGCTGGAGTGCGTTGGCATAATCACTGGTCACCGTAACCTCTTGTTGTTAGAAATGAAGCCTCACTTCATTGCCCAGGCTGGTCTTAAACGTCTGAGCTCAAGCAGTTCTCCTACCGTGGCCTGCCAAAGTGCTGGGATTACAGACATGAGCCACTGCACCTGGCCTTCATACTTTTGAAAACATGTATATGGTCGTGTTATTTCCCCTTAAAATTTTCCAAAGGCTACTTATCCTTTCAGGATAAAATTCAGACTCTTAAGCCTGTCGTTGAAGGTTCCCCATAATCCGGCTCCTCCTGTTGTGCACCAGGCCCATGTTACCTCACTTTTCTCCTTTCTCTCTCTCTCACTTTTTCCTTCTCTTGCCCTTTTCCCTTTCTCCCCCCGCCTCCCCTTTTCTCCTTCAATTAAGATGCTACTTCTTCCATGACAAATGATGCTGCAGCAGGAAGTCATTTCTTTCTCTGAGTTTGCTTTGAACCTCTCCTATTGCTTCTTCTTTTTTTCTTATCATGGGTTAACATATCTGTGTACATGTTTGCTGTTGAATTAGGAGCATCTAGTTCAGTGTTAGACGTGGTTCTACCTGTTAGCAGTATCGCCTGGAATAACACAGCCTGTGTTCTTGAGGAGGGAGGGTCCTTGTCTTTTTCATTCTTGGAACTTTTTAGAGCTGATTTGACAAATAAATGTCTATTTAAAAGTTACTTTAAAAAAAAACCTTAGGGCCGGGCGCGGTGGCTCAAGCCTGTAATCCCAGCACTTTGGGAGGCCGAGACGGGCGGATCATGAGGTCAGGAGATCGAGACCATCCTGGCTAACACGGTGAAACCCCGTCTCTACTAAAAAATACAAAAAGCTAGCCAGGTGAGGTGGCGGGCGCCTGTAGTCCCAGCTACTCAGGAGGCTGAGACAGGAGAATGGCGTAAACCCGGGAGGCGGAGCTTGCAGTGAGCTGAGATCCGGCCACTGCACTCCATCCAGCCCAGGCGACAGAGCGAGACTCCGTCTCCAAAAAAAAAAAAAAAAAAAAAAAAAAAACCTTAGAGGCCAGGCACGGTGGCTCACGCCTGTAATCCCAGCACTTTGGGAGACCGAGGTAGGCAGCGATGACTTGAGGTCAGGATTTTGAGACCAACTTGGCCAACATAGCGAAACCCCATCTCTACTAAAAAATACAAAATTAGCCAGGCGTGGTGGCACACGCCTATAATCCCAGCTACTTAGGAGGCTGAGGCAGGAGAATCACTTGAACCCCAGAGGCGGAGATTGGAGTGAGCCAAGATCGCGCCACTGTACTCCAGCTTGAGCAACAGAGCAAGACTGTCTCAAAGAAAAGAAAAGTCTTAGAAAAGGTTATATTTTTTTCTAAATTTTTCAATATAGATTCATCTAATAATCTCAAAATAGTTTTATAATAGCCTAAATAAAATCAACTTCACACATATTAGTAATGGCCTTCTATTCCTATTTGAGATGCAAAGTGATGCAATAAATAGAACAATAATAATACATTGTTTTACATTTTCCATGTATGTATTATGAAAGCCTCACAAGCAGCCTGTGAGAAAGCTACTTTCATTATGCTTGTTTTATAGTTGAGGAAACTGAGACTGTAATAAAGTGAGTAATTTTCCCAATTATACTAATCAATGGAAAGGAACAGATCCGTAACTTTGGTTTCCTTTTGCTATCTAATGTTGCTCTTCTAGATCTTACCTAGCTGGGGAAGGGGAAAATGTGAATAAAATACCAAAATAAGTGAATGTTAAAGTAATTCAGGCAAGAAATTATGAATTAGGGTTATGTCAGAGGTGGAGGATGAAGAAATATTGAGGAGGTAGAATGAACAGAAGATTTAATGATGTAGGGATATGTGGAATTTGAAGGAAAGGGAGGAGTTAAAGATGATTTAAGCTAAAAGCTCCCAGGACTTTTGACCCCACTTTTCTAGCGTACTTGGTTTCTCCTTTAAAAAGATTCTGGAGAACAGTTTAACAGTTCCCAATGGAAGCAAATTATAAAAGCTGAGATGGGGATATTTAAACCCTAGAGCCAGCAGCAGTGGATTCAACCCTGAAGTTTCAAGCAGTATCCTTTGTTTTATGACTAAGAACCAATATCATCTGTTATTTAACCAGGAAGAGCAAGTTCACTTTTCACAGGACCAACATTTTATATTCTTCTGTGAAATGCATAAACAACATAATACATGATAATGGTGAAAAGTCAGATAGTACAGAAAGGCCTACAAGGAAAAGCAACAACACCTCTACCTTTTCTGTCCCCCTTTCCACATCCTAGAGCGAATGATCCTTTGAACTCTCTTCACTCAGAACTTTGCACTTGCTCTTAGCTAAGGCTGAGAAGCAGTCATCACTCAAAACTTCAGACTCGTAATGTTATTTTTTATTGACTCCTTGCTACAGTCAATATTTAGCTTACTTAAATTGCTGCCTGCTTTTCCTCACTCCTTCTCCCAGTTTTTGTATTATTATTTTATTACTCCTGTTCGTTACCTTTGTAACTTTAAATCATACACTTAAAACTCTAATTTCTCTTTGTCATCTTGCCACAAGCTGTCTCCTAGTGACATGTAAAATAAGGTCATCAATACTTCTACCCTTCCTTCCACTTTTCTTCCCCTCCCTTCTTCTCTCTTCCCCTTTTATTTTTATTCATTTACACAGGACGTGCAGCAATATCTTAAACTTGAAGACTCATCTTGTCCTTCTATTTTGGAAAATTATGAACAATTCTCCCAAATATTTTTTTCTCTAATGTTTTGTTCTGCAACTCCTAGTAGACTTAGAGTCTCTCTGTCTTTTTTACATGTCTATTAATTTATCTTCTTTTTTATCTCTTTATGTCTCTGTTCCATGTTCTGAGTAAATTCCTAGTACTGTCTTTCAATTCACTGATTCTGTCTTCAGCTGCGTTCAATGTACTGTCCACTGCTTATTCAGTTTTTGTCTGTAATTTTACTAACATATTTGCTAAATTTTTTATTGAAGTGTATACTATACCTCTGAAAGAATGTGTGTACTATCACTTTAGTTCACTGTATTTTTACAATCTGAAAAATTTGTGTAACCTGACACCCAAATCAAGAAACAGAATATTCCCAGTACTCCGGAAGCCCTCTTTATGCTTCCCTCCAGTAAGTAACACCTCCCTTGAGTAATCACTATTCTGACTTCTGAATGCATATTTTAATTTTACCTGTTTTTGTGTTATATATACATGGAGTTATCAAGTCAGTACTCTTTTGTGTCTGGGTTCTTTCACTCTGCATTGTGAGTTTTATTCATGTTTTTACATGTAGCCAATAGTTCTTTCAGTCTCATCCCATATGGTATTACATTGGGTGACTATACAATATTTATTTGTCTAGCAATTATCCATCTACTTATTTATTCACTGTTGATGGAGACAGAGATCATTTAGTTTGGGGCTCTTACAGCTAGTGGTACCATGAACATTTCCAGTCTAGTCGTGGTTCTTGACCCAGGGAGATAGTGAGGCTGTCACGGAGATCCAGTCACGGAGCTGATAGATACCTTGGTTCTGTTTCTGTTCTTGAATTCATCTGCTTGATTCGTTATACCCTGATCCTAACAAGTAATTAGTAATTGGGACAGGAGGTGAGTACACAATTATAGTTCCTGGTGTGAACTGATGAGCCTGCATCTTCAATAAAGTGTTACTAGTCTCCATCATCCAGTAGGAGTGAGATTTCTGGCTCCCCAGGCTGCTTTCGGATCCATATTCCTGGCAGGCCATGGGGCATTTTGCAGCTCTGTTCCATTTATGTGCCACACATATGTTTAAGTTGTATTTGAGCCCAGCTGTAGCTTTCTAGATCTCTCCTTATAGTCGTCACTATGTATTTTATATCTCAGAGCATGACTTTACTAAAGCATCTTAACCAGAAGCATTTCTTTGAATCTGAAGACTCCTGGATTTAGGGATCTATTTATGACTTCTTTTTTTCTTCCTTTGTTTTAGCTCAGAAAACTTCTTGTATTACTTCTTTGGTCATTTCCTTTCCTTCATTTTCACTATTCTCATCTTCTAAAACTTTTAGTTGTTGGATTTAGATTTCTCTTAAAATTTTTACTCTGTATTTTTTTATCTCCTTTTCTTCCTTTAGTTCTTGGTTGGGGGGATGAAATATCCTTGACTTTATCTTACAGTACTTTTGAATTTTTTTATTTTGCTAAAGAGCATTTTAACTTTCTTATAATTGGAATGTTCTTTTTCATAGCCTGCTGTGTCTGTTTTGTAGCTTTAGCGTCTTCTTGGATTTCTCTTAAGAAATTGATTAGACCTTTTAAAAATGTTCTTCTATTTCCTGAATCATTTGTGTTTCCTACAGCCTTCATTGTTAGATTCATGTATCTTCTCTTTGATTTCAGAGGTTTTTCACGTATTAGTTAATTCTTCATTGTTCCTTCATGTTTAAGGAGTACTGGATTGATCGTGGTACGTGGCCAAATTGAAATTCCTTGGGTGGTGTTTGTAGGTTTTACTTCCCTGCTAGGCCTCTGCTCTGGGCGATACAGCTGATTGGCAGCTTTGTAGAACTGGCAGAACCTGTCCATTGGTAGACGTCTCTTTAGGATGGATGGTGTGGATCCACTGTTAGGTTGGAGGCACCCCCCAAATTTGAGAATGAAAAAGATTTACTCTGGGGCACCAACTGTGATATAAGCAGCCCTAGATCATTTCAGTAGTTTAGTATCAAAGAGAAGATTCTTTCAGGTTTGTTTGCTTACTTGTTACAGGTGGGGAAAATAATAAACTACATGTCCTATATAAGAGTGTAGGGAAGTGAGGAGGGGCAACTATTACAGCTGTTCAAAATAGACTTGTTTTAAATCTTTTAAGTACAGGGGTACATGTGCAGGTACATAGGTAAACTTATGTCATGGAGGTTTGTTGTACAGATTATTTCCTCGCCCAGGTATTAAGCTTAGTACTCTTTAGTTATTTTATAATTTGCCCTGATCCTCTTCCTCCTCCCCTCCTCCATCCTCCATTAGGCCCCAGTGGCTGTTGTTTCCTCTATGTGTCCATGTATTCTCATCATTTAGCTACCACTTATAAGTGAGAACATGTGGTATTTGGTTTTCTGTTCCTGTGTTGTTTTTTAAGGATAATGGTCTCCAGCTGCATCCATGTGCCTGCAAAAGGACATGTGCTAATTCTTTTTTTATGGCTGTATAGTATTCTGTGGTGTATATGTACTGCGTTTTCCGTTGTTTTTTTTTTTTTTTTCCTTTTTTTTTTTTTTTGAGATGGAGTCTCGCTCTGTCATCAGGCCTGAGTGCAGTGGCGTGATCTCGGCTCACTGCAGTCTCCTCTTCCCAGGTTCAAGTGATTCTCCTGCTTCAGCATCCTGAGTAGCTCAGATTACAGGCACGTGCCAGCACTCCTGGCTACTTTTTATATTTTTAGTACAGACAGGATGGTCTTGATCTCCTGACCTCATGATCCGCCCACCTCAGCCTCCCCAAGTGCTGGAATTGCAGGCATGAGCCACCGCACCTGGCCCCACGTTTTCTTTAGTCTATCATTGATGAGCATTTAGGTTGATTCTGTGTCTTTGCTATTGTTAATAGTACTGCAGTGAACATACACGTGCATGTGTCTTTATAATAGAACAATTTATATTCCTTTTAGTATGCAGACAGTAATGGGATTGCTGGGTCAGATGGTGTGTCTGTCTTTAGTTCTTTGAGGAATCGTCATACTATCTGCCACAATGGTTGAACTAATTTACACTTCCACCAACAATGTATAAGTGTTCAGTTTCCTTTTTCCACAACCTTGCCAGCATCTGTTATTTTTTGACTTTTTAATAATAGCCATTCTGACTAGTGTGAGATAATATTGTGGTTTCAATTTACATTTCTCTGATGATCCCTGATGTTGAGCTTTTTTCATGTGCTTCTTGGCCACATGTATGTCTTCTTTTGAAAAGCATCTGTTTATGTATTTTGCCCACTTTTTAATGGGATTTTTTTTCTTGTTTAAGCTCCTTAATAGATCCTGGATATTAGACCTTTGTCACATGCATACCTTGCAAAAATTTTCTCCCATTCTGTAGGCTGTATACTATTGAAAGTTTATTTTGCTGTACAGAAACTCTCCAGTTTACGTAGATCCTGTTCATCAAATTTTGCTTTTGTTGCAGTTGCTTTGGCATCCTCGTTGTAAAATCTTTGCCCATTCCTGTGTCCTGAATGGTATGGACTAAGTGGTCTTCCAGGTTTTTTATAGTTTTGGGTTTTACATTTAAGTCTTTAATCCATCTTGAATTAATTTTTGTATAGGGTGTAAGGAAGGGGTCCAGTTTCAATCTTCTGCATATGGCTAGCCAGTTACCACAGCATCATTTACTGAATAGAGAGTTCTTTCCTTCATTGCTTGCTTTTGTCAGGTTTGTTGAAGATCAGATAGTTCTAGATGTACAGCCTTATTTTGGGGCTCTCTCTTCTGTTCCATTGGTCTTTGTGTCTTTGTACCAGTTACCATGCTGTTTTGGTTACTGTAGCCCTGTAGTATAGTTTGAAGTCAGGTAGCATGATGCCTCTAGCTTTGTTCTTTTTGAGTAGGATTGCCTTGGCTATTGGGAATTTTTTTTTGGTTTTCATATGAATTTTAAAATAGTTTTCTTGGTTCTGTGAAGAATGTCATTGGTAGTTTGATAGGAATAGCATCAAATCTATAAATTGCTTTGTTCAGTGTGGCTATTAAATGATATTGATTCTTCCTATCCATGAGCATGGAATGTTTTTCCATTTGTTTGTGTCATTTCTCATTTCTTTGAGCAGTGTTTTGTAGTTCTCCTTGGTTAGCTATATTTATAGTTTATACTTTTTCAGGCACGTGTAAATGGAATTACATTCCTGATTTGTCTCTTGGCTTGACTGTTGGTGTATAGGAATGCTAGTGATATCTGTATATTGATTTTATATCCTGAGAATTTGCTGAAGTTTTTTATCACCTGAAGAAGATTTTGGACCAAGATGATGGGTTTTCTAGATATAGAATTGTGTCATCTGCAAATAGGGGTAGTTTGATTTCCTCTCTTCCCTTTTGGATGCCTTTATTTCTTTCTCTTGCCTGATTGCCCTGTCCAGGGCCTTCAGTACTACATTGAATAGGAGTGGTGAGAGAGGGCATCCTTGTCTCGTGCCAGTTTTCAAGGGAAATGCTTCCAGCTTTTGTTTATTCAGTATGATATTGGCTGTGGATTTGTCATAGATGGTTCTTATTATTTTGAGGTATGTTCCTTCAATATGTAGTTTAGTGAGAGTTTTTAACATGAAGGGATGTTGACTTTTATTGAAAGCCGTTTCTGCATCTGTTGTGATAATCGTGTAGTTTTTGTCTTAGTTCTGTTTATGTGATGAATCAAATTGATTTTTGCATGTCGAACCGACCTTGCAGCATAGAAACAAAGCCTACTTGATCTTGATGGATAAGCTTTTTGATGTGCTTCTGGATTCAGTCTGTCAGGATTTTGTTGAGGATTTTGCATTGACGTTCATCAAGGATATTGGTCTGAAGTTTTCTTTTCTTGTTTTGTCTCTGCCAGGTTTTGATATCAGGATGATGCCAATCTCATAGGATGAGTTGGGGAGGAGTCCCTCCTCCTCAGTTTTTTTGAAATAGTTTTAGTGTTAATGGTACCAGCTCTTCTTTGTACATCTGGTAGAATTTAGCTTTGAATTTATCTCGTACTGGGCTTATTTATTTATTTATTTATTTATTTATTTGGTTGGTAGGCTATTTGTTACTTCCTCAATTTCAGGGCTCATTATTGGTCTGTTCAGGAATTCAGTTTCTTCCTGGTTCAGTCTTGGGAGGGTGTATGTGTCCAGGAATTTATCCCTTTCTTCTAGATTTCCTAGTTTACATGCATAAAGTTGTTCATATATTCTCTGGTGGTTGTTTGTATTTCTGTGGGTTTGGTGATAATATCCTTTTTGTTATTTCTAGTCGTGTTTATTTGGATTTTCTCTCTTACTAGCCTACTTAGCAGTTTATTTTATTAATTATTTTTCAAAAACTAAACTCCTGGACTCATTGATCCTTTGAATGGCTTTTCGTGTCTCAGTCTCCCTCAGTTCAGTTCTAATTTTTGTTATTTCTTGTCGTCTACTGGCTTTGAGGTTGGTTTGCCCTCAGTTCCCTAGTTCTTTTAGTTGTGATATAAAGTTGTTATATTGAGATTTTTCTAACTCTGATGTGGACATTTAATGATACAAACGTCCCTGTTAACATTGTCGTAGCTGTGTCCCAGAGATTCTGGTATGTTGTATCTTTGTTCTCATTAGTTTCAAAGAACTTCTTGATTTCTGCCTTAATTTCACTATTTATGCAAAAGTCATTCAGGAGCAGGTTATTCAATTTCCGTATAATTGTATGGTTTTGAGCAAAATTCTCAGCCTTGATTTCTAATTTGATCGTGCTGTGGTCTGAGAGAGTGTTTGTGATTTAAGTTCTTTTGCATTTACTGAGGAGTGTTTTCTGTCCAATTATGTGGTCAGTTTTAGAGTGTGTGCCATGTGAAGGTGAGCACGTACATTCTGCTGCTTTTGGGTGGAGAGTTCTGTAGATTCCTGTCAAGTCCCTTTGATCCTATGCTGAGTTCAGTTCCTAAATCTTTGTTGTTTTTGTTTGTTTGTTTGTTTGTTTTTTGAGACAGTCTCACTCCATTGCCCAGGCTGGAGTGCAGTGGTGCAATCTCGGCTCACTGCAACCTCCGCCTCCTGGGTTCAAGCAGTTCTCCTGCCTCAGCCTCTTCAATAACTGGGACTACAGGCACGCACTAGCATGCCCGCTATTTTTTTGTGTGTGTGTGTATTTTTAGTGGAGACAGTTTCACCATGTTGGCCAGGCTGGTCTCAAACTCCTAACCTCAAGTGATCTGTCCACCTCAGCCTTCCAAAGTGCTGGGATTACAGGCATGAGCCACCGCTCCTGGCCTTAATCTTTGATCTAATACTGTCAGTGGGGCGTTGAAGTCTCTCACTATTATTGTGTGGGAGTCTAAGTCTCTGAAGGACTCTAAGAACTTGCTTTATGAATCCGGGTGCTCCTGTGTTAGGTGCATATATATTTAGGAGTTAGGTCGTCTTGTTGCATTGAACCCCTTACTATTTAGTAATGCTCTTTTTCTCTTTTTTAATCTTTGTTGGTTTAAAGTCTATTTTGTCTGAAATTAGGATGTAATCCTGCTTTTTTCTGTTTGCTTCGTAGATTTTTCTCCATTTATTTTGAGTCTATGCGTGTCGTTGCGTATGAAATGGGTCTCTTGAAGATAGCAGCCTGGGGGGTCTTGGTTCTTTATCTAGCTTCCCACTTGGTGCCTTTTAATAGGGGTATTTACCCCGTTTACATTCAAGGTTTGTATGGATATGTGTGGATCTGGACCTGTCCTCATGATGTCAGCTGGTTATTTTGCAGACTTGTTTGTGTGGTTGCTTTATCATGTCACTGGTGTGTTTACTTAAATGCGTTTTTCAAGTGGCTGGTAATGGTCTTTCCTGTCCATATTTAGTGCTTCCTTAAGGAGCTCTTGTAAGGCGGGTTTGATAGTAATGAATTTCCTCAGCATTTGCTGGTGTGAAAAGGATCTTGTTTTCCCCCTCACTTGTTTGGCCAGATAGGAAATTCTGGCTTGGAATTTCTGTAAGAATGTTGATTATTGGTGCCCAGTCTCTTCTGGCTTTTAGGGTTTCTGCTGAGAGGTCCACTGTTAGTCCGATGGACTTCCCTTTGTAGGTGACCTTACCTTACCCTCTAGCTGCCTTTAACATGTTTTTCTTTCATCTTAACCTGCAGGAATCTTACGATTATGTCTTGAGGATGTTCTTCTCGTGAAGGATCTCACTGGGGTTCTCTGCATTTCTTGAATTTGAATATTAATCTCTCTAGCTAGGGATGGGAAGCTCTCATGGATGATATCCTGAAATATGTTTTCTGTTGCTATGCTCTCCCCATCTCTTTCAGGGATACCAGCGATTCATAGATTTGGTCTCTTTTATATAATACCACATTTCTTGAAGGTTTTCTTTATTCCTTTATATTCTCTTTTCTCTATTATTGTCTGACTTCCTTATTTCAAAACACCAGTCTTCAAGCTCTTAGATTCTATCCTCACTTTGGTCTGTCCTGTGTTAATACTTGGGATTGCATTATGAAATCCTTACAGTGTGTTTTTCAGCTCTGTCCGGTTGATTACGTGTTTTTCTTTGCTGGCTATTTAGTCTGTCTGCTCCTATATTGTTTTATTGTGATTCTTAGCTTCCTTGATTTTGTTTCAGCATACTCCTGCATCTCAACGATCTGCATTCCTATCCATATTCTGCATTCCGTTTCTGTCATTTCTGCCATCTCACCCGGTTCAGAACCCTTGCTGGAGTGGTGGTGTAGTCATTTTGAGGGAAGAAGGCACTCTGGCTTTTTGAGTTTTCAGAGTTCTTGGATTGGTTCTTCCTTATCTTTCTGGGCTAATGTTTGTTCAGTCTTTGAACTTGCTGACCTTTGGACAGTTTTTTTTTCTTCTTCTTCTTCTTTTATACTATTTGATGACCTTCAGTGTTTGATTGTGGTATAAGGTGGATTCAGCCAATTGACTTTGTTTCTGGAAGATTTTAGGGGCCAGCACTCAGCTCTGATCTTCTAGACTGTGTGCTCTAACTTTGGGGGACTGATATTGGGCAATGACTTTGTTCTGTGGCTCCTCCAGGTTAGGAGTCCACTGTACTGGTGGGGTCAAGGTGCTCCACGATGGCTGGTCACTACGCTCTGATGCGTGGTGTCTGCCAAAGTGCTTCATAGTGTGGCGGCAGCAGGATCCATCCTCATTTGCATGTGCCAGCAATAGCAGCAGTGCAGCAGAGTGGAGAGCTGTGACAGGGTGCTAGCAGGTACCAGGGTGCCGGCCCCCATGCAGGTGTTCACCACAGTGGCAGAGGCTGCTCAGCTTGGGGGGCTAGGGAGCCCTTGCTGGTGACTGTGCATGTGGTGTTGCTGGTGGTTGTGTTAACATGGGTGTGGGTTACTGGTGGGGGCAGGTCTCTGTGTGCCCCAGGCAGCGGTGGTTGCTCAGGGTTGGGGAGGGTCTGCTGTCCTCTGTGCCTACTTTCACTCCCGTGGCATGTTGGTGCAAGGGTAGGGGTGGCTGGCTCTGTGCCCACCAAGGCTCCAACTGCAGTGACGGTCCAACAGAGGGGGAACAGGGGGCAGGGTGCACAACATTGGCAGAGCAGGGTGTACACACACGTGCACACTGGCAGGGCAAGGAAAGCAAAATCTGCCCACGTACACACGTGCTGGCAAAGAGATGTGGAAGCTTGTCGTAGGCCTGGGGGAAGCTGCAGTGTGCGGAGAAAGCAGGCAGGCGTGGTGCGTGGCCAGTGTGTGACCGCGGGGGCCAGCCTGCTGGAGTTTTTTGCCAGTCAGGCTTAGTTCACCAGCACAGGAGCTATAATGACAGCCTCCAGGGTACCCACGGCTGTCCTGCAAGCAGGCACAGCCAGGCTGTGGTCCCTAGAGAGTCCTGCAGACCAAAGGGTGCTCAGGTTGGACTAGCCCCATCTGATGGGCAAGACCTCCAGAGTTCAGGTCCTGCAGAGGTTAGGTCCAGCTGTTCCCCTAGGGCTGAAGTCTTCTATGGAAGCAAGTCAAGCCTAGGCAGATGGGCTTCCCTAGCCATCCTGCACTGCAGACACTGCCACGCCAACCCCCTGGATTCCACCTCAGCTAATGTGCTGCCCTTACTTCTCTAAGCAGCTCTCCCTGCCAAATCGGTGTCTGTGGTAGTTGAGGGGTCGTCTTCTGCTGGAATTCCAGAGGCCCGTAGCAAGAGCAGATTATTCTTTGTGAGTACGACTCACTCGTTCCCTTGGGGTCGTTGGGGGCAGGAATGAGTCCCTGTGTGCAGTAGCCCGGTGCGGGGTTCCCAGCATCCTCCCCTTTCAGCCTGACTTCTGTGTGTTCCCTCCGTCCACCCTCGCTGCCTTCCCTCTGAAGGTCTGGTAGGAGTGTGCCAGTCATCTCGGTTTCTCACTGGCAGCTGTTCCACCTGGCTACATTTAGTAGGCTTTATTGACCTTCCCCTCTTTTTTAATATAGAGACAGTCTCTCCATATTGCCCAGGCTTGTCTCGAATTCCAGGGCACAAGCAGTCCTCCTACCTTGGCCTCCCAAAGTGCTGGAATTACAGGCCTGAGCCACCGTGTCCAGCCTAGTAGTCTCTTTAAGGATGTGTTTTCCAGTTCTTGTTAGTTTCATCCTAAGAGGTACATTGCCAGTATATTCTGCCTTCTTCCAGAGGAGTAAATATAGATTGGTTTAAAACGCAGAATATTAACATTTCTATTTTTCCTTGAATGTCCATTTATTCTTTTTTTTTTTTTTTTTTTTTTGAGGCAGAGTCACTCTGTCGCCCAGGCTGGAGTGCAGTGGCACAATCTCAGCTCACAGCAGCCTCTGACTCCTGGGTTCAAGCAATTCTCCTGCCTCAGCCTCTTGAGTTTTTGGGACAACAGGTGCCGCCACCATGCCCAGCTAATTTGTTTTGTATTTTTAGTAGAGATGGGGTTTCACCATGTTGACCAAGGTGGTCTTAATCTCCTGAGGATTATAAATCATGGTACTGTAAAGACACATGCACACGTATGTTTATTGCGGCACTGTTCACAATAGCAAAGACTTGGAACCAACCCAAATGTCCATCAACAATAGACTGGATTAAGAAAATGTGGCACATATACACCATGAAGTACTATGCAGCCATAAAAAAGGATGAGTTTATGTCCTTTGCAGGAACATGGATGAAGCTGGAACCATCATTCTCAGCAAACTATCACAAGGACGGAAAACCAAACACCACTTGTTCTCACTCATAGGTGGGAATTGAAGAATGAGATCACTTGGACATAGTGAGGGGAACATCACACACTGGGGCCTTTTTGGTGGGGGGGGTGGGTAAGGGAGGGATAGCGTTAGGAGAAATACCTAATATACATGACGAGTTGATGGGTGCAGCAAACCAACATGGCACGTGTATACCTGTGTATGAAAACTGCACATTGTGTACACGTACCCTAGAAATTAAAGTATAATTTTTTTAAAGGAATTTGAAGCTTTGAGATCAGCCTAGAATACTTTGGGTAAATTCTGTTGACAGTTTCTTGCTGAATCACTTTGAATGGATATTCAAAACTTCGTTTGAACTTAAGAAAAATAAGAATTTCTTTTTATATTTCACTGAATGGTAAACAGTTTCTACTCTGTTCTGGGAATTCATAGATGAAAGGCCATGGTTTTTACCTTTGCAGATCTATGGAGAGAGACACAACACAGGAGATTATATTAATAATATAATATAATAATAGACATAAAGGTAGTATGAACAGGTTTCAGTGGGAGCTTGTAGAGAGCGTTTTTCCTGAAAAAGTCAAGCAAAGATAAAACTCAGTAAGCAAGAAGATAAAGCAGGCCAGGCGCGGTGGCTCACGCCTGTCATCCCAGCACTTTGGGAGGCCAAGGCCGAGGCCAGTGGATCACCTGAGGTCAGGAGTTTGGGACCAGCCTGACCAACATGGTGAAACCCCGTCTCTACTGAAAAAGTACAAAAATTAGCTGGTCGTGGTGGTGCACGCCTTTAATCTCAGCTACTCGGGAGGCTGAGGCAGGAGAATCGTTTGAACCTAGGAGGCCGAGGTTGCAGTGAGCTGAGATTGTGCCATTGCACTCCAGCCTGGGCGACAAGAGTGAAACTCTGTCTCAAAAACAAAAACAAAAAAATAAAATAAAGCAAATAATTCAGGGATAGAGAAACCATGGCAAAAGGTGATAAGTGCTGAATTTAAATCTAGAACCTAGACTCAATCTGAGAGTACATTATCCCAGGTCTCCCTGGTATCGTACAGACCCTCCTAGTCTTTCAGCTCCTAAAGGATAAATCAGAGAAGAGAGCCTTGTGAGTATTCTTAATTGATAAAATGGCAGATGAAAAGTCACAGAGGTATGAAATATTAATATTAACATGTATTTGAGGAACTATAAGAAATTTAGTATTGCTGGAGTGAAAAATGTTTGAGGAAAATTTTGAGGGAAAAGGCTAGAAGGGCTTGGTGTGCCACTCATTTAAATTCTTATTCTATAGCAAGGAAGTGAGTGATCCAGTCCATATTTCAGGAAAATAGTGCTGACCCTGGAGTCCGTTACATGAATGCAGACAGTAACACTCTCAAAACTGATTAAACACACTTAATGAAATAATTACCAGTATCTATGTTATCTGCCTTTTTTGCCTGCCACTCATGCGGTCCTCACAACTCCCTCCAGCCCCTAAACTAATCAGTCCGGGCATTAGACAGCTTTGAAATGTTTATTAAGAAAGCAGTCCTATTTTGACAGACAGGGGTTAGAGCACCGGACTTAAAGCAGGCTTTCCAGCTCTTCCCGGGATCTCTCCTGTAGGCGACATTCCGGGGATCTCATGTAGGCGACATTCCGGGGATCTCTCGTGTAGGCGACATGAGGCCAGCAGAGCCCGCTGCAAACAGGCATCATGAGCAAAGGACCATTTTTATTTTCCATTGTAGACTTCGTCCTTCAAAAGAGAGTGCCATTCGTCCCAACTAGTATTTCCCCCCCTTTTATCTGTATCACCAATGCTAAATTAGTTCATGGGTCATTCAGATTATAGCAGCTTTGCTATTAGTCTTTCTGTTTCAGTTTCAGTGCTCTGCTGATTATTTTGGCTTGAAAATATCCCATGCAGTCATCATGCTGCTTTTAATTCAAAAGGTTCCTATGAGCTGCACCAGGAATATCGTATCTAGTATAAAAACTGTATGTCTGTTCTTCCCTGGAGCAGATTCTCTTATAACTTAAGAATTTAGTTATCTTAGTATTGATATTGAGTTATTTTTGGAGAGTTCTGTGGCGGTTAGTGAGTGGCTCAGTGTTTTCATCACTCATTCACTTAACTACCCTTTCTGAACATCTGTGCCACTTACGCGGTCTCACTTCTCACCCGAGTCTTAGATCTTTTTCATTCTTTATATTACCAGGAAAGATTAAACGCATCATATAATGCCAGTGACTGCAGGGCTTTCCTTTCAAGCTTCTAAACTACATGCCAGTATGCTGAAATAAAGTATATCCCGAGGCTTATCATTTAAAGTGTAGATTTCATATGTAAAAACTTTTTTTTTTTCTTTTTTTGAGATGGAGTCTCGCTCTGTCGCCCAGGCTGGAGTGCAGTGGCTTGATCTCGGCTCACTGCAAACTCCACCTCCCAGGTTCACGCCATTCTCCTGCCTCAGCCTCCCGAGTAGCTGGGACTACAGGCGCCCGCCACCTCGCCCAGCTAATTCTTTGTATTTTTAGTAGAGACAGGGTTTCACTGTGTTAGCCAGGATGGTCTCGATCTCCTGACCTCGTGATCTTCCTGCCTTGGCCTCCCAAAGTGCTGGGATTACAGGAGTGAGCTACCGCGTCCAGCCTGTAAAAACATTTTCATCTTTGTTTATAATTAAAACATCTGATTATACTAAAATACTTTTATGGGACTCATAAAAGAGGGGAGTCAGGGTTGGGGCGGGGTCTGTCATTTATTTACTTACTTATTTTTTAAAGATGTCTGGCCTAGTTCTGTGGTGGCGACTTTTCTTCGCTAATCATGAACTTTGCTTGGAGTATGCAGTAGATTCAGTCAGCATCTCAGTGGGGAAAGAGGGGTTTCAATACAGCTGTAATACAGTGTTCTCTTTGCGTTGAGTGAGGAAGCTGTTGATCTCTCAAGGAGGAAAGGTGAGACTGGAACCACATGAAGGTTTGTGCTGTGAAACCCTCATGGTACATTTTGATCATGTGTTTTAGCAAAGCTGACAGCCCTCGGCCACACAATTCTTGGGAAGTAAAACAAGTATTCATTTAACTCTTGACTAAAGATTAAAAGATACAATTAAAAAGAAATCTAAAACCCAGAGTGGTAATTCCACTTTTTCTTTCTGTTTCTGTTGTTGGAACCTGAGCTCTCTAGGAAAACTAACAGTTGTTAAGGGCCTGCCAGGTGCCAGATCCATGTCTGTAAGAGAGGTATAATTATTGTTTTATACTGTCTCAATCTTAACAACAACTGAACTAGTAAGTTTACACATTTATATTTCCATTTGATAGAAACAAACAATGAAGTTCAGGAGGCTGCCTGTCTAGGGTCGTACAACTAGTAAGCAGCACAATCCAACTCCAAAGCACATGCCTTTTCTTCTGTATTTTAGTGCTCCTTCAGTCACTTATATGGTTTACTTGTTATTCTTTTATAAATTTAAGCAGTAGTAAAAAGTAGAAAGAATAAAGAAAAAAACAGCCCCAAAGTCAATTGCCTAGAAAATAATCGTTATGTGTGGTAGGTAAGCAGGCTTCCTGTCATATTCCTACGCACATATAGAAAAAAATTAACATATCATAATGTGCCATTTTAAATAAAAATTGAATTTAATTTTACTTGACATTAGCAGAATAAACAAAGAGAATTTCAGTAGAGTGTTTCTTTATTATAAAGGAGAATTCCTCAGCCATCCGTGCAAGTTTAAGAAAAGAGATAAGAGATTGGGGTTATGTTTTATAACAACATCTTTTATTTTTATTTTAATCAGTATTAATTCATGCCATGCTCTAAAAGATGAAGAAATTAGCAATTCTTCTCATCAATTTTTAGCAACATATTTTTATATCAGCTTTACCAAGGTATATAACATTTACATCTTATTTTATAACTCCCAGGCTACTTAGTCTAGGTTCTACATTTAAATTCAGCACTTAACACCTTTTGCCACATTTTCCCTACCCCTGAATTTTTTGCTTTATCGTTTTACTTATTTGATTTTATCTTCACTTAACTATTTCAGGAAAGACTGATGCTGAATTCTGCTTTTCTTGTTTTCTGTTTGCGTGCTTGATAGTGTTTATTTGCCGTTCTGCTTGAAGTATTACTCAGCTGGTTATGAAATTCTTGGGTATGTTCTTCTAATGCAGTGGCTGAATGTTCCCTGATGCTCTCTTCCCACCATCAGTGTATCTGATGTCACTCTCTGAGTCAGAACAGAAGGGCTAGGAATTGACTTCAGTCTGCTTTTCTGTAGCCTGGGAAATGTGAGGAGCTAGGACCATGCTTAGCTAGGGATCTGCACAGTCTTTGTGGAAGCCCTGGACTCAGGTTGGTTTTTTTTGGGGGGGTTTTTTTTCCTGAAATTTTGATAAATGTCATGTATTCATCCTGGTAAGCGTGAGTAGGTTCAGATCATCTGTGAAATTCTTTAGAGACTACAAGAAAACAGCATATCCTGGTAATTTTTCTTGCCTTTATGAGGTTGCCATAGTTAAATGTTTTGTCCTGACTCATCTCTTAAACCAATTCACCCTTTCAATCTGTTTTTCTCCAAATTTGGGGATATTACTGGGAATTCTCACAGTTTTATCACCTCACTTCTCAGTTGTTTCTGGGCTTAGAATAGGGTAAAGAGCAACACGATTTTTCACCACAATTTTTGTTTGATTTTCTTACCTGCAGCCTAACTCAAAAACACTGACAAGCCTTCTTTCATTTCTAGGAGAACAGCTGATTGACCCTAATAGAATAAATAGGTTCTGTCAGTCAGTTATTATAGTGTATAGGAAACAGAGCATGTTGTGACATTTGTTTATTTAAGAGATGATGGCTTTCAGGTTTTTTGGGTTTTGTTTGTTTTGATCCTTTGAGGATCGTATGTTGCAGTCCAGAGAAGGTATTTAGAATTGTGACAAGGTAATAAAATTGAGACAAACACAATTATTTATCTTTGTCGAGACTCACTCCTGGCAATTTTCAAATATACCTTCGTTGAAATGCATCATTGAAATACTAGCATACATTTTAGGTACCTTTTTACTTTTTCACAGTGTGCTTATTAGTCAGTGTAAAATGCACCCAAATCAAAATTAACTGCTTTGAAAAGGGAAGTTGATGGCTTCTCGGCCATTTGGCTAAGATCAGCTGAAAAGGGAAGTAGAGATAATACGGTATAACAATTTAGTTTTAAAACAATTAGTTTTCCTAAATTGACAAATAAAAATTGTGTATGTCCATCATGTACAACATGATGTTTGGAAATACACACATTTTGTGGAATTGTTAAATCAAGCTAATTAACATATTCATTACCTCACATGCTTATCATTTTTCATGGTGAGAACACTTAGAATCTATACTCAGCAATTTTCAAGACATAATTTCTATATAGAGAAAATCTGTAGAACTCAGGCTTATCTATTTTGAAGGTTCTTAAGATGTATTTCCAAGAAAATACAGTATAAATTTTGTAATTCATACCAGTTTTCACGCTAGCCACATAAATTTTCCTTTTTGCTCGCAGTTTAAGAATTCAAGGCTTACAAAAATGAACACAGGGCCGGGCATGGTGGCTCATGCCTGTAATCCCAGCACTTGGGAGGCTGAGACGGGAAGATCACCTGAGGTCAGGAGTTCAAGACCAGCCTGGCCAACATGGTGAAACCCTGTCTCTACTAAAAATACAAAAATTAGCCGGGCAAGGTGGCGCGTGCCTATAGTCCCAGCTACTCAGGAGGCTGAGGCATGAGAATTGCTTGAACCCAGGAGGCAGAGGTTGCAGTGAGCTGAGATGGCACCACTGCACTCCAACCTGGTCAACAGAGTAAGATTCGGTCTCAAGAAAAAAAAAATTAAAATTAAAAATGAACACAGGCTTCTTGTATGTCTGTCGACTTAGTTGATTCTCTAGAGTGTGATACATTTTACAATGTGTTGTCTACAGTATTTATTTACATTGTCTGGCATGCTACAAAGGTTGGTAGCATTTGCTAATAAGGAACCACTCTAGTGACCAATGTAAATGATCTACCGCTGCCTCCTCCTGGTTTGGATTTCTTTCCTAGCAAAATACGGATATAAGAAGTGAGCCAGACATCTTTGAGAAGGAGCATGTCTGCCACTCTTTTTTCCAAAAGTGTTTATATTTACTCATTAAAGGACTTTTGTTACTGAATTCTTTTTAGGAAACTTAGTGACCCATACATTGCCTGTATGGCTGATGAAGAATCAGCTTAAGGGGAAAAAATGTATAACGTCCAGCCAGGCACAGTGGCTCACGCCCATAATCCCAGCCATTTGGGAGGCCGAGGCGGGCAGATCACTTGAGGTCAGGAGTTCGAGACCAGCCTGGCCAACATGGTGAAACCCCGTCTCTACCAAAAATACAAAAATTAGCCAGGCGTGGTGGCAGGCACCTGTAGTCTCAGTTACTCAGGAGGCTGAGGCAGGAGAATTGCTTGAACCTGGGAGGCAGAGGTTGCAGTGAGCCAAGATCATACCACTGCACTCCAGCCCAGGCAACAGAGCGAAGACTCCATCTCAAAAAAAAAAAAAGTATAATGTCTCACAATATAAGGCAACGAGATTTCCTACTCAGGGCCGGGCGCGGTGGCTCACGCCTGTAACCCCAGCACTTTGGGAGGCAGAGGCGGGTGGGTCACGAGGTCAGGAGATCAAGACCATCCTGGCTAACACAGTGAAACCCCGTCTCTACTAAAAAAAATACAAAAAACTAGCCGGGCGAGGTGGCGGTGCCTGTGGTCCCAGCTACTCGGGAGGCTGAGGCAGGAGAATGGCGTGAACCCGGGAGGCGGAGCTTGCAGTGAGCCGAGATCGCGCCACTGCACTCCAGCCTGGGCGGCAGAGCGAGACTCTATCTCAAAAAAAAAAAGATTTCCTACTCAGGGCTTACAAAGACCTGTGTCTCTTAAAATACATGGGGCACCAGAGTGTAGGTTTTTTGGTAACTGCCAGGCATTCCCACTCATTTCCTTCCTCAGTTTTATGATTCACTGGGAAGCTTCAAGCCTTGAAATCTTTCTGATTTCATTTTTGCAGTATGCTTTTTCTTCCCATGGCCATGCTCGGATTGCTGCACACCTCATGTGCTTATACAGTCCAGTCATTTCGATGACCTGGGGAGATGCGAAGAGGCTGAGCTAGACTTCAGATTTTCTCCTGTCCTGTGTTCTTCTTGTAAAGGAGTGTAGTCATGCACTGTCTTTTTTGTGTCTGTTGTTGGCTACATGTCCTCAAAACATATTCAACAAGTAGATGTCTATTGAAAAAAGGAAATTTTCCTCAGTTACACCCAAGAAAACGACAACATTGGAGTCAGTTCCATGTTTATAATAGAGTCCCAACACTTCTTTTTCTCCAGGGTTTCTACAAGAAGAAGCATAAAACAGTGTTAGTATGTAACTGGCCTTTGGCTTTGAGGCTTCAGTAAATCTGTAAAGTGAGATCAATTAGGATTAATAGCCTTTTTTCTAGCTAAAAAGCGTTCGAGATCTTGGCTTAAAAAGAGTTCTTTTTGGCTGGGCCCAGTGGCTCTCGCCTGTAATCCCAGCACTTTGGGAGGCCGAGGTGGGCGGATCACGACGTCAGAAGTTCAAGACCAGCCTGTCCAATATGGTGAAACCCCGTCTCTACTAAAAAAATACAAAAATTAGCTGGGCATAGTGCCACGCGCCTGTAGTCCCAGCTACTCGGGAGGCTGAGGCAGAAGAGCCGCTTGAACCCAGGAGACAGAGGTTGCAGTGAGCTGAGATCGCCCCACTGCACTCCAGCCTGGGCAACAGAGTGAGACTGTCTCAAAAAAAAGAATTCTTTTTGATACCTTGGAAGGTGTTGGCTGTTTTAGCTGCTTCCAGTATTTTATTCAAAGAGTTGAGAACATAAAAGATAGCTTGATTATACTTAGACCTTAAGAAACTTGTAGGAGTTCATCAAACACATAACATTTACAGCTGGTTAGACTTCCAGCTTTCCTAGACAAGAGTGTGGCGCTCTTGCCAGTGTTGGTTTAAAGTATGTGTAATTTACATAAAAGAGCACTGACTGCAGCGTAAGTCTCCAGGCGGAGAATGCGCTGACAACTTTGTCTCCAGGTCCACTCTGCTGCTGCTGACTGAGGAGGGAGACCAGGTTCACAGTGTTGTGCTTTCTTCTTTTGGCACCAAAAGGGGCTCCTCCTGGTTGATGAGTTTTAAAGGATGAGGGAAAAATTCGTCCTGGGGAATGTTATTTTCCTTAGTGGGTAAGTAAAGTCAGAGAAAAACAGAAAATGGAGATAAGAGGATGGGATGCATTAAATTTATCCTATAGCTCTTTCACCACAGTAATTCACTCAGAAGGGACTCATTCTGAATGCAGTATGTAGTGTTAAAAGAACAGGCCTGGGGCAAGCGCAGGCCAGCACTGAGAAACAGTGGTGGGTTGAGACCTATTGTATTTTTTAAGTGGTTTCAAGGCTGTCCAGGTGTCCTGATTTAAAGGCTGCTTCTTAAGTCAGGAAATTGTATCTTGTTCTGAGGTTTACTGTAATAAAGTACACAGTCCTAGGGGATGGTACTTCTAGCTCCATGAATCACTTTACAGGCTGGCGGTACTGACCCAAGCCTCATGATTTATTTATGCCATACCACAGTAGGAATGGCAAATATGTAAGCCACACATGGTCTATGGGATGGGCCTTTAACTGGGAAACTGCCATAAATCCACGAAGTCAGATAGGACAGAGCCAGCAGGAGCGCATGTCGTGTACACGATTTCTTCCTGTTTTATAGGGACTTACAGTTCTAGAACTTACTAAGTTCTTCATCCTTCTTGGAAT
This sequence comes from Theropithecus gelada, assembly GCF_003255815.1. Lineage (NCBI taxonomy): Eukaryota > Metazoa > Chordata > Mammalia > Primates > Cercopithecidae > Theropithecus > Theropithecus gelada. Next base: position 103,421,743 of record NC_037679.1, on the reverse strand, counting down.
GTATATCTGTCGTAGTCTGTTTTGTGTTGTTATAAAAGAATACCTGCGCCTGGGTAATTTATAATGTAACCAGGTTTATGTAGCTCACGGTTCTGCAGGCTAAGAAGTTCAAGGGCATGGCCCTGGCTTCTGGCAAGGGCTTTCATGCTGCCTCACAAGATAGCAGAGAAGGTCAACGGGGAAGGGGACACAGGCAAACAGGAAAACCTGAGGGTCCGTCCCGGCTTTATCACAACCCACTCTGCTGGGAACTAATCCATTCCCTGCAGTACCTGATACCATCTTGTCAGAGTGGGAACTCAGTCACTACCACAAGAACAGCACCAAGCCATTCCTGAAGGATTCGCCCCCCCACCCTGTGACCTGAACACCTCCCATTAGGCCCCACCTCCCAACACCATCATACTGGGAATCAAATTGCAACAGGAGTTTCGGCGGGGACAGATGAACAGTATCCACACCATAGCAATATCCTTGGACTGTTTGTGTGCTGTGTTGGTTTATCCAGTCTTTGATTTACTGCTTACAAATCTAAAGAATAGCTCTGAAATATAGTCTAGCACCGTTGTCACTGATACTTTCTCTTGGATTTATTTCTATAAAGTGTCGCCCATGTTTTTCAAATAATTTCTATGTTTTGAGTAAATACTAAGGCGTGCGATGGCCAGATCTAAAGAGTATGTTTAGTCGTGTACAAAACTGCCAAACTGTCTTCCAGAGTGCTGCACCATTTTGCATTCCCACCCGCGGAGAATGAGAATTCCTGTCGCTCGGCATTCTTGCCATCGTGTGGTAGTGTGAGTGCTCTGGATTTCGTCCATCGTAGTAAGTGTGTAGTGGTATCTCATTGTTCTCACGTGCACTTCCTGTTTCCGTATGATGTGGGTGCTCATGTGCCGTCTGTATGTAGTCTTTGGTGAGGTGTCTGTTAAGGTCTCTGGTGCATTTTCTTCCTTTTATCCTGTTTTGTTTTTGTTTTTTATAATATTTTAAATTTTTAGTTGCTACAACATAATTGTACATATATATGGGGTACGTAGTGATGTTTTAATAGATGCAATGTATGGTAAGGCCCATTTTTTAATCAGATCATTTATTTTCTTAGTGTTGAATTTTAAGTGTCTGTATATTTTGGATAACAGTCCTTGATCAAATGTATCTTTTGCAAGTATTTTCTCCCATTCTGTGGTTTATCTTCTCATTCTCTTAATATTTGAATATTTAAACACATTTATAAATTAATGGTAGATTATTTATAACAATGGTTAAACGGTTGTTAAGTAAATCACTACTGAGCATATACTGCTTCGAAGGGCCCAGGGATCCATTAGGCCTCCAGCTATAACCCAGCACAGCATTCTGAAATACCCAGTTCTCCCCAGAGTTTCAGGAGTCCCCAGGCCTTAACCACCTCATTGCCTCAAGAACTCTTAGAGCTCACCAGGCTCCATCTACCACAAGCCTTCGTCATATCACCCTGTTCCTGTTGCTTAGGAGCTTTCTCAGGATAGCATTTCAAGATTAGTACCCATCCTAGTTTTCTCAGTGCTCCTCGTGACCTTTGTCACATAGAAGGCATTTAATAAATGTGTGCTGAACTGAACTGAACCAGCAAGCACAAAAGAGATTTAAGAGACTGCCATCGTAATTGAAAAGGATTAAAAAGACACTGGGAAAGGCAGCATGTATTTGGGGGAATATGAGAAATTTCTAAATCACTGGACCCTCAGCCTGGAAAATTTAGGTTGGAGCCAAACTGCAAATGGTTTGAATGTCATCATGTATAGTTTACATATTTATATATACTTACCTTTCTCGTAGAAGGGTGAATTATCATTTTATAATAGCTAGAATGTTCTTAGAATTTATCTTCTTAATTCAGAAAACATCACATTGCGATCTGTCAGTAGCCCCCCCGCAGTAATTTCTTGTCCTCATTGGCCTTCAGTCTGGGCTCTTACTGCCGTTTTCTCTGATGCACTTGCACATGCACACCGTGACCACAGACATCTGAGAGAATGGAAATAATATGTTTAATGAGAGATTGTTATTGGAGACTGTAGCACTTGTTTTTACTCTATTCTTTCTATTGCTTTTTCTCTTTGTTTCTTTCAAAGTACATACAAATACATATTGATTATATCCTATGTAAGGGAATGTGTATTTAGAATAGGACTACTTTAAGTTTGAAATGCCTTTTTTCTTACAGAGGAGTGTGATTTAAGCATGTATATTCAGTCAGATCTTTTAGCTCTCACCTTGATAAAATTATCGGGCGTGAGAAGCAATCAAGTCTTCTTTTCTAGAAATACGTTTGAACGAGAAAAATAATGAACTTTATAAATTAAGAGAGGTTATGGTTTAATCTCTTTAAAATTTCCTAAAATCAGTCCAATCATGTACAAGCCATGAAGGATCCACATTTGTTGTTTGTACTCTTTGTACTAATTTCATAAGGCTGACTTTGTTCTATAAAATTATCAGGACAGGAGCCTCCAACATGTATCGACTCTTTGTTTAACTGAGGTGTTTTTTTGTTTTTGTTTTTGTTTTTGAGATGGAGTCTCGCTCTGTCACCCAAGCTGGAGTGCAGTGGCACGATCTCCGCTCGCTACAACTTCCGCCTCCTGGATTCAAGCGATTCTTGTGCCTCAGTCTCCCAAGTAGGTGGATTATAGGTGTGCGCCACCACGCTCAGCTAATTTTTGTATTTTCAGTGGAGATAGGGTTATGTCGCACTGGCCAGGCTTGTCTCCAACTCCTGACCACAAGTGATCCACCTGCCTCAGCCTCCCAAAGTGCTGGGATTACAAGCGTGAGCCACCATGCCTGGTCTCACTGAGGTTTTAAGAAATGATTTTGCCGGGCGCGGTGGCTCACGCCTGTAATCCCAGCACTTTGGGAGGCTGAGATGGGTGGATCACGAGGTCAGGAGTTCAAGACCAGCCTGGCCAAGATGCTTAAACCCCATCTCTACTAAAAATACAAAAATTAGCCTGGCGTGGTGGTGAGCGCCTGGAATCCCAGCTACTCGGCAGGCTGAGGCAAGAGGATTGCTTGAACCCGGGTGGCAGAGGTTGCAGTGAGCTGAGATTGTGCCATTGGACTCCAGCCTGGGCGACAGAGCGAGACACCGTCTCAAAGAAAACATTATTTTAGCCGGGCGCGGTGGCTCAACCCTGTAATCCCAGCACTTTGGGAGGCCGAGACGGGCGGATCACGAGGTCAGGAGATCGAGACCATCCTGGCTAACACGGTGAAACCCCGTCTCTATTAAGAAATACAAAAAACTAGCCGGGCGAGGTGGCGGGCGCCTGTAGTCCCAGCTACTCGGGAGGCTGAGGCCGGAGAATGGCGTGAACCCGGGAGGCGGAGCTTGCAGTGAGCTGAGATCCGGCCACTGCACTCCAGCCTGGGCGACAGAGCGAGACTCCATCTCAAAAAAAAAAAAAAAAAAAAGAAAACATTATTTTACACATGACACAGCTTATAATTGCCTTAAATAAAATATTCCAGACATACTTGCATATCCTAGAAATAACCTCAGCAAATCAGCCCATCAACTGCCAGTTCGTACAGGTCACCCGGCTCGTTAAGACTTTGACTCAGTGTACTTGAGCTTAGAGAAGAGCTAAATTAAGTCACAGGAACTTGGTCAAATTTTTGACAAATAATTTTTTTTTTTTTTTGAGGCGGAGTCTCACTCTGTCTCCCAGGCATTGCGGCTCACTGCAAGCTCCGCCTCCCTTGTTCCCGCCATTCTCCTTCCTCAGCCTCCCGAGTAGCTGGGACTACAGGCGCCACCACCGCGCCCGGCTAATTTTTTCTATTTTTAGGAGAGACGGGGTTTCACTGTGTTGGCCAGGATGGTCTCGATCTCTTGACCTCATGATCCACCTGCCTCGGCCTCCCGAAGTGCTGGGATTCCAGGTGTGAGCCACCGCGCCCGGCCTTTAACAGGATCTTTCACGGAAAAGTTCGTTTTGATGAAACCCAGTTTATCAGTTTTTCCTGCTAGAGATTGTGCTTTTGATTTGAAGTCTCGGAACTCTACCTAGCTCTAGATTTTCCCCTGCATTTTTCATAAAAGTTAAAACATTAAAAAATAAAAGTATGGTTTTGCATTTTACTTTTTTTTTTTTTTTTTTGAGATGGAGTCTCACTCTGTCACCCCGGCTGGAGTGCAGTGGCATGATCTCCGCTCACTGCAAGCTCCGCCTCCCAGGTTCACACCATCCTCCTGCCTCAGCCTCCGGAGTAGCTGGGACCACAGGCGCCCGCCACCGCGCCCGGCTAATTTTTTGTATTTTTAGTAGAGACGGGGTGTCACCGTGTTAGCCAACATGGTCTCGATCTCCTGACCTGGTGATCCACCCGCCTTGGCCTCCCAAAGTGCTGGGATTACAGGCGTGAGCCACCACACCCGGCCTACAAATAATTCTTTAACACTAAAGAGACAGGAGACCATCTTCAAATATTTTAAGGACAGTTATTAGATAGAGTGATTGAATTTCTTTTATAGAGCTTAAAGGAATAGAACTGAGGTTACAAAGAGACAGCTCTTTCAGTCTTAATAATTATGCAAGATAATAAAAAATATAAATAAAACTTAGAAACAAAGAGACAGCTTTCGGGGATCAGTTCTATAAGTAATTTCCTAAGAGGCTGTCAAAGCTGGTGGTGTAGGCTCCAGCTCATTCAATGTGTTTAAACATAGACTGGAGGGCCACTCGGCAGCCATGTGGTGTGGAACAAAAGCAAGCCATGATTTTCGTGAATGGATTTGATCTATAAGGTCTCTTGTTATTCTAAGAGTTTGTGATTCTGGTTTTGTTGGGTGTGATCTTGAAAGACTGATTTGTGATCTCTTTCTACTTCTTCACTGCTGTTCACTGCCCAGCCCATTGTAACATAGCTTCTGACTCCAGCCCTGAAACGACTCTCCAGTTTTTTCTTTTTTCTTTTTTTTATTGAGACAGAGTCTCGCTCTGTCGCCCAGGCTGGAGTGCAGTGGCGTGATCTCGGCTCACTGCAAGCGCCGCCTCCCGGGTTCATGCCATTCTCCTGCCTCAGCCTCCCGAGTAGCTGGGACTACAGGCGCCGCTACCATGCCCGACTAATTTTTTGTATTTTTAGTAGAGACGGGGTTTCACCGTCTTCGCCAGGATAGTCTCGATCTCCTGACCTTGTGATCTGCCCGCCTCAGTCTCCCAAAGTGCTGGGATTACAGGCGTGAGCCACCGTGCCTGGCCCAAAGTAGTAACTTTTGAAAAACTAAATCCAATAGAAATTTTGTATTCTTTATTTTGACCTGCCTGTGAACACTTTAACATGTTTAATCTCTTCTTATTTCTGGAAACTTTCTTTATCTTTGGCTTCCAAGGGACCACCTTCTTTTTGTTTTCTTTTTCCTCTAAGACCATTCCCCCTCAGTTCTTCATAGACTTCTTCCACCAGTGCTGTGTGCCCCGCCTCTTATCTTGGTGGTCTCATGTACTCCTGTGATTTCCGTTACTTTCAGTGCGGATCATTCCCACATAGTCTTTAATCGGGTCCTGATTGCAGGACTGTCAGTACAGCTGCCTACCAGATATCTCCCCAAATTCATAAGGTTGTTGTAAAGATTAAATTACTCAGTTAAGGCCAGGTGTGGTGGCTCATGCCTAGAATCCCAGCACTTTGGGAGGCCGAGGTGGGCCAATCACTTGAGGTCAGGAGTTCGAGACAAGTCTTGCCAACATGGTGAAACCCCGTGTCTACTAAAATTGGAAAAACTAACTGGGCATGGTGGCAGGCGCCTGTAACCCCAGCTACTCAGGAGGCTGGGGCAGGAATCATTTGAACCCGGGAGGCAGATGTTTCAATGAGCCGAGATTGTGCCATTGCATTCCAGCCTGGGCGACAAGAGTGAAACTTCATCTCAAAAAAAAAAAAAAAAAAAAATTACTTGAAGGTGCCTAGTAGAATATCTGGCTCTGTAGTAATCATGCTGGCAATGCTAATTATAGTGAGCTTTTACCCAGTTCATTCATACCCTTGAAGAATCATTTATTTATCCTTTTTTTGGGGTCAGGGGGCAGTGGAGCCTTGCTCTGTCATCGAGGCTGGAGTGCAGAAGCGCAGTATCGGCTCACTGCAACCTCCGTGTCGTAGGTTCAATTGATTCTCCTGCCTCGGCCTCCTGAGTAGCTGAGACTACAAGAGTGCGCCTGGCTAGTTTCTGTGTTTTGTAGAGATGGGGTGTCATCAAGTTGGCCATGCTGGTCTTGAACAACTGACCTCAGGTGGTCACCCACCTCGGCCTCCCAAAATCCTGGGATTACAGCAGCCCGCCCACTGATTTATCCTTAAATCACCACTTCCCAGACTGTTTTCTTGTGTACTAGTATCCCTCAAGGTGTTAAGTGATGTTCTACCCAGAAAAAAGAGAAGGTGGGGATCAATTAAGTTTGGAAAATACTTTATAGGTAGGGTTGGAACTTTTTCACGAGCCAGACTGTAAACTTACTGGGTTTTGTGGGCCATTTGGTCTCTGTCACACTACTCAAATCTCTTGTAGCACCAAAGCAGCCATAGAAAATATGTAGGAAAATGAGCAAGGTTTTGTTCCACTAAAATTTTATTTGTGGCCACTAAAATTTGAATTTCCTATACTTTTCACAAAATGTAATTATTATATGTTATATGTTATATTATTTGGGGTTACAAAAGTATTATTATTTTCTTTTTCTCAACCATTTAAAAATGGAAAAGCCATTCTTTGCTCATGGGCCATGGGCCAGCTTTGGCCATGGGTGGGCAGTAGCTTGCTGATTCCCGCTTTAAAATATAGCCCCCTATTAAAAATAGGCAACCGACACCATAGAAAGCTTCTCTAAGTTCTGCGGCAGTGCTGTTATGACCAGTGTTCCTCAAACGTATTTGACCGTGGAAATCTTTTGTCGTGCTTGTTTGTTACTGTCTCTTGCTGTACTTCCATGGAAGGTACTTTTGAGAAATACTGACCTAGAGAATAGCTATGTGTGCGAGAGGTGAAGGTTGGCCTGTGGAGCAGACTATAAAAAACAAGCGAAAGCATCTTGTCTTGATTCCTCTTGCTCTGATCGTCAGCGCTGACTGGTCACAGACAGAATGGTATTTTGGGAAATTGAATTCACTCTTATGAGGTAGGCACCAGTGAACCACTAAAGCCGAGTCAAAGATGGGCTGAATTGAGGGTGGACATGATGAAGTTAGTTCCATCAACCAGCTTCAGAAATGGGAAAAATGGCTTTAACGTAAGGTAGAATTGAAGTGCTGTAAGTGAGATAAAATATTCGGTCCAGGCTGGGTACGGTGGCTTACACCTGTAATCCTAGGACTTTGGGAGGCCAAAGTGGGTGGATTGCTTGAGCTCAGAAGTTCAAGACCAGCCTGGGCAACATGATGAAACCCCGTCTCTACAAAATATACAAAAAAAATTAGCCAGGCCTGGTGGCACATGCCTGTGGTCCCAGCTACTTGCAGGGCTGAGGTGGGAGGATCACTTGAGCCAAGGAGGTCAAGGCTGCAGTGAGCTGAGATCACACCACTGTACTCCTGGCTGGGTGACAAAGTGAGACTTTGTCTAAAAAAAAAAAAAAGGTGTGTGTGTGTATATAATATATATTTATATTTATATTCTGTTGAGAGGAAGAAGAGATCCAGAGGTCATATGCAAAATACAAACAGTAATAGGTATCGATTTCTATAGTTTTGAAATCTTTACTGCTATTGTTTTAAAATATGCAAAAGTAAAAGAAAAACTTTTAAAAATTGAATTATATATAATAAAATTCTAAAACTTGCTTTGAAATAATATTTTCAGTTGCTGGGGTTTTTTGTTGGGTTTTTTTTTTTTTTTTTTTTTTTGTATCTTTGAGAAGTAGGATGTGTGACTCAGTAGGCGGTAAAGGTTATTGCTTTACTATTTTAAGCATATTTTTCCCTAATAAAAATAATGCCATAGCTAGGGAGAGAACCTTCAAATTAAAAACAAGATCACTTTCATTTTAAAAGTCTGCACTTCACATCTTTTTATGCCTACTTTAACTGTATGCCCCTTATTAAAAGGAAAAATTGGTGTAGCAAGCGTTGTTTTTAGATTGTGTCTGGCATATGGCAAGCAGCTAGAACCTATAGGAGGGTGCAGAAAAGACGGGATCATCCCAGCTGATGGTAAGTTATCTACCTGATACAAGCGTCGTCATTTGCCCATTCCCACAGAATTTACATACCAGGTGTCTCTTTCCAAACCTGTGTAGGAGAAAAGGTACTCTTACAGTTTTTGCTAACAAATTGATAGCTGATGAATAATAAAATTGTTGAATCATTAATGCAAGAAGGTAATAAGTTACCAGGTTCGTTTTCATCCATTCGGCCAACAAATGTTTTTGGTGACCTCCAAGATCTCAGTAGCCCCAGTGTCTTCAGTTCTCTCTCAGCATCCCAGTATGCAGTCATACATATCCCTGACAGCTTTCATAGGCTTCCTATACAGCTATAGGAGTATATCTCGGATACTTACTCATTGGAGCAGTTCCTACTTTTTTTTTAAGTGTACCACAAATCCCAAAATTAGATATTCTATATAACGTTGGCTATTTTATGAGATCAAGACACAGTTGGATCTTGATTTTGCTAGAGGTGGAGAACTGAGTGCCCTGACACTGCTGAGGTGGAGAACTGAGTGCCCTGACACTGCTGAGGTGGAGTACTGAGTGCCCTGACACTGCTGAGGTGGAGAACTGAGTGCCCTGACACTGCTGAGGTGGAGTACTGAATGCCCTGACACTGCTGACATTCTCCTAGCAAATGTCATAGCAAACAAACTTGGAATGCAGCACAGGCTAAAGAAAGGCAAGCAAGCCCCCTCAGTAGCACAGTGTGGACAGCTGGTATGGACATGTTATCCATCTAAAACTGGGAAAGGTTAAATAAACAGTGGGACAGCGACAAAGTGCAGAGAGTAATTGCTGACAGCATTCAATAATTCTTAAAACAGACGTCTAAGTAAGTAGAAGCATTCTGGAGTTTGGGTTCTGAGAGACAATGTAAGAAGACTTTATTTTCTTTTGGAGACAGACTTCCTAAGGAAAGAAGACAAGATAGATGGTGGAATCCAAAAGTAGACGTATATAACAACAGGTGTACCTTAGTTTGAAGGGACTACGTCTTCGTATGGGAAGGTTGTATTCTGAAATTTTCTGTTCATGTTACATACACTATCAAACATGAAGTATAAAGGATGTACTATTGTAAAATAATAAAGACAAAATGAGAGAAAAGGCCAATATAAATATTTTTATCAGACCATCTCCAGATGTTACTGTGAACCTACTTCGCTTCATCTCTTGAGGCTCAAGCTCAGCTTCCCCTCCTCCAACTTCATCCCCAGATCTCTAGCACAGATCAGTGGATTTAAGACATAATTCAGTAGAGATTTTGACAGGATTTAAGTAAATCCCTAACAGAAACTCCCTTGGCTTGCCAGCTATTTTTAAAGGCAGATATGTAGCAAGCAGAAGATCCTAAATTCACCTATCTGTCTTGTGATAGCCCTTGCCAGGAAAATAGGAGGAGATTTGCACAAGAATGTATTATAGGATGTTCTTATGGTACATGCCTGTAGTCCCAGCTTCTTGGGAGGATGGCTTGAGCCCAGCAGTTTGAGGCTATAGTGAGCTGTGATCATGCCTGTGAGAAAACATTGTACCCCAACCTGGACAACAGCAAGGCCTTGTCTGTTCAAAAAAACTGTTTCGTTGTTTTTTTTTTTTTTTCAAATAATATGTTAGATAGAACCAACCCATAGAAGTCATCTCTGCCTAATATTTCTAAGTCCAATAATGATCAACATTATGAGTGCCTGCAATATCATCAGAGTTTAAGAGTTGAAAGTTACTTTGATCATTTTCACTATGGAATTGAAAGATTCTTTTTATATACTTATCGAATTAGGAAAGTACATACAAATGCTAAAAATCCAGTCTTGGCAAGGATGTAGGGAATCAGAGGTATCTAATACCTTAATGTTGGTCTTTTAAATTAGCTCATCTTCCTCTAAAACAGTGGATCTCAAGTACAGATGTCCATTCCAGAAACTCAGTAGGTCTGGAGTAGAGCACGGACTGCCATTTTGAATAATTTCTTTCATGTTTTGAGAACCACTATTGTAAAGCAAATCTGACGCTATGTAATGAGCTGTACAACTCTCCACAGCCATCGACCTATCTGTGAGCCTTTCTTGGGTTCTGCAGGGGAAAGCTACTTCCCGCTCATAGATATTTCCCGGTATAGGCACTCTGGATTGATTTTCATAGGCTAAATCGTTTAGAATTTCTATATCCATTTTCACTTTAACCGTTATAGTTTGGCATGACGTAAATCTTCTTACATCAACAAAGATAGCGTTTGCTTCGTTTTTTCATTCTGGTGTGGAGTAATTTTCTGGAAGAAAATGTCACTGATAGGTCTTTGCTCTGCTCCCTTGAAGTCAGGAATCCAAAATTGTCATTAGTACTGTATTGGAGTCCTCAAAACTTTGACCAAAGTGGGGAAAGAGAAACGTTAACAGCTTTAGGGGAAAGTAGGTTCAGTCGAGGCTTTCTCCCTGAGCGTCAGTAATTGTAGCATGGTGAGGGGTTGAATAAGCAATCATTTTAGGTCAAATAAAACACATTTTCTTTACAAGTTCTGTCAAAATAGGTAGACATTAGGTAGAATCCAGGAATCACTTCTACACTCAACAGAAATAGAGACAACTCACTAGGACGATGACTGTCGGGAACAGTCTAAGATGGTCTTAGTTCATTTTGTGCTGCAATAATAGAGTACCACAGACTGAGTAATTTATAATGAACAGAAATTTTGCCTTATGGTTCTGGAAGCTGGAAAGTCCAAAAGCAAGAAGCTGACACCTGACAAGGGTCTTTTTGCTGTGTCATCCCATAGCGGAAGGGCAAAGAGAGAGTAAGAGAAAGGCAGAGGCAGGCAAAAGGAGGCCATACTCCTCCTTTTACAGAGACCCCGCTTCCTTGTTAACAGACCGACCCCCACGATAACGGCATTAATCCATTCATGAAGGCATGGCAGTCACGGCCTAACATACCCTAAGGGTGCTACCCATTAATACTGTTACAAAGGCAGTTAAATTTCAACATGAGTTTGGGAGGGAATAGTCAAACCTTGGCCCACTCTCACTGAATTGATGCTGTTTTCCTTTCTGTTATAATGTTTCACCATAAATTGTAGTTCCCTACATACTATATTGAAAGAACTGTTGGTCTCTGTATATTTGTGTATCACAAAAGAGTTACGTCATCTTTAGAGTCTTCTAACATGGAGAATATATAGATACATTTTATATACAATTTGATAGTTGACTAATTCTATAGATGTAGGCTTTTTTTTAAAGAAAGATACTATGTGCCATTATTTTGCAAATTAATGTAAATCTTAAAAAATGTTAGTGGTTCTTATTCTAAACAGTAAATACCAAATGAGCAGACATAGTCCTGACAAAGGTATTCCTTTCTCCTCTGGCATCTTCTTTTTTTGTTTAAGAAGGCATTCTGAGGCATGTTGTAATTCCTTAATTTCTCTTATAATTTTTTTATTTCGGTTATATTGTCTGTTTTACTGTTGACAGACATTAAGTATAATTCAAAAGTAAAGAAGCTTAGAATATAAACAAGGATCTGGATGTCATACTCAGCAGAAGGGACTCTCTAGTCATGAAGAAAATGAAGCTTGGCTGTGAAGTAGAAGAATATTTCTATCAAAAAATAAGAATGTTGGAACGAACTTAGGATCCAATAGAGTCTCACAAGAGTCATATAGGTGATTTTACACTTACTTCATTGGAGCTGTCATGGCTCAAATATATTTGTGATCCTTTTCTTGGAAATTGCTTTCAGAGCCAGTTTGCAGGATGCTCCTGAAAATAAATATGTATTTACACCTCATTGTGATCTGTAAAACATATCACTCTGATTCATTGTCCACAAGACTTGGTGTCAAAATTAAAATTCAGTTTAATAAATAGGATATTTGTCATAATTCCAAATATTTAAATAATGCAATAAAACTTTGAAGCCAGCTTAAAGAGAAATTTGGCAGCATCACTAGAATAAGCTTTTGTGTAACTTTCCAAAATTAATTACCCGAAGAACATATCTTTCATTTCAAATATAAGTACAAGTATATTTTATAAAGGAAGCAGCTAGATAATTTTGCTAAAGTAACATTTAAGGAAATACAGGGCTGGGTACAGTGGCTCACACCTGTAATTCCAGCACATTGGGAGGCCGAAGTGAGAGGGTCACTTGAGCCACGGACAGCAGCCTGGGCCACACGGCAAAACCCCCTCTCTAATATAGATAGATAGATGATAGATAGATAGATATATAGATAGATAGATAGATAGATAGATAGATAGATAGATAGATAGATAGAAAGAATGAATTAGCTGGGTATGGTGGTGCCAGCTACTTGGTATGGAGTCCCAGCTACTTGGAATGCTGAGGTGGGAGAATCACCAGAGTCTGGGAAATCTAGGCTGCAGTTGTCTGCGATCTCACCACTGCACTCCAGCCTGGGCAATGGGAGTGAGACTCTGTCTCAAAAAAAGAAAAAAGGTGGGCATAGAAGATGAATGGAAGATACTCAAAGATAGACCCACTAAATTGACAAGATGCTATTTCAGTCTCTGGCCTAAAAAAATAATGGCCTGTTTTTATTAAACTAGTAAACAATTTGTAGAAATGCATGATTTGATTAAATGAGTTTTGGAGGCCACCTTCATAAGGGAAGCTAGAACTGTACTTAAATACCAGGAGTCCTGCTGCCTCCTTAATCTTGACACTAAAACTAAGACCTCTATCTAAAACCTTAGCCTAAATTCCCATTCTCCCGTCATGAACATGGAATGAAAATCCGTCATGAGTTGGTTTTCACGAAAGTGCCTCCAGGAAAGCAAAGCTCCGGAACGCTGGGCCACAGAGTACCACATTTGTAAGACCATGATTATTCATTAAAAACGGAGGGCGTAGTTTTTGGAAGGCCTTTGCTTAGTATGGGATGAAACTAGCAGCTCGACTCTGTATGCAGTATGGGGGAAAGAGTGGAAAGAATGTCCAGAGTTCCCTGGGACCTTCTTTAAAGCCATGGGGCTGAACTTTATTTAAAATATTCATGGAAAAGCACCTGGACTCCAATGCTACTTAAAGTCATTCTGTGTTTCCATGCAGTTCCTTATTTGCTTTTAGACCTTTTATCTTCAAGTTGTTTTATTTTGTTGCTAGTATTTCTTCAGGTGTCATGATCTTACAGCCCTGTAGAAGATAAGACACCCTATTGGGTGCATGTGAATTTTAACCAAATATTGGAATTCCTATAAATACGTCATTTCTTGAACAGATTTTCAGTATCACTATAAATGATGTGTAACATTAAGTGACCAAAAACAAGTCATTCACAGAGATTCTGCATCATATTCAGTCAGACAGCACTGAAGCTGTGGTTGTATATTTTTAACTAGACTTAAGAAAAAAGGACATCAGGACCCCAGCAAAGTTGGCAGCATTCCCCAGGTCTTACGAGTTCTTCTGCCCTAGACCTTTTCTCATCTGCTTTGTCCATCTGATCTTGGCACTTGCCAGCTCTGCCTTCTTAGTCCAGCAGTGGCTAGATAAGAACCAGTGATCTTTAGAAGTCTCTCTCTCTCTCTCTCTCTCTCTCTCTCTCTCTGTCTGTCTGGAGAATACAGTAAAGAGTTGGAAAAGAAGACTCGAGGAAAAAATATTCATAGGGTAATTGGTATCTTCCACATTATTTAAATTTGGAAACATAAACGTACTTTGTGCTTGAATCATACTAGGTGAAATAAGCCAGATACAAAAGGCCAAATGCTGTGTGATCCTACTTGTATGAGGTACCTGGAGTAGTCAGGTTCAAACACACGGAAAGTAGAATGGTGGCTGCCAAGGGCTGGAGGGGGCAGAGGAGGGGTGTTAGCATTTCACAGGCAGAGAGCTTCTTTTTGGAAAACGAAAAATCTTTGGATATGGATGGTGGTGACAGTTGCACAACAATGTCAGTGTACTTAATGCCACAGAAATACATGCTTTAAAATGGTTTAAAATGGTTAATTTTATGTTATCTATATTTGATCATAGGTTAAAAAAAAAGTGCTTATACTCATCATGTTTGCTATATGAGAACATTCCTCATTCAGAAGATTTTATGGTTTTTAAACTAACGTGTCTGAGAAATAGTATAAATACAGTGAAGTGCAAACATTTGAGACGTACGTTTTGGGAGCTTGTCAAGCCGCAGTCGTTTCCAGGAGCTTCTCTCTGTCCCTTTCTACTCACTCTCCATTTCCCACTGCAGCCCCTGGCAACGGCTGATCTGCCTCCTACTGTAGATTAGAATACAATTCATTTTTATATTTTTTAAACAAATTTGGAATATATAAACTTGTTTTTTTAACAAGGGGAGATACAAATGTCGAGTTTTTGCCCATCTGAGAAGCAGGTAGAGGCTTCAAAGCCTCAAGAGCACAGTACAACTGAGTCTTCTCAACTTGCCATACTCTTGTATGAATATGCTCATTTTTCAGAAGAGGTGAAGGAAAAAACTGAAGGCAAGTTTTCCACCCACAATTTTGTTCAGTCAGTGTCATTTACTAAGCTATCATCACCAGCAGTTTCTGCCTTTAGGATGTTAATTGTGATCCTTTTCAAGAACTTGTGAAAAATGGAAGTCAGTCCATATTGGGATAACTTCTCTACCCTTCCCTTGTGAGCGTATTTCTTTCCTTTTTTTTTTTTTTTTCTTTTTTCTGGAGACAGGGTCTTGCTCTGTCACCTAGACTGGAATGCAGTGTGGTACGATCACGGTTCACTGCAGCCTCGACCTGCTGGGCTCAAAGGATGCTCCCACCTCAGCCCCCCGGGTAGCTGGGACTGTAGGCATGCACCACCAGGCCCAGCTAGTTTTTTTTTAATTTTTTTGCAGAGGTGAGGTTCCACTATGTTGCACAGGCTGGTCTCGAACTCCTGGGCTCAGATGATCCACCTGCCTCAGCTTCCCAAATTGTTGCCATTACAGGTGTGAGCCACCGAGCCCAATCACGAGTGTATTTCTCACTGTGTAGGTCAGTTCCTTTCCCTTGTTTTAGGAGATGGAGAAACATGAGATGAGCAGCAAATGAGAAACTTGGACATGGTGCTTCGCACAGGACTTGCCATCGTGCTGCAGGAAGGCTGTGCTAGGCGGGACCCCAGCGTGCACTGTTGGAACAGTGCCCTAAAATAGCCTATATTTGGTGACCTTTGAAAGTTTCTTTGTAGCATTTAATCATAAATGTGATAGTTATTTTAGTTATTTTGTGTTGCCTATTCATTGACTAGCATAGCAGTCTTTCACTTAGAGTCCTAACTGCAATTCTTCAATCCAGGAGTCAGACAGCAGCATTTTATTCTTCATTCTTTAGGAATTGTTTTTGTAATATAAGATTTTTACTTCTGGCCGGGCGCGGTGGCTCAAGCCTGTAATCCCAGCACTTTGGGAGGCCGAGACGGGCGGATCACAAGGTCAGGAGATCAAGACCATCCTGGCTAACACGGTGAAACCCCATCTCTACTAAAAAAATACAAAATACTAGCCGGGTGAGGTGGCGGGCGCCTGTAGTCCCAGCTACTCGGGAGGCTGAGGCAGGAGAATGGCGTGAACCCGGGAGGCGGAGCTTGCAGTGAGCTGAGATCGCACCACTGCACTCCAGCCTGGGCGACAGAGCGAGACTCCATCTCAAAAAAAAAAAAAAAAAAAAGATTTTTACTTCTAACACATCTCTAGTAGTAGCATCTTGGCCTTTCTTCTTGCAGAACCTTGTAATCTCTCCTCATTACCTTCAGCTCAGTCTTTCTAAGACCTTGCTTTACTTCTCTAAAACTTTTGGCATTTCTGTATTACGCACAAAATCAAATCATTTCTCATTCAGCATTTTTGTGTACCCTCTGCCTGTCGGTTCTGGTCAGAACCCTCAAGGATTTCACATTCTGTGTTTATTCCTTAGGCCACCATTCCAGACCATCCCTACTCTGATTTAGAGCTACCTCTTCAGCTTCTCTGCCATTTCCTGTCCCTGTAGACACTCCCTAATCCAGTTCTACGATGTGTCCTCACATGTGACTGGTGCTTTCACACTTGCCACTCTGTCTTTCTTATTGCTCTGTCAAAATAGGGCCCGTCTCAGTTCCCACGTCCTTAGCCTGAGGTGACTCCGCTCTGCTGAACTACTTCAGCATTTACTGCCCAGGCAATATATTTGGCACTTACCATTTATTGTTTCATCTCATTAGTTTTATTAAAATCTTAGAGTTGAAAATGACAGTCTCACCACTGAAAACAAAATTACTTGCAAAGTATCTCTGATAATCTCTTTAAACAGGTAGTCATGGAAAGATCTATAATTTTTTGGCTTTCCAATTCTACTTATTAACAAATATTAATACACTAGTGTTCCTTTTATAAACCAAAGTCTCTGTCTTTCATGACTTCCCCCACTTTGGTGACAGTTGTGCCCTGTGGACAAACACAGATTCAATGTTCTGTTTTTGCAAAACCTACCTTAAAAATTTTGGTAGCAGTGATTGTGCTATGTTAGTAAATCTTTTTAGATTGACATACCCTTATATAATCCCACTATGTCATCTTCCTTTGATACCTTCTACTTTTGTACCCTCTTAAATTATGGCGTATAGAATTGAACCTAGTGAACTAGGTGTCAGCTGTTCAGTTGGAGAAAACACAAGTCTTTCTTTCTTTAAATGAACTGTAGATTGCCCAAAGCTCATGTTTTCTTTCTAGTTGTAGTTTCTTTTATGTTTATCTTCCTTATGCGCTCTGCTCACTTGCCTGGATGCTACTGGCCTGGGGGGAAAAAATGCCTTAAAAGTACGGTGAAATACAGCTTCAGAATAGGTGAAAACACTGAACAGCTGGGCAACCACCACAACAGATAGAAATGAAGTCAGAATCAGAGCAGCTATTGGTTCAAGACACATTTATTATGAGCCCACTCTGTGCTGGGAACTATTCTTAGCATTTGGGACACATTAGAGAATAAAACAGACGAAGATCCTGTCTTTGTGCAGTTTGTATTCCAGCCATTCCTAAGCACAGGCTTTGGGCAAACGGTGAAGACTAGCAGATATGATCAGTGTGTCGAGTAACTGCAGCCCTCAATAAAATAAAACAAGAAAGCTGAAGCAGTTTCGGCTAATGCAATGTAGAACGTTAACAATATTTGAAAGCTTTTAGTTTTCATAAGGTTGATGTAAGGATTAAATTACTCAGTTAAGGCCGGGCACGGTGGCTCAAGCCTGTAATCCCAGCACTTCGGGAGGCCGAGGCGGGCGGATCACGAGGTCAGGAGATCGCGACCATCCTGGCGAACACGGTGAAACCCCGTCTCTACTACAAATACAAAAAAATTAGCCGGGCGTGGTGGCAGGTGCCTGTAGTCCTGGCTTCTTGGGAGGGTGAGGCAGGAGAATGGTGTGAAGCCGGGAGGCGGAGCTTGCAGTGAGCTGAGATCGCGCCACTGCACTCCAGCCTGGGTGACAGAGCAAGACTTCATCTCCAAAAAAAAAGTAAAAATAGCAGCATTATGATAATACCTAAAAGATAGACACAACCGAAGTGTCCATGATGGATGAATGGATAAAGAAAATGTGGTATGTGCATGCAATGGAATATTGTTCAGGCTTGAGAAAGGAGATTCTGCCACATGCTACATGGATGAACCTTGAAAACGTCATTTGTTAAGTCAAATGAGCCAGTCACAAAAAGACAAATACTGTTTGATTTCACTTACGGGAGGTACCTAGAGAAGTCAAATTCATAGAGATAGAAAGTAAGTGGTGACTGCCAGAGGCTGGGGGAGGTGGAAAAGAGGAGTTATTGTTTATGGGTGTAGTTTCACCTTTGTAAGATGAAAAGAGCTCTGGAGATTGGTTGCACAACAATCTGAATGTACTTTACTGAACGGTTCATGTATAAATGGTTATGGTAAATTTTATGTGTGTTTTACCACAACTAAAAAAAATCTGAAAGATAAAAAATTAATGAGCTAATAAACCGAAAGACCAATAAACCAGAAACGTTAAACAGTTTTAAGAGGTAAATCTAAACATACTATAATCAGAGAAACAGACCCTACCCATGTAGAAGAATCAAAAAACATTTACAGAGCAAATGCCTGTTAATATCATCCAAACTGTGTAAGTGCTGAAAGAAGATGCTGAATGGAGAGAAATTAGCAGTTAAGTGAGAAGCCAGATTTTGAAGGAGAGAAAGCTACAGGCATTTCAGGCAGAGGACGTAACATAAACCTAAGTGAAAACACATAGCAGCTCCATGACAGAGTCCTTGGAAGACAATAGGGAAGAAATGGGTTAAAAAATTGTAGGTGATCCTGAATATTAGGCCACAATATTTGCTATGGCAAGAGACCTAATGACGGTGACCTTGGAAAAGTAGGACAGTATAGAATGATGGAGAAATCAGAGAAGAGGCTTTAAGAATAATGCAGGCCCAAGATAAAAGGGTGGGAGTGACCTGCACATACAAAACAGTGGGTACATTAAAAACTATTAGACAAGAAGAGCCAGCAAAACTTGGATATTAGCCAGTGAGAGCAAAGAAGAAATCAAATGATTTAAATGTGGTCAGCCTGTGGATCCAGGAATATGATGGCTCTATTAACATTAGAAGGGTAATTTGTTATGGTGGAAGGAAAAGTTAATTTCGTGTTGACATTTTACATTAAAGAGATATTTCTGGGCACCTAAATCAAGATGACTTACAGAGGACATAAGATGTACAGGGACCAAAGATGGCGAGAGCAGGCATTTCAGTGAGGTCCACCCACAGAGGCTGTCCCATGGACTATGGTTTTCAGAGTTTATTTAAGTAGTGTGTCTACCGTAGCCTCTGAAACCTCTGCAAGGGAAGCTGAAGAATCTAGTCCTTAGAGGATATCTTCAGGAGAAGAGATAGAAGAGTAGAAGAGATATATTGGTAGTTTACTACTCACTCTTGATAGTTAATTGGTTAAATAACAAGGAAGGCAGCAGAATCAAAGGTTTATTTAGTCCATCAGCACGAGAATCTAGATTTCAGATTTATCTTGAAATTAGAGTAAATTAAACTATTCCTACATGTCTGTGACATTAAAATGTCCAGAGCTACTTATCTTGTTCTTGTTTTCATCTGGTATTTCTCCAGATGTTTTCAGTATTATAGAATGTATAGAACATGATTACGCAATCATTCAATTTGGCATACTTGGTTGGAGGAGGAGCGAATAATAAACCTTGGTAACATCCCTTCATTCATACTCCTCTTTTTTGTCTTGCATTTCTGTTAAACGCACACACATACTTAGGACTCGTTCAGATTTTTAACCACCATATTCCAATGCTAATTATGGTCTCTTATTTACTGGCAATGGAAGGCTAATGTGGTGGTGGTCTCAAGGATTCAGGAATATTATTCAAAAGCATTTTGAGCTCCATTTGCCTTTGATGTTTGCCTCCAGTTTCTGACATTTGCCCAGAGGGGGGAAGGGGATAGAGGAGGTGGTCCTACTATTTCCTGAAGCCCAGATGCCGCAGCAGAGTCCGTTTAGAGACATCTTGATTCTATTAGAATTTGCAGGTCAAAGGGCAGACTCAACTGGCCTGGTAGTTTCAAGCACCAGGCATAGAGTGAATAGACTACTGTAATGACTTAAAGTTGGATTTCTGCTGCTACCTACTCATTACGCTTGTCATGTGCACGTTGATCATGCAGCGGGTGGGGGGATTACTAATCGCTTTGAAAGGTTTCATGTCCACATTTTCCTTTTTTTTTTTTTTTTTTAAACTGTGGAAAAGAAGGGAACAGAACAAGGAGAGTAATTTGACGAGAAGAGCATTGCAGTTCTTATTTTGCCCTGGGCTTGTGGCATACAGCTATTGCCGTTCACATTTTATGTGCTTGGATTACTCCCTCAGGACTCGTGGGAATGAAGTCAGAATGTGCTACAGTAGCAAGTCTGCTCTCTCTGTGGATGGTCTTCAGTTGGTGAAGCTCTTAAAGTCAGTGATTAATTCCTCTGAGGTTCCATTTCTTTAAACTATTTATATCAGTATTAGAATAGGTGATCTCAAACCACTGACTCAGATTAAAAGAAATTATAAAAAGGAATGATTTCTGGTAATTTTTATTTTCTTTATAGTTTTCTGTTTCTTTCAGTTTTTCTTCAGTGACTGTGTACTGCTTTTATCAGAAAATACTTTTTGTCAAAGAAGCAATTATATGGAATAGACAGCTATTAAAATAAGATTCTTTTTCAAATTGCTTGTTTTTTTCGTTGTGAATTCCATTCCCTCTGAAAAGCAGAGTATTTTTAACATTTTTGAGTTTAGACACTCTCAAGTGTGCCTTGTAAAACTTAATCAGGTAAGTTCAACTATACCATGTCGTCATTTCTAAGGGATGTATTTGAGGAACAACAATTTTTCTTATTTCCTAAAAGTCTTTGCTGTTACTGTTTACTAGCTTTCACATTCTTGCCTATCCTCCACATTTTTTCCAAGAGGTGGTTCTCCCTCATAGTATCCACTTCAAATTTACCAGAATTGTAACCAAGCGAACAAGACTGTCTTTGTCCCTTTTGGAAAATAAAAGAAAAACCTAAAAGCTGGTATACCTATCAAAGATAGACATTACTCAGAATTCACATGATTATGTGTACAATATATAATCAAAACATTTTATTCTGTTGACTATGAATTGCCCTTCTTAGGCACCCATACATGTAGCAATCAATGTCGGGAGCGTACGTTTTAAATGGAAAGGACAAAGCCATGATAGTCTGTTAGGGAAGTTTGGGAGGATGAGAGCTGTGGTCATAGGAGAGAAAGTTTGATTCTGTATAGTCCGGAGCATGTTATCACTGCTCAGGAAAGAAACAGCATCAGTGAAATAAAATCTCTATTTGAATTGCATAAAAAATCCTTCCAATTGTGTGTCTTATTACAAAGACATTATTCCAGTGGCTCAGACTCCAATGTCACATTCCTTAAAACTTTGAAATTAGAAATCTAAATTGTCATCTGTTATTTCATATTGTGATTTGCAAACGTGGCATTTTACCCCAGAGATTAACTGTACCACACTAGCTGTCCAGGCACACCATTTATGAAAGAGTTTGGAATTCAGTCACGAAGCTTCAACAATATGGAATCATTTTTACCATGTCATATTACAATATTTTCCTTAAGCATAAAATAGGCCTCAAGTCCGATCACCTTTGTCTTTTGCATTCAGCAAAGGTGCTGGTATTTCAATCTAATTAGATAGAGTAATTTATCTGTCATTCATCTGCTGCTGCTATTTCAATCTAATTAGATAATTTATCTGTCATTCATCTTCTGCTGCTTGCCTGCTACTGAATGTGTGGTTCTGACTATTGGTGCACAGAAATGTAGCGCCCTTACTGGGAAAGCACGCTGCTGCTTCCAGCTTGGTCAGTCTTCGAGCTTCCCAAAAGGGAACAGATGACCGCAATCAACAGGAAACTGCATCGTTAGACCATCTTGAACCCTTTCACCTTTAAGCTCATTTCGCCACTTAACATATTTTTTTCAAGTGGTCCGTGGATATATTTAGACTGTCATTATCCCTTTAGTGTTGAATGGATCCTCGTGGTGTAAGTTGCCTGCTGTTTCTTAGAATTACGTAGTGTGGGGACAGTGCGACGAGGACCTTCTCTCCTCTTCCAGCAGCAAAACCAGTGAAACGGATCTTTATTTCCATGATGTAAACCGAGCATACATCTTCCACTTGTTAGTTTTGCTTTCAGAGTTGAGTATACCTACGCATCCAGAATAAAGAATAGCCATTAGAATATTCAGTAGACAGATAGTCTTCCGGTTTGTGGCTAAACTAAAACTCTTCCATATGACTGCTATTGAAGCTCAATTATCTTAACAAAAGACAGAAGCAAGGTTAAACTTGGGCAATGCATTCTCAGATTCAGCATTTCCTCAGGTCAAAAGCTCAGGCCACTTACATAGTTCCTATAAATCAAACATGTCTTCTTTCATAAAAGATGAGCCGCTGACAAATGCATTTTGGATTATGAAACTAATTGTTCACCAACTTCGTTATGATTATTTTGTAAATTTCTTACATCAGCCTCCCCTCTAAATCCACCTTTTTTTTCTTTGGACACAAACCATAAAGTAATTATTAGCTAAACCACAAGGAATCTGTAAAGTTTAAATTACTGTTTCAAAGTGTGCAGATCATTGCCAGTAAAGCTACAACTGCAAACTTATTTGCATTGATGAGATAAAAACAACGATTGATGTTCATAATGCACCAGGAATAGATGGCTGTGTCTCCATATCCACTTTATTAAAGTTTGCGGTTCGTTGTACACGGTATGCATGAAAATGTTTTCAGTGTCAGTAATGCCTCAAGTGGTCTGGAAGCTACAGTATAATTATCAAAGGAATAAATTAAATGGATAAAGTATGTAAGTGACAGGATTATTTTTACAGAAAGTAACTTTGTTTACTTTTCAAGTTCAACTGCAACTATAGGAACTCTTTTTAAAATATAAAATGAAATACTAAGTTCTTACTAATACAGTTTTTTTTTTTAAAGGTTGACAATTTTTATTTATTTAGTTTTTTGAGATAGGGTCTCAGTTTGTCCACCCATGCTGGAGTATAATGGTGCCATCTCAGCTCACTGCAACCCCACCTCCCAGGCTCAAGAGATCCTCCTGCCTTAGTCTCCCGAGTAGTGAGTAGTGAGTAGCTGGGACCATAGGCGTGTGCCACCGCACCCAGCTAATTTTTGTGGGGTTTTGCCATGTCGCTTAGGCTGGTCTCAAACTCCTGGCCTCAAGTGATCCACCCGCCTCGGCCTCCCAAAGTGCTGGGATTACAGGCACAAGCCACCACGCCTGGTCTAAATATTTTTTAAACTTTATTTTATCGTAGTAAGAAGACTTAACGTGGGATCTGCCCTCTTAATCACTTAAGTGTACAGTGTAGTATTGTTAATTACAGGGAGAACGCCATACAGCAGATCTCTAGAACTTACTCATCTTACGTAGCTTAGGTTTTATGCCCACTGATTAGCAACTCCCCGTTTCCCCCTCTCTCTCTTGCAACCACCGTTCTCTCCGTTTGCGTGAGTTTGACTATTTTAGATACCTCATGTAAATGGAATCATGCAGTATTTGTCCTTCTGTGACTGGCTTATTTCACTTAGCCTAATATAGGGGAACTTATTAAGATAGCAATATAACAACATGATACAGACATGTAGAGTCAGATTAGCCTGAATGGGATTCCTGGCTGTACCATTGACTCCAAGTGTGAACTTGGGCAAGCTGTGTAAACTCTGAAACTTGGTTTTATTACCCTTAAAATGGGGGTAATGATAATAGTAACTTCAAAGAAGTGTTAGAAGGGGTAAATCACACTGTTGGCATTTTCTTTCTTTTGCAGGCAAGAAGCTCTTCTGGCTGCCATTAGTGAAAAGGATGCCAATATCGCCCTCTTGGAGCTTTCGTCCTCTAAGAAAAAGACCCAGGAGGAAGTGGCTGCACTGAAGCGGGAGAAGGATCGTCTGGTACAGCAGCTTAAGCAGCAGGTATTATTAAATGCCAGGAGGAGGGTCAGTGGGGCCAGCCTTCATACCGTCTCTCCACGGGTCTCTGCCAGCTTGTACTTTCAGGTCTCTTGTTTCCTATTAGACATCTGATCCTTGGAGCTAGTTAGTTTCCATCATTAGAGACTTTGTACCTCCACAAATCTGTGTCTAGGAAATGCAGAGCATTCTTGGAAAGAGGGCTGTTTTGGACAATGTCACAGGTCTTCTGTGAGAATGTTTTTTAACTTTGTACAACGGATTGTAGAAATTAGTGAAATTAGCCCATTTGACATGAAAAGGCTTTTTTTTTTTTTTAAACATCCAGCAAGATTTCTATGACAGCAGCCTCTAAGGATATTTTCATGAAAAGATTTTCAGTTATTCAGGATTCGGTAAGCTCTGAAGATAAGAACAAAGGTTGGCCCTTTTCTTTTCCAGCCTAAATGCTCTCAAAATTTAATGCTTTAGTATTCATGTAATGCCTTTTGTTTGTGAAAATAAAAGCTAACATTTTCCCCTTTGATGATAGTTGCAAGGAGTGTGAATGTACCTAATACACAAAACCATCAACTTAAAAATCGTTAAAATGATAACGTTGTATATTAGACATATTTTTCCACAATTAAAAAAATGGGGAAAAACGTTTCCCTTTGAAGATAAGGAGAGTGCTGGATGTTTACATCGGAGCCCTGCTTGAGCTTCAGCGCTCCTCACTGAGTGCTCCTGGCTGTGCGCAGCACCCGCGTCCCCGCCTCCGTGACTTCCCCTGCATTCCCAGTCACGTTGTCTGTACGTTTTGGCTGACCAGGTGTGCTCTTCTCCCTCAAGTCGTGAGACCAAGAAAGAGCTTTTCAAGTAAAGAAAGTTCTTTTTTTCTATTTTTGGAGGTCAGTCATCAACTGATGGTATTTTGGTATAATGTTTACATTAACAAGAATCAGTATTTAAACAACGAAGTTATTTTCTCTGTGGATCAAATTAAAACTGCTTAGAAATAGACTTTATATGTATTTATGTTGCACACTTTGCTGAGAAAATACCAAAAGATGTCTTTTTTCGGCAGGATGGATAGTTGACCTGCAAAAAGTAACCCATTGCTCATTCACAAGTGAAAGAAAACTTTTCCAGGGACCTAAAATACCTTTTAGCAAGAAGAGGACATCATCTAATATTTTGACTACCTGTTATGTAAAATAGGAAGAATGTGCTTATTATTAAAGACATCCATCCAGTAGTTGAAAACTGAAATTTGGCTCATCAAGGCTGATCATAGCAAATTGGAGGATATTATTGAAGAAGGGAGTTCACTGCTATCTGAGTTTATATATTTAGCAATATCAGTTATCTTAAGTAGTTAGGCTTGAATACATAGGCCTATGATTTAAGCGGTTCATGATCCCTTCACTTAAGACACCAAATAGAATTGAGTATCTAGCAGACCAGAATGCCGTACCTCATTCACAGTGGTTTTTGATTACTGGCCTCTGAAGACCATATGTTTTCGTTATGTGAAAATTAAGGAAATTGGCCGAGCACAGTGGATCACGAGGTCAGGAGATCGAGGCCATCTGGCCAACATGGTAAAAGCCCATCTCCACTAAAAATACAAAAATTAGCTGGATGTGGTGGCGGGCGTCTGTAGTCCCAGCTACTTGGGAGGCTGAGGCGGGAGAATCACTCAAGTCCAGGAGGTGGGGGTTGCAGTGAGCCGAGATCACGCCACAGCACTCTAGCCTGGCGACAGAATGAGACACCGTCTCAAAAAAAAAGAAAAAAGAAAAAGAAAATTACAGAAATTAATTAATCTATAAGCTTATAACCTTAGAAGGAAGTAGCTAAGAAATTCTCAGTGTCTTTATATCAAACCATATGCCTTGAATTTTCTGTAGTGATGTGTCCTGTATACAGAGAAAAATATTAACAGTTCTCAGGAGTCCTTCCTACAGCCATCTCCTGCCTCCCTTTTACATTCCTGCCCTTTCAGAATGTATCTGGATGCTGTGAGCAAGAAGGAAGGAGTCTTGCCAAAGGCATTTGATTCTTTAATTCCTCCAGGAGTGTGTACTAACTTTTGGACAAGGGAGAGGCCTTTTGGAAAGAGGATATGGCATCAATGCTGTTTTAATTTAAAGCTTCTAGTCCTTGAATTGCTGGAATGTGCCTCAATCTAAAGGCTATTTCCTAACAGGGAAGCTGTCAGCATTGACCAGACTTTCCAGCAAATGGAGCTGCCGCTGCCTGATAGGCTCTCGGCGTTCACATGTGGTTCCTGTCGTCAGAAAGAGGGGAAGCAATGAGGGCCGCTGCCTGATAGGCTCTCGGCGTTCACATGTGGTTCCTGTCGTCAGAAAGAGGGGAAGCAATGAGGGATATATAGATTTGGGGTTCACCTTCCAATATGGTCCCAATTTACTTATCCCCTCTAACCACACCCCCACCCCTCCCAGGGTAACTTGTCTCCTTGACTCATTCATGGCAAAGCAGCACTTGGAGAGGCTGCATCAGAGGAAGGGGCCAGGGCCAGTGAAAAAAATAAAAACGAAAGGCTGTCTAACAAGCTCCAGATGTTCTGTGGTGGGTGCCAACCCGTGTGTTCAGACCTTAAGTCATGAAGAAGCCCTGCTGTGATTGTCAGGTCCCCGCACGAGATTTCGTGTAAACTCAGATAGAACCCTGGAAAGCACTAATACAATCTGTTTAGTCACAGCAGCTGTCACCAGATGGCCTTTCTCTCAGCATTATTTTCTTCTTTTCACCTCCAGAATTTTACAGCCTCCATATTGTACTGGTTGCTAGTGTGAAATCTGGTTTTGCCGCTGTGTGCTCTACACAGATGTGTCATAGGCAGGCTGGGCTTTTCAGGACAGGCTGGGGTTGTTTTTTTTTTTTTTTCTTCCTGTTTTTAAGAGTCGACTATAACCGTATAAAAGTAAAGGCTACAAACTTAAACTGATTTGGTTTGAATCTAGATAATCTCATTTACAACTATAATTTTGTAATCCTCTACATTAGAATTAATTGTCATATAATATATTCTTTGATTCCAGTATTTTGTAGGCATGGGGGATACAAAGGCACAGTACTCGTCTTAAAGGAACTCACAGGCTAATGCATCAAACACTGGTTGTTCTAGACACTTGGCAGACATTCTGTATTAGTCCACTTTCATATTGCTTTAAAGTACTACCTGAGACAGGGTAATTTAAAGACGAGGTTTAATTGACTCACAGATCCACATGGCTGGGGAGCCCTCAGGAAACGTACAATCATGGTGGCAGGTGAAGGGGTAGCAAGGCACATCTTACGTGGTGGCAGGAGAGAGGGAGCAATCAAGCGAGGAACTGCCACACACTTTTAAACCATCAGATCTCGTGAGAACTCACTATCTTGACAACAGCAAAGGGGAAATCTGCCCGCGTGATCCAGTCAATCCAGTCACCTCCCACCAGGCCCCTCCCCTGACACTTGGGGATTACAGTTCGAGGTGAGGTTTGGGTGGGGACACAGAGCCAAATCGTATCACATTCTGTGGAAGGTAGTCCTGGCCTTGCCAGCTTTTTCTGCTGACAGCTTTAGCAGCTCATCCAAACATTATGTAACTTATTTACCCATTCACTTCAGATTTACCTCACAGAGTTGGCGTGAAATTAAATAAGATAGCAAACCTAAAGTGCCTAGAATCCCCACTTCCATTCTCTATCACTGATAGCCCTGTTCATGGTGAGAACTGTGCCGTGGGTGACACACAGTGCATTGAGGGAGGGGTAGTCTCAGGAAGCATGGCTCTCATGCTTTTTTTTTTTTTTTTTGAGACGGAGTTTCGCTCTTTTGCCCAGGCTGGAGTGCAGTGGCACGATCTCGGCTTACTGCAACCTCAGCCTCCTGAGTAGCTGGGATTACGAGTGCCCGCCTCCATGCCCGGCTAATTTTTTGTAACTTTAATAGGGACAGGGTTTCACCATCTTGACCAGGCTGATCCTGAACTCCTGATCTCGTGATCCACCCGCCTCTGCCTCCCAAAGTGCTGGGATTACAGGCGTGAGCCACCGCCCCCAGCCTGGCTCTAATTCTTGGTTATTTCTAACCACTTCATTTAAATGTGCAGACTCACATAATGATCAGAATTACACAACTAGCACATGGTGTTCCACTCCTCTGAGGAAGAACGTATTTCTCAGGGCAGTTAGGAAAAAGAGGTAGAGTTACTTTTTATCCTTCCTTTTTTCCACCTGTTCTTTTTAATGATATGACTCTAATATAGAATTTTTAAAAAATAATTCTAAATTCTAATATGTCTTTCTTAAATTTTAAATTTTCGTCACTGAAGAACATTTAAATGCCCATCTGCCTGAAGTCCTCAACGTTAGGAAAATGATAACTCCCAAGCATACATCCCATCTCACTCGCCTTCTAGTTCTGCGATTTTCCACGTTACCTGCCTGTTCTAAATATCCCCGAGTGGTATAACTTTTCATAATTCTGTGAAAATAGAGCAGTGACAACAATGGCCACCACGTACCACTTGACTGTAGTGTGGGGGGCACAAGGGCTTCCTATCACAGGATCTTCCCCACAGCTCTGGATAGTGTCTTCGTTATGTAGAGGAAGCACTTCAGACCCAAAAACGTTAAAATTGTGGCTAAATTTCCATGAAGACTAAGTGGTGGACCCAGAATTAGAAGTGATTCTCTTCTCTCCCTTACCATCTTATGTGAAGATTCCAGATGGTTGGTAATTAGATTGTATTAGAATTAGAATAATACAAACAATGCTATTTTATGTTTTTATGATACTCGTTTGTTTCCCTGAGAGACAGAAAAGGGTATCTATTTATACTCCAGCCCTTCCCCTCTCTGTCGATAAAGAACCAGAAACAAAAAAGAAATGTTGTGATTTGTTTCCCTTGGGTTTCCCTTTTCCCTGTTCCAGGCTGAGCATCACCTTTCTGTACACGAGGTCTTTCTCCCGTCGTCCCAGCACTACTTCCTTGAGATTACATCAGGTGATCCAGTTGGTCTTGGGAATGATCCTGTATTCTTCAGTCAAGCATTTTCATAGAGTAGTTTTCTACTGTGTTATGTGTATTGTACTTGCTTAATCCTCCGAAGACCGCTTTATTTCCCTAATCACTAAGTTCTTGATGGAAAGAGTATTTCACTGTTGCCCCAAGTACTTTCAGTAGGTATGGTATGAAAAAATACCTGAATCAAGTGAATAATATTTTGTGTACCTGTCTTTTATTAACTTCTGTCCACTCTCTAGTTAACAATTTTTAGTCTCTCGTGGCACTGCATATGATGCCTCGTATGATACCTTTACTCTTGTTGTTTCATCAGGTAAAGCTGAGTACTGTGACATTCGCTGAGTAGGTCGGGAAACCCAGCCTATGCTCTGAATTGGCTGTTTCTGCAGTCTAGCAGACGTTCTGGCACACATTCACGCATCTGTGAACCCACATTTGTACATGCTTCACACTTCCCCATCCCTGTTAGAATGCTGGTTACCATAATAACAGATTCAATGCTCTGTCCACATATCCCACTCAGAAACAATTTGTCCCCTAAGATGGACTCACTGTCTTTTGATTCATTTATTTAGGGTTATTTTGCTCCTTCGTTGTTAGTGAATAGAAAATGTGTATAGGTTAATGCCTTTCTTATTTTGACTTTAACTTTTCTCACATGACATAGGACTTGCCATTGGCCCACCTTTAAATGACTGTGTATCATCTATCTTTTCCTCCTCGTGGCATTAAAGGCTACTGTCTACTATAGTAGCATGGTGTACTAATTATGAAGTTGTGGTTGAAAAGACACTTTTACCATCACCACTGTAGGCACTTGGAACTTTCCAAATAAATCATTATTTGGACGAAAATTTCCCAGGCTGATTATTTATTGGTACAAAGGTGAATACCTTTTGGAAGGTTCAGTAAACTCCCTTTGTTTGGAACTTAGGGTTATGACAACAGTAAAATAGTATCGTTTCAGCTTTCAGTTTTGGTGGACATGTGCTTTGCTCACAGCTTTCATGAGAGAAAATGCAGTTTCGTTATTAATTCTTCTCCAGCCAAACGCAAGTCATTTGCTGGTTTGAAATGTGTCTTCTTTACTATCTCAGAGTTTTGAGTGAAGAATATAAGTTGTTTTGTATGTGAAAAATGTGATTTGTTCTTATTTACTAAAATTTGGGAAGAACTGGCTTAACATTGATCTGAAGAATGTAGGGGTCACATACTTTTTTAAAAAAAACGCTCAAATCTGATTTTCAAATTCTTAGCCCAGGGTCCTGACCACTCCCCATTCGAGCAATATTTAGGACCACCAAGCTGGAAGACAATAAATAATTGGATTCTTACATGTCAAACTGATTGTTGGCTCTCTGTAGTATACATGAATTGTTTTTGAACGAAGCTAAAATCCTGTGAAGACATACTAATCATCTAATATGAACCCAGTTAGATGAAAATCACCTTTTGGGACTTATTCTGTTAAAAAATTATGTGAAAAGTTCTCCCAACTAGCCAAGCAAATAGACCTGTCTGTAGTCTACTTAGTGATTTAAAGCCTTTTCCTTAGAAATGAAATCCATGATGGAAGCTTCTTGCCAATAAGAATAATGGAGAATCAACCTTTAAAGCCACATACATGACGTAAAATCTCAAGTTGCCATTATTCCGTATTGTCATACGGAATAGAGAGACGTGGCTAGTCAGTTTTATTAACTACTTTCCCTTCCTTTCCTCTGTCCTATGTTCTGAACCAACAGAGGACTAAATTTTCTTACAGAGGCAGAAAGTTAAGACTTAAGATTTAAGGAATATGAGGGTAGGGTGTACCTTGTTGACTGTTATATTATTGCATCTGAGCCTTCAGATGACATCCTGAAATAAATCACATAGTTAGGGTATTTTATACCTATCATTATCATTAGGGGCTTCACGGTTTTGACAAATACACTATCAAAGGGAAGCACATCACAAGGAACACTACTTGCAGGTCAAATATTGACTAATCTAGGGAGTATATTGTGTGATATTTTGGTCTGATTTTTCACTTTCAGTTTGTTGCTGTAATACACATACGGAATTTTAAAAATATATGTATTTTAGATTTATGCCGTGTTTGTAAATTCCCATAAATACATAAAAGGGCCATGCTAAGCTGTCTTTGGGGTGGCCACACTAGTGTATTTTCCTCTCACATTTTGCCATAAGCAGCAAGAAGAAACCAGGCCCACACCTTCAGCACTTTAACTGGAAATCTACTTAGCTGGATCTCTCAGTTCATTCAGCACATTCTCCACTTTCCACACAGCTGCAGGTGACGTTGTTGCTAACGTTCTGGCCGCATATCAGCGATCCCAGTAACAAGTTCTTCGCTTGCCTTTAAGATCCAGCGGCAGCCTCCTGAAAACCCCCATTTCAGCAAACAGCCAAAATTCAGGGCACTTGAGATTTGCACTAGTACTCTCCTCAGAATCTTTCCAAGTCTTCCAGCTTCCGCCCACTGCCCAGCTCCAAAGCCACGCTGGCGTTTGAAGTTTTGTTACAGTGTTACCCCCATTCCCAGTTATGCCAGAATCTGTTAGTTATCTATTACTGCAGAAAAATTACTCTTAACTTAGTGGCTTAAAGTAATCGTTACTGTCTCACACAGTGACTGAGCGCCAGGAATCTCCACGCAGCTTAGCAGGTGGTTCTGACTCGGGGTCCCTTATGAGTTTACAGTCAGGCTCTTGGTATTCAGTCATCTGAAGGGTTGGCTAGGGATGGAGGACCCACTTCCAAATTCATTCGTGAATTTATTTTTATTTTTATTTTTTATTCTTCTTTTTATTATTTTTTTTATTTTATTTATTTATTTATTTTGGCTATAGAGCATTTATTACAAACAAAATTGAGGTAACAGAAGCTGACCCAGAAGCCACGCCCGCCCAGGCTGGGCCATCTCTACTTGCCCCACACCAGTCCCTGAGCACCTCGGGCCCAAAGCAGCCCCCGGAGGACAGACGTGTCCCGCACACTGAGGTAGCTGCATCTTAAGCCCCTACAACTCCCTAGGGTTGCCCAGTTCCCACACAGATCCCTGTCTGGAGGGGAGGAGGAGGGAGGGGCAGGCAGGTGGAGCCCTAGCTTCAGGTGGGGCATACCCCATGCCCCAGAAAACATTCCAGCCTCTTAGGCTGGGTGCTTTCCTGCCTGCCCACCCAGCCAGCCATGGGACAGCAGGGTGGCCACCAGAGGCAGTGTGCCAGGGCAAGAGGTCACAGCTGCTTCGGGCAGTCCTCGGTCACCCTCTGGGAGGCCAACTCGACCAGCACATTCTGCAGGTAGTTGGGGTCGGGGTAGCCGTGGCCGTCGTGTTGCAGTCCATCTCTGTCTTGTGGTAGATCTCATTCCACACCCCAGCATCGCTGTCACCCATGGTACTGGACGTGCCCACTGTGAAGATGAGCCACCTTTTCCAGGCCACCTTCGGGAGCTCCAGGACCTTGTGGCCCTGGGTGTTGTCTGGATGGTAGCACTGGCAGGGAACCCTCTGGCAGTAAACGGCTTTCCAGGGTCGGGGTGCTCGGGGCCCTGGATGTCATGCGGAATGTTGTAAACTGTGAGGATGGTCCCGCAGTCCTGGTGGCCAGGGAGTGACATCTGGAACCTTAACACCTCCATCTTCCCCTGGAGCGGGGTCCCTGTTTTCTCCCCAGAGATGGTTTGGCTCTCCACCATACAGACTCCTCTGTAGGGTTACTTAGGACACGAGGGCCAGCTTCTCCAGAACAAGTGACCCAAGAAAGGAAGAGAACAACCCAAACGGAATTTGCAGTGTCTTCCATAACCCAACCTCAGAAGTGACATACCATCACCTCCGCCTTGCTCTGCTGATCGCACAGACCAGCCCTTATATCCTATGGGAGGGGGCAGCACAGTGATGCGAACACCTGGAGACAGAGATCCTTGCAGCCATCCTGAGAGCTGACTGCCACAGCAAGTGCGTGATACACAAAAGTGGTATGTTCATGCAGTGAAATGCTGCTCAGCAGTGGATAGAAGTGAACTACAGACACACAACAGGAATAAACACACGTGGTATGTTCATGCAGTGAAATGCCGCTCAGCAGTGGATAGAAGTGAACTACAGACACACAACAGGAATAAACAAACGTGGTATGTTCATGCAGCGAAATGCTGCTCAGCAGTGGATAGAAGTGAACTACAGACACACAACAGGGTGGACGAATCGCAAAGACACACCGAGACACAGAAAAGTACACACTGTGTGATTCCACCATACTCTGTAGTGTAAGAAAGCAGATCAGACAACAAAGCAGAACTTACTTCATCTTTTCTTCCCCTCGTCAGCTCACTTGAGAGGCCTGCAGGGGGAAAGGGACAAGTTCCATTCTCTTTCAGTCTTCTGCCTTCTTCATCTTCTGATGCTGCTTCTCTGGCCAGCATTGTTTCCTTTGGGGTGGAGCAGCAGCCAAAAGACACAAACCTGACAGCTCTCTGTAACATCACTTGACCCACAGAAAGCGTGTGCATCCTTGCCCTGCCAAATGGTGAGAAACAGGCTGCCTCGATACTTCTGTTTCCATCTGCCATCTGTCTCCTCCTCAGATAAGCACCAGGCAGATCAACAAGTCTGATGCCTAAGTAGATACAAAACGAAGGAATGAGATGTCAGTCTCCTTGACTTGTACTCACACCCAGTCTTTAGGAGTGGTTCTCTTTGAGCCCTCTGTCTCTTAGCCAAGGCAAAGGGGGCCTTCTTGTGAATGAACACATAACTCTCCATGTGACAAGTCCTTCTTCCAGCCTTAACACTAGCTCACACCAGTCTTAGATGGATGTAGGGGCACCTGCTGAGACATTGGACTGCTGACAATAGTGCCTTTTCGGCCACTGGCCACTAAGCTGCCTTTATACACGTTGGTTGGTTGCTTAGCTCTGTGTCACCTGCTTTGGGCCTTGGTCACCAATTCTGTAACAACTGGGAAAGCCCACTCATCATACTATTAAAACTGTTTTACATTCTAAAAGAAGCTAACAGTGGTAGAATAAAACCACAGAGAGCTCCTGAGTTGTCAGTGAATAAAGGGAAAATCAAATAGCAAGTGTTGTAGCAGCTTAAGTGCTGCAGAAATTGTGGGAGTAAAATGTTGTAAACATCTGTTCATCTCACTTGGTTTAAATTCTTGATAATGAGGCCAGCCTCTGAGAGCATTTATGTACTCCTTTGTTTTATATATAAATCTGTTATTTATAATGCCAGGTGCCTGTTTTATGACTGAGAAGGCATTCCTCAAAACACATCTGTGTTAGGCACTGCCAGGGCCCCTTCACCTTGCTTGTCCTTGATGGTGCCTACGTCATATTGTATCTGCTGTGTACATGAGTATCAGCCTCCCAGCTGTCCTGTATGGTATTATCTCCTTGAGAGTGACTGTTGTTTTATCCTGGAAAATGAAAACTTTGGTTAGAATATTCAGAATTTGACAGAAGAATACAATTCAGAAAGTACAGAAGATTACAGTTCAGTCTATATTTAATAATTCAATGGCCCTTATTTTTTTATGTACTTATTTATTTTTAATAGAGACAGAGACTCACTCTTGCCCAGGCTGGAGTGCAGTGTGTAATCGTAGCTCCTGGCCTCAAGCCATCCTCCCACCTTGACCTCCCAAAGTGCTGAGATTACACACGTGAGCCACCACAACTGGCCTCAATGGCCCCTACTGACTAGTTAAGATAAAAATGTTAATCTTTTAAAAACTATTTTATCTCCTTTCAACCCTAAGTTTGTGTATATTAAGTACTCAAATGTATATACTTCTTCCTCTGAACCATTACAAACACTGAGATCAACTAGATTGTTCCTACTGATGGTATCCAGATTGTTTTGAAAGGAGCTAGATGCAAAACCATTTTTCATCACTGTCCTCACTTCTGGAATTGCCTTGCACTTCCTCAGCTTAATCTCTACTTTAAACTTCTCTTCAAATCATCATCACGGGCTGGAATTTCCTAGCCTGAAGTCAGTATTTTTCCTTATCATTAGCAAGGCCGTTCTGTCCTTCACATACTCATTTTCCCTTGGGCTTAAGTTGAACAAATGAGAAGAAAGGAGAAAGGGAGGGAGCAGAGAGAAAGAGAAACTTTTCACGTGGACCAGAGTTGTTGATTGTATTTATTCTTTATGTTAAGCCAGGTTATTCTTGTTGGTGTGATTATTTGTTCGAATCTAAGAATTCCCATTCTGTAGCCATTCCTGTCTGTACTGTTTGTATGTATACTGTGGTAGAATAGAAATAACACTACACCGAGAGTCTGGAGACCTGAGCTCTAGATCCGACTCTATTGATAACTAAGTATTTAATCGTGAACGTAGTAACACCGTCAAAGAATATCAAACACTTCACACTTTACAAGGTACTATTGGGATACTTAATAGCGCCTAACGCTAGGGCTGTATGGGCAGGTGTCGTAAATAAAAGGAGTGAGTGACGTGGTTTCAGGCCACAGGAGAAAGAGAACTGTGATAAACTAGGGACCACATGGTGTTGTCTACAGAGGCAGGCACGTTTAATTCCAGCTGTTGTGACCGTGTTAGATGTGAGTCCCATGTTATTCAGGCATCCATTTTTCCCTGGAGAATTCAGATTTTTATATAAATCTCTTTATGTCTAAGTGTCAGCAGCTAATGTATTTTTTATTTTTATATAAATCAGGCCACAAGGCTGATTTAATTTTATTTGTTTTAACACAAATAAGGCCACAAGCTGCCTAACTTGCCTCTTTGGGCTTTATCTTCCTCATCTATAATATTGGATGGATAGATCAAATGATTTTAAAGTCTAAAATTCATTATTTTCTGTATTTCGATAAATCAACTTATTTACCTGTAGCTGTATCATCTGCTAAGTGCTGACATTAAAAGTTTAAAAAGAAGCAATCAAAAAGCATAAGAAAACATATGTAAAGATTGTTTAACTCTGTCTATAGAAATTTGCTTTTTTATGAAAGTATTAGTTTATTAAAAAGTATTGCATTTTGAAGATGAAAAAATCCTGTTTTTTTTTTAATCCTTCAAAGAAATAGATCATATTTTGATAAATTCTGCTTGATTGGAGCTATTGATAAGTAAAAAGTCCCGAAGCTGGGAATGTGGGGAAACCTGGATTCAGCCCAGTCTCCTTTCATCATCTGTTGCATTTTTTTGTCATAAATTCCAGATGTAGGAAAAAATCCCTCACAACAATTTGATAAGACTCTTCCCTTCATTTCCAGCATCAAATCTAACTTGCCTTTCCTATCGTCAAACTGCTCCCTTTTATGATGCCACAGGGAATTAATTTATAAATCTTCTGAGTATCCTGATCCCTCTTGAATGGTCTCAATGCAGATAAATCAACCCAGGTTTCCTGCCCGTATGCTGGTGCCCTCCTCTCCGTTTCTTCTGTGTCCGTCAGGCGGTATGATTTATAGCTGCCTTCCCTGTGCTCGTTGACGTTGGTCTGAGGATCTCATTAAGCATATGTAAAACCAGAAAGATTAGTTTGAGGGTCACTCCCTCCTCCATTAAACTTCTCTTGGTGGGAATCAGTCAGACCAATATATGCCAAAAATCTGTTCCTGCTGCCTCTTTTGGTCTCTTTTGAACTGATGTAGATACTCATTAAAAGCAGATGTAAATTAGACAGGTGTGGTGGGCGCCTGTAATCCCAGCTACTTGGGAGGCTGAGGCAGGAGAATCACTTGAACCCGGGAGGCAGAGGTTGCCGTGAGGCAAGATCGCACCACTGCATTCCAGCCTGGGAGACAGAACAAGACTCTGTCACACACACAACAAAAAGCGAATGTGGAATTAAATGATATTTGCTTTGAAGGATAATAGGAGTGGTGTTAAACTAGAATATTAGCTGTCACTGAGTGCCAATTTTAGAAGCTGTAATTTACATGACCAAATGTACTATCACATGACTTTCTAGAAAACAGTATTCATGCCATTAGTCATCTCAAGAAGATAATATTTAACATCTAGGCAGCTGAGCCCTATTTTGAGTTCTTTCTGTGAATTAATTCATTTAGTCATCACTACAGCCCTAAGAAGTAGAGTTATCCTCATTTTACAGAGAGGGAAAGAGGTTAAGTAACTTGCCCTAAGTCACATAGCTCGTAAGTGACTGAGCCAGGATTCAGAACAAATCATCTCTCTCCAGAGCTGACGTTCCTAATCACTGTACCAAAATGTGTTACCATCATTACAGTACGTGCTTTAGGTAAGAGATTTCAATAGCCTTCGGCCATGTTATTAATAACCCCATCGTACTCAGTTGTAATAAATAGTACTTTAATCTACCCTTATTATAAATTACAGTGAAAATATATACGTTACTGTAAAGGACTGCCCCCAATTTTAAAAACTTAATTCAGAATCCTGACAGGTCAAACTGTTTTCCAAATCTTGTATTAAAAAGATGTCTTCTAATTTTAACAATTACCTTGTAAATAGTTGACTGGATTAATGAACAGCCGTACAGCCGAGGAGAGGGTAAAATGACAAGCTGATTTTTAGTAGCTAAGTTCGAAAATCCATGTGCTAATAACTCTAAATTACCATTGGAAATAATTTTGTTATTAAAATACTATTAACTGTCATATATACATAGACAAGATGTATGCAAATCTGGTTCCAAAGTATTGCACGGCATTTATTAAGATAGCTTTTAGCCACCAGCATTTTTTTTAATTTTAAGAATCAACTAATTTGCGTGGTTTTTTTTGTTTTGTTTTTTTTTTGTTTTTTGAGACGGAGTCTGGCTCTGTTGCCCAGGCTGGAGTGCAGTGGCTTGATCTCGGCTCACTGCAAGCTCTGCCTCCTGGGTTCACGCCATTCTCCTGCCTCAGCCTCCCAAGTAGCTGGGACTACAGGTGCCCGCCACCAGGCCCGGCTAATTTTTTTGTATTTTTTAGTAGAGATGGGGTTTCACCGTGTTAGCCAGGATGGTCTCGATCTCCCAACCTCGTGATCCGCCCGTCTCGGCCTCCCAAAGTGCTGGGATTACAGGCGTGAGCCACTGCGCCCGGCCAATTTGCGTTCTTAAGAGCTCATAGAGATGAGTGATTGGAAAGCTGTTGAAAAGTTCATAGAAAATAGTGACTGTTGAAGGAGGAACATCTATCGTACCTGAAGTTCAATATTTTTCCCCCTATATTTCAAAAGTTTTATGAAATATAAGAATTTAAAGAAATAGATTGTTGAGCTTTAATACTAAAACAGTATTTGTAGTAGTTGGTTTTCAGGGTAGAGAATGCTGAAAGTTAATGGTATGGCCAGCCTTGTTCCTGAATGGAGCATTTTGAATTGGAAATGATGGTTTTCCTGGTCTTGCATAAAATTGCAACCTACTAATGGTTA
Organism: Theropithecus gelada; assembly: GCF_003255815.1. NCBI lineage: Eukaryota > Metazoa > Chordata > Mammalia > Primates > Cercopithecidae > Theropithecus > Theropithecus gelada. The sequence goes on along the minus strand of NC_037679.1, from coordinate 103,383,578 downwards.
AATCTAAAATTATGGGTTCTCAGAAAATAATTTGGAACATGTACAGTCTGGGCCTACCTAACTTTTAACTAGCTGATTCAGTAGAAATATACAAAGAGATTGAGTGGCTATTACTATGTTTAAATCTACATAGGCACTTTACGAGCACACCCAAATTGCACACCTGAAACAGTTACCAAACTGTCTCCCCAGACCCAGATGCTAAAACACTTAGAGAAGCCTGGTTGGTTCCCAGTCATGGCCCGAAGCCAGTGAAGAGACACAGGTGCACCACGTTCCCCTGGTCCACCCTAGTCCACAGTGTTTACCAGTTCTTCATTTCAACTTCTGTTACATGGAAGATTCTTATAAATCAGGTTTTCTTCCCTGATAAGTTTCCTCACAGTTACCTTCCTATCTGTCTTATTACTGAGAAACAATAGCCAGGAAGAACTGAAGGAACCCTGTTTCTAAGGCTGGTTCTAGTTCAGCTAATCTCTATCTAAGGCTGGTTCTGGTTCAGCTAGTGGCTTTCTAGAGCTCTCTTTGTATTTAGACATCAAGACAGCAGTCACAGCAATGTTCCCTGAGCCCGCATTGTCCTCCTGAACGGTAGATGAAATTACCAGCAGCTGACTTGCGGCTGTTCTTACGGCTGTGCACCAAAATGACTGTTTCTCTTAACACATATTTTAACAATCTGAGATGAGACTAAGTGGGTCTCTCACTTTTATGTTGTCTGGTAAGATGAGCCATAACTTAAATATCCTTCTTTTTATTACCATAATGATATAACTATAGCAAAGAAAAAGCATGAGCCATGATTGACAGAAATTACTCTCCTTGTCAGATATCAAGATCATTTCCTCCATTGCTTAAAGCTTCTTGCAATACAGCCTTTTTTTTTTTTTTTTTTTTGGAGACAGAGTCTTGCTCTTTCGCCCAGGCTGGAGTGCAGTGGCATGAGCTTGGCTCACTGCAACCTCCACCTCCCAGATTCAAGCGATTCTCCTGCCTCAGCCTCCCGAGTAGCTGGGACTACAGGTGCCTGCCACCACGCCCGGCTAATTTTTGTATTTTTAGTAGAGACAAGGTTTCACCATATTGGCCAGGCTGATCTCTAACTCCTGACCTTGTGATCCGCCCACCTCGGCCTCCCAAAATGTTGGGATTACAGGCCTGAGCCACCGTGCCCAGTCACAAAAAAAATTTTAATGAAATGCATACAGCCAGGCACGGTGGCTTATACCTGTAATCCCAGCACTTTGGGAGGCTGAGGCAGGTGGATCACTTGAGGTCAAGAGCTCGAGACCAGCCTGGCCAACATGATGAAACCCTGTCTCTACTAAAAATACAAAAAGTAACCGGCCGTGGTGGCGCACACCTGTAATCCCAGCTACTCCGGGAGGATCGCATGGACCCAGGAGGCAGAGATTGCAGTGAGCCAAGATTGCACCACTGCACTCCAGCCTGGGCAACAGAGCATGACTTTGTCTCAAAAAATAATAATAATTACATACATTAAAAAGTACACAAGTCTAAGTATACATGTCAGTGAAATTTTACACACTTATGTAACCAGCATCTACATCCAGGAAGCAGATTATTGCCAACACCCCAGCAAGTCGTTCTTACACTCCCTTTTCAGGTACCATCCCCTGCCTGTTCCTCCAAGAGTAACCACTCTACTGAATTCTGACAATATTGGTTAGTTGTGTCTTAAAAAGTCAAAACTTAAAGATTTTATGTCAACAGAGCAACCGGGGATCCAGAGGCAGAAGCCAACGGAGCCACCACAGGCAAAGGGCGTAGCCTTGAGCCAGAGGATTGTTCTCAGACCTTGAAACCTAGTGGAATTTTCTCTGCTGGATTTCAGACTTGCTTGGGGCTGATGACCCCTTTTTTTCTTCCAGTTTTTCCCTTTGGGAATGAGAATGTCTGTTATATACTGGTCCCACCATTGTATTTTGGAACCTGATAACTTGTTTTCTGTTTCGCATATTGACAGATGGAGAAGATGGATCATACTTTGTCTCCCTCATACCCAATTCAGATTAATTAGATGAGGAGATACAGGACTTTTGAGTGATGCTATTTAGATGGACTTTTGGATTTACAGTTGATGCGCTACTGGGTTAAGATTTTTGGGGATACTGGAATGGGGTGAACGTATTTTGTGTATAGGACAGATACTAATTTGGTGGAACTAGAAGGCAGGCTGTAGTAGATTGAATGCCCCCCAAAACATTTGCCCTCCCCAAACATATTGCCCCCAAAAACCATATGTCCACATCCAAATTCCTATAACCTGTAAATGTAACCGTATTTGGGTCAAGGGTCTTTGCAGACGGGATTAAATTAAGGATTTCAAGAAGAGATCATTCTTAATTATCCAGGTGGGGCCCTACCCCTAATGACAAGTCCTTGTGAGAGACAGAAGACAGATACAGAAGATAAGTGATGTAAAGGCAGAGGCAGAGATTAGGCTGGGTGGCTATGAACCAAGAAATGTCCACCGTCACCGAAGCCAAAAGAGGCAAGGAAGGATTCTCCCTTAGCGTCTCCACAGGGAATGTGGCCCTGCCAACACCATACTTTTTATACTTGGGGTCGCTCGAACGGTGAGAGAGTAAATTTATGTTGTGTTTATGTTGTTTGTGATCATTTCTTTTGGACTTGTGGCCGCTCGAACGGTGAGAGAGTAAATTTATGTTGTATTTCTGTTGTTTGTGATCATTTCTTATGGCAGCTCCAGGAAACTAACGCGTGGAGTAGGTAACACACCTTCTCAAGTCCTTCATGTATGAGTATGACAAGCTTGTTGCCCCTGAGCGTATTAGGGTTCCGCTTTATTTGAAGGAGAAAGATAAATAAATTATCTCTGCTTAATGACTAGCATTTGTTGATATATGCAAAGAAGACATTCTTAAGACAGCCTGGGGCAGAAGAGGTCAAACAATATTTTTGGAGAAAGGAGAATACTAAAAGACTAATAAGAGACTCATGAATGAGCTAGAAAAGGAGCCTCTTAGGCAGAGGGATCACTGTGGCCGGGGGTGCTGAAGCACGAAGCATCCTGAGATCAGGGAACCATAGAAGGCTTCTTCTTACCAAAGTCTGCACTACTGGGCAGTGACGTGAGACTCCAGAGCTGGGAGGGGACAGGTCATGGAGATCCCTGTATTGACAATGCTGAGAGTAGTTTGGACTTGCTCCTGTAGGTGATGCCAAGCCATAGAGAGGCTTTTAGTCTCTCTGATGTTTTCAGAGTTTTCTTTTATAGATAAATCAATCACTCTGGCAGCTAATGGAGGAACTTAAGGGGAGCCTGGAGTAAGAAGATGGTAAGATTAAAAACAGGGAGACTGTTTAAGGGAGACTGTTTAAGAATCTATTCCAGTTATGCAGATATGAAATGATGAGGACAAGAAGACAGGGTAGTTGAGATGGAGTAGTGTATTCACTAGGCCATTCTGTGTATCAAACACCACCTAATTTTAGTGCCTTAACACAGTAAACGCTTATTTCTTGGTTATGCAAAGTCCACTGCAGATCTTGCTGACTCTATGAGGAAGTTGCCCTCCATACAGCAATTCAGTAATCCAACTCCACTTAAAATTTTCTAGTTTAGCTCTTTCAGTATGAGGCCTTCTTGGTGACCGTGGCAAAGGAACGACTAATTGGTAGTTCCTGTGCTGTTTCTTCTATGCTTGGGCCCCAAGGTCACTACCCCCAGACCACGGACCAGTCAGATGTCTGGTTTGGCCGAGTAAGTGGAAGTGGTCTCCCTAATTAAAATGAGTAATAAAGAAGAACGACCATTTATGGAAGAGAATATAACATGCTCCTTTTTAGTAGAGTTGAATTTGAGGTGATTTATACCCAAATAGATATGTCAAGAAGGCCATTGGCTAGAGATGTTAATTTTGGAGTCATCAGAACAGAAATACTAGTTAAACCCATGAAAATGAAATAGCTTACTTAAGAGAGAATATAGGCAAGTCATACTTTTTACTGTTTTCTGACACATACTAAAATATTAATACAGGCCATTATTGTCGTCCTTATAGATTATAGCTCAATTAGCATATGCCCTCTGTAAGCCTGTTGGTAATGGATTTCAGAACTGGCTCTACTGGATATGCGTTGCTAGAAGTTTTTATGCAGTTCTAGGGTTTTTAAGACCTTTTTTTTCCACGTCTTACATGTGTTGAAAATGCTTTAAGCATTTATGGCACAATATATCACAAGTGATTGTGATCTTATGTACCGCATAGCCATTTTGCTGTTTTGATATATAAATTAATAAAGCTCTGTTCCTGGAAATGAGGATAATGCTACATGAATACTCCAAAGAGTTAACATAAAAGTATTCTTGAAAAGCACTCCCTTAAGAAAGGAATTCTGTCCAAATGCTATTGATTCCAGGGTATTTTGTCTATTTTCCTTTAAAGCACCTTACATTAAAAAATCTGTTTTGCATTCAGTCTCTAAGCAAAAATATGTAGTGCCTTTAAAGAAACAACAACAAAAAACTCTTGAGTCGGTTTATCTGTCCATTTTAAGTGACACACTTATTTCATGAACTAATTAAACTTGTCATTAAGGCTTCATTAATTTCCTCTCCACTCCTGGGGTGGGATGGTTGAATCAGAGCGGGGTTGTATGTGTCTGGAAATGACCTTTGTATAGTTGGGTGGTAAATTATACTTCAAAATACCAGTAGATATTTTATTTAAAATTTTGTTTTCTTTGGTAGATTATTTCCTTCTAATTATAGTAGTAAACACTGGTATGTTATGATTAGTGATTAGCTTATAACAAACATCTAAACAGGGATAAGTCAGCCTGTTTAGTGATAAACCTGTCTTTTGATGTAATTAGAACTGATCACTAGCCACTGTGTCTCTGTTTCTAGGACAGTGTAACCCACAGTGACATAAATTAAATTTCTTAAAAAATCAAGGATGCAGTAAATACCAACTGTCCATTAATATTGATTAATAAATCAATACATTTTTAAAATAATAGTTTAATTTTTCAAATTGATAAAAGTAAAAATTGCTAAATTGATATATTACTGAGTTAATAAAATTAACATTTATTATTAATCTAAATGGGAAGGTGAAACATGGGGCAAAGAATGAATTTTTGTGAACCTAAAAACTAGAAGGAGGCCGGGCGCGGTGGCTCAAGCCTGTAATCCCAGCACTTTGGGAGGCCGAGACGGGCGGATCACGAGGTCAGGAGATCGAGACCATTCTGGCTAACACGGTGAAACCCCATCTCTACTAAAAAATACAAAAAAAAAACTAGCCGGGCGAGGTGGCGGGCGCCTGTAGTCCCGCCTGTAGTCCCAGCTACTCGGGAGGCTGAGGCAGGAGAATGGCGTAAACCCGGGAGGCGGAGCTTGCAGCTTGCAGTGAGCTGAGATCCGGCCACTGCACTCCAGCCTGGGCGACAGAGCAAGACTCCGTCTCAAAAAAAAAAAAAAAAACACTAGAAGGAAAGTCAAAAGTACTTACCAGAACATGCTTAGGATGCCCAGAGGTATTGTCAGTTCATCTCCCGGAGGTGGGGGTAGTTTCGTCACCACCAAAATAAAACTGTGGTCAAACCATGAGTTTTGGAGTATTAAATGAACCCCGTTGTGGATTCACTATGGTCAAATTACTACAAGAACTGGGACTGGAATAGGTTGCCCTGCCCTAGAAGTTTCCTAGTTGATTGAGTTGAGGTCACTTCCAGACACACACAGTCCCACTCTGATTCAACCATCCCACTCCAGGAATGGAGAGGAAATTAATGAAGCCTTAATGACAAGTTTGATGAGGGAGGGAGCAACTATGTTGGCATGTCTTCTAAGGAGCTGTTTCTGACTTCTGGTGCCCAGCAGTAGTCCAACTATGGTAGCTAATCAGCTGCTGCCCAGTTACCTGACCCTGTTGGCAAGATGAATGTTTTAGTTCCCTGCTGTGCCTTTAATCATAATTGTCTTTTATTCATTCAGTTTGAGGTCTTCCTGGTTCTTGGGATGTTGAGTGATTCTCAGTTGAAACCTGGACATTTTGGATGTTATGCTGTATGACTCTGGGTCTTACTTAAGACTTCTGTTTTAGCTGGTTTTCTTTTGACACCACTCCAGCAGGGGAAGATTGGGGTGCTGCCTCAGTGTTGCCCAGTGGAGGTAGAAGTCCGGGTTCCCCACTTGGGCCCTGCTGACAGTCAAGGGGTAGAGCCTCCTTGTTACTCCTAGCTGGAGATGGGTACTCATGTCCCCACTAGGCTTCACTGATGTATCCCTGCCTGGTTGGGGTAGGAGGGCCTCCAGTAACACCGTGTGGGTGAAGGAAGTAGGGCCTAGTTACTGCTGTGCAGTAGTGGAGGTCCTGACTCTCCACTAGGAGACATGGCTGTTACTGCTCCATGGAGATGGAATTCTAGAACCCTCACCTAGTCTCCAGTGACACTGTGGAGGGGAGACTTCATTGCCGACAGATGGAAATTAAAGCCCTGCCTCCCTCGGCTTTCCCTGACACCTTCCAGTGGAGCAGGAAGAGGCTGAAGCACCTCCTCACAACCTAGTTAGCATGGGGCCTGCTGTTTGGTCTTTACTGACATAAGTCACAGTGGACCACAGTGTTTTGTGTGGTCTTTGGAGTAGAGTGATTATTGTCCCACACGTTTCTATCTTGCTAGGCTGTCCCTTTCTTTTAGAGGCTTCTTTGGCTAGAGAGAGTGGGCTTCTGTTGAGGCTTTTTTTGTCTGTGCCTGTTGGTATTTCCAGGTTGTCAGCTTCTTCAGCTCCACACCTGGATATATAAGGCAAAAAGAAGGTCCAGGGAGCTGCAGGTCACAGCACTCCTGACTGGTCTGCCTTCTCTCTGCCTTTTTAATGTTTCTCTCTGTGTGTATAGTTTTGGTTGCACTTTTATACTTAGTGTGATGGAGGAAAAAAAAATATTCCTGATACTTCTTAAAGACAGTAAGGCAGACGCTATTCAGGGGACCACTGAGATGAGGATTTGTGTTAGAGGACAGAGATCGGGCTCAACTGAGAATACATGAGGACCAATGGAGATATGTAGCCAAGGAGCAGGGTGGGGGTCAGTGATGGAAAATTACTAAGAAGACATGTCATGGCTGGGAGATTCTTGCCAGACATACTCAAGAGGAGTTGCTGAAGACAAGCCAGAGAGATGACATATTGATAGCAGGAGATGAAGAATTTGATCAGATCTCATGAGTGATCAGATGTCAAGCATGGGGATTTATTTTTGAAGGAAGACTTAAGCAAGCTACCTTTTCTCTTTAGGAAAACAAAATGTAGGTTCTGGGCTTAGGTATATAAGTAATCAGTAGGTTGAATTTTAATGCTTACATTCAGATAACCAGTTTTTTTAAGTTACAATTTTCATTACTACCTCATCCCTTAGCCCCAGTCATATATTTACATGTTTTGGAAAACCATACCTGTGGCAGCAGTTAAGTTTTGATGTCTAGTATCATTACTTTATTCAGCTTCTAATTCATTTTAAGTGGTCCTTAATGGATATTCATTTCTTATCAGAATCAATCTATACCTGATACTTGTGTATTTCTAGAAATCAAAGTTTTTCAAATACTTGCATTTATAAAATTATAAGTGGAAATATTTCAGTAACTATGAAGGGATAGATCATTTAAAATACTTTTCTTTTTTTTAATTTATTTTTTATTATTATTATACTTTAAGTTCTAGGGTACATGTGCATAACGTGCAGGTTTGTTACATGTGTATACTTGTGCCATGTTGCTGTGCTGCACCCATCAACTCGTCAGCACCCATCAACTCGTCATTTACATCAGGTATAACTCCCAATGCAATCCCAAGTGATCTCATTGTTCAGTTCCCACCTATGAGTGAGAACATGCGGTGTTTGGTTTTCTGTTCTTGTGATAGTTTGCTAAGAATGATGGTTTCCAGCTGCATCCATGTCCCTACAAAGGACACAAACTCGTCCTTTTTTATGGCTGCATAGTATTCCATGGTGTATATGTGCCACATTTTCTTAATCCAGTCTGTCACTGATGGACATTTGGGTTGATTCCAAGTCTTTGCTATTGTGAATAGTGCCACAATAAACATACGTGTGCATGTGTCTTTATAGCAGCATGATTTATAATCCTTTGGGTATATACCCAGTAATGGGATGGCTGGGTCATATGGTACATCTAGTTCTAGATCCTTGAGGAATCGCCATACTGTTTTCCATAATGGTTGAACTAGTTTACAATCCCACCAACAGTGTAAAAGTGTTCCTATTTCTCCACATCCTCTCCAGCACCTGTTGTTTCCTGACTTTTTAATGATCGCCATTCTAACTGGTGTGAGATGGTATCTCATTGTGGTTTTGATTTGCATTTCTCTGATGGCCAGTGATGATGAGCATTTTTTCATATGTCTGTTGGCTGTATGAATGTCTTCTTTTGAGAAATGTCTGTTCATATCCTTTGCCCACTTTTTGATGGGGTTGTTTATTTTTTTCTTGTAAATTTGTTTGAGTTCTTTGTAGGTTCTGGATATTAACCCTTTGTCAGATGAGTAGATTGCAAAAATGTTCTCCCATTCTGTAGGTTGCCTGTTCACTCTGATGGTAGTTTCTTTTGCTGTGCAGAAGCTCTTTAGTTTAATTAGATCCCATTTGTCAATTTTAGCTTTTGCTGCCGTTGCTTTTGGTGTTTTAGACATGAAGTCTTTGCCCATGCCTATGTCCTGAATGGTACTACCTAGGTT